>NC_133332.1:220989715-221338643 GCF_042186555.1 Aquarana catesbeiana
ACAAAAATGTCTTCCTCGGTCTTAGGATGTTTGTGTGGCATTTATTGACTTTGTGGGTTCATTCCTAAGCTTTCAGCACCTAACTTTCTATGTTCAAGTTCCCCTTTGTTCCATTATAGGGCACAGTATCCACTTTTCATTTACATGGTTTCAAGGACTCCCACTTGATGGTTGCATAGCTAGAATTAATTTAATTGAGGCTTCTTTCACATGGTACCAAGGTCACCCACATCATGGTTATACAGTGAGAAGGTCTGTTCCTTAACCCCTCTTTGCTAAGAGAGGCTCCCTTGCCACCAAGCACATAGTTGCTGTTCCACCCCAAACAGTTCTGAGTAGACACCTGCTTGATATGCTTTGGTAATCACAATTTTAGATTCCACATTCACCACCCTACATGCTGCGCCACAGACCTAGATGCTCAAGCCTGAGAGCTGTGCCTATACATCCTAAATTTAACCAAGATTCAAGCTGCAAAGTGTAGTAACCCATAGCAGCCAATATGAAGCGGATTCAAAAGAAGATTTGTTTCTATTGGTTTTTATACGTTTGTACAACGTTAATAAATACATCTTGAAAGGCAACCACCTAAGGATTTGAACTCGCAACCATTTCAAATTTGAGATTACATACCCTCAAGACTATAGTCTCAGATGGTGGGTGTTGTCTCTAGCCAAAGTTGTATTATGACATACCATATGATCAGTGGATTAATGTTCAAACATTGTACTAAATTGCCGTAATCTATAAATGTAATACTTCGGAATGTGCATTGTTTATTATACTGTTAAAAGTTGTTAATAAACTTTATTCTGATTAAAAAAAAAAAATTGCCATCATTTAACAAAAACTAGTTTCCCAGTTGACCTTCCAAAGGATGTTCCCATCTGGTAAAACTGTATTTTCAGGAATACGTTACCTTGAGCATTAGCTAAATTACATAGTTACATAATAGATGAGGTTGACAAGACACAAGTTCATCAAGTCTAACCTATGTGTGTCATTATATGTCAGTATTACATTATATATCCCTGTATGTTGTGGTCGTTCAGGTGCTTATCTAATAGTTTGTTGAAACAATCGATGCTCCCCACTAAGACCACCGCCTGTGGAAGGGAATTCCACATCCTTGCCATTCTTACAGTAAAGAACCCTCTACATAGTTTAAGATTAAACCTCTTTTCTTCTAATTTTAATGAGTGGCCACGTGTCTTGTTAAACTCCCTTCCGCGAAAAAGTTTTATCCCCATTGTGGGGACACCAGTATGGTATTTGTAAATTGAAATCATATCCCCTCTCAAGCGTCTGTTCTCCAGAGAGAATACGTTCAGGGCTCGCAACCTTTCCTCATAACTAATATCCTCCAGACCCTTTATTAGCTTTGTTGCCCTTCTTTGTACTCGCTCCATTTCCAGTACATCCTTCCTGAGGACTGGTGCCCAGAACTGGACAGCATACTCTAGGTGCGGCCGGACCAGAGTCTTGTAGAGCGGGAGAATTATCGTTTTATCTCTGGAGTTGATCCCCTTTTTAATGCATGCCAATATTCTGTTTGCTTTGTTAGCAGTAGCTTGGCATTGCATGCCATTGCTGAGCCTATCGTCTACTAGGACCCCCAGGTCCTTTTCCATCCTAGATTCCCCCAGAGGTTCTCCCCCCAGTGTAAAGATTGCATTCATATTTTTGCCACCCAAATGCATTATTTTACATTTTTCTACATTAAACCTAATTTGCCATGTAGTTGCCCACCCCAATAATTTGTTCAGATCTTTTTGCAATGTTTCCACATCCCGCGGAGAAGTTATTGCCCCGCTTAGCTTAGTATCGTCCACAAATGCAGAGATTGAACTTTACTCCATCCTCCAGGTCATTTATAAACAATTTAAATAGGATTGGTCCCAGCACAGAACCCTGGGGGACCCCACTACCCACCCCTGACCATTCCGAGTACTCCAAATTTTAACACCACCCTCTGAACTCGCCCTTGTAGCCTGTTTTCAATCCATGTACTCACCCTATGGTCCATGCCAATGGACCTTATTTTGTACAGTAAACATTTATGGGGAACTGTGTCAAATTGCTGCTTGCAAAGTACAATAACCCAAAGCAAACATAATGAAATAATACCTAGTCTGAAAGTAGATTGGCTATTATGGGCTTCTTCAGTTTATGTAACTTTAATAAATGAATCATGAAAAGGTGATTGCTTGAGGATTTGAACTTGCAAACTTATCGTTTGTGAGAACAGAAGCATACACGCAGGGCCATAGTCTCAGATGGTGGGCATGGCTTTAAACTAGAGCTTTAATATCATGAAATAACACGTGACTAGGGGCTTAATATTTGAATATTTTAAGTTCCTACCATCAAACCTTAGACTAGCCACTTGACCTAGAGGAAATTCCCATTAGGTAAAACTGTACTTTCAAGAGTCCATTGCCATAAACCACAGGGCACTATCTCAACTGCTGCCTACAAAGTGCAATAACACATAGCAATTAATAAGAAAGGATAAGTCCTTGCAATTTTAAATGTGTCTGAAAAGGTGGTTACCTGGGGATTCAAACTTGCAACCATTTTACTTGCCCAGTGTCTTACATACAATGCCACTGCCTCAGATGTGGCTTGGGTTCAAAACTAGACCTTTAATTTAATGGAATACAATATGACTAGTGGATTAATCTTCACATAATTTACTAAACTGCTACCATCATCAGACCTAGACAAATCTCTCACTCGGCCTAGCAGAAATTCTCATCTGGCAAAACTTTACCTTCAAGAGTCTCAACTGCTGCCTACAAGGTGGAATAACACATAGCAACCAATATGGAAGGACACCTCCTCTTAAAGTTGATTGGTTGCTGCAACTTTAATAACTAAATCTGAAAAGGTAGCTACTTGAGGATTTGAACTTGTAAACATTTATTTGTTAGCTCAGTGGCATACATACAAGGGCATTTCCTCTTATGGTAAGTGGTTTTGGGAACTAGAGCTTTAATATCATGGAATACCATATGACTAGTGCATTAATATTCAAACATTTTACTAAATTGCTACCATCAGACCTAGACTAGTCTCCCACTTCACCTCCTAATAAGAGCACTTTCAAGACTCCATTGCCTTGAACCACAGGATGCCATCTCAACTGCTGCCTACAAAGTGCAGTGACTCCCCAGCAACCAATCATCTAGTCTGAAAGCCAATTGGTTGCTATGAGTTTCTGCAACTTTAATAAATAAATCAAAGCATAAGACCACCTCAGGATTCAAACTCACAAGCATAGCATTTATGTAACTACTGCCATACACACACCACCGGCAAAGATGATATGAGTGCCCAAACCAGTAGTTATATTATTACATATTATAATATTAGTGGCTTCATATCTAAAAATTGTACTGAATTTCTATCCCCAGACGTAGATTAGTCTCCTACTTGGTTTACTAAAAGATCTTCTCATCTGGTAAGAATGTAGTTATTACCAGGCCATTCTCCTAAACCACAGGGCACAATCTCAACTGCTGCCTACTGTGCATCCGGAAAGTATTCACAACGCTTTACTTTTTCCACACTTTGTTATGTTACAGCCTTATTCCAAAATGGATTAAATTCATTATTTTCCTCTCAATCCTACAGACAATACCCCATAATGACAATGTGAAAGAAGTTGGTTTGAAATCTTTGCAAATGTATTAAAAATCACTGAAAAAAAAACCCATGTACATAAGTATTCACAGCCTTTGCTCAATACTTTGTTAAAGCACCTTTGGCACCAATTACAGCCTCAAGTCTTTTTGGGTATGATGTTACAAGCTTGGCACACCTATTTTTGGGCAGTTTCTCCCATTCTCCTTTGTAGGACCTCTCAAGCTCCATCAGGTTGGATGGAGAGCGTCGGTGCACGGCCATTTTTAGATCTCTCCAGAGATGTTCAATCGTGTTCAAGTCTGACTAGGGTCATTGTCCTGTTGGAACCTTCGAACTGAGGTCCAGAGTGCTCTGGAGCAGGTTTTCATCAAGGATGTCTCTATACATTGCTGGATTCAGCTTTCCCTCAATCCTGACTAGTCTCACAGTTCCTGCTGCTGAAAAATATCCCCACAGAATGATGCTGCTACCACCATGCTTCACTGTAGGGATGGTATTGGCCACGTGATGAGCAGTGCCTGGTTTCCTCCAGACATGATGCTTGCCACATTCAGGCAAAAGAGTTCAATCTTTGTTTCATCAGACCACAGAATTTTGTTTCTGTTTCTCATGGCCTGTGAGTCCTTCAAGTGCCTTTTGGCAAACTCCAGGCGGGCTGTCATGTGCCTTTTACTGAGGAGTGGCTTCCGTCTGGCCACTCTACCATACAGGCCTGATTGGTGGAGCGCTGCAGAGATGGTTGTTCTTCTGGAAGGTTCTCCTCTCTCCACAGAGAAACACTGGACCTCTGTCAGAGTGACCATCGGGTTCTTGGTCACCCCCCTGACTAAGGCCCTTCTCCCCCGATCCATCAGTTTGACTGGACGGCCCATTATAGGAAGAGTCCTTGTGGTTCAAAACTTCTTCCATTTACGGATGATGGAGGCCACTGTGCTCATTGGGACCTTCAATGCTGCAGAAATTTTTTTTGTACCCTTCCCCCAGATCTGTACCTCGATACAATCCAATCCTGTCTCGAAGTTCTACAGACAATTCCTTGGACTTCATGGCTTGGTTTGTGCTCTGACATGCACTGTAAGGGTCCTCTCACACGGGGCGGATCCGTGATGATTCGCCCCTTGAACATCCGCTTGCTCAGTGGGGATCGCTCTGTGGATCCCCGCTGCGCAGGCAGATGACAGGTCCGTCGCTACACAATGTGCAGCGATGGACCTGTCACAGTGCCGCTCTCCCCTATGGGGGATCGGATGACGACGGACCGTAGAGTCCGTCGTCATCCGATCCGAAAACGAATGGTAAAGTAGGTTTTTCCTCCGTTACACTTTTTCGGATCGGAGCAGGTCGGATGTCAGCGGACATGTCACCGCTGACATCCGACCCTCCATAGAGGTCTATGGAGGGTCCGTTCAGGTCCGCCTAAAAAACTGACAGGCGGATCTGAACAGATCGTTCATGTGAAAGAGGCCTTAACTGTGGGACCTTATATACAGGTGTGCGCCTTTCCAAATCATGTCCAGTCAACTGAATTTACCACAGGTGGACTCCAATCAAGTTGTAGAAACATCTCCAAGGATGATCAGTGGAAACAGGATGCACCTGAGCTCAATTTTGAGTGTCATGGCAAAGGCTGTGAATACTTATGTACATGTGATTGTTTTTTTTTTTTTTAGTTTTTTATTTTTAATAAGTTTGCAAAGATTTCAAACAAACTTCTTTCACGTTGTCATTATGGGGTATTGTTTGTAGAATTTTGAGGAAAATAATGAATTTAATCCATTTTGAAATAAAGCTGTAACATAACAAAATGTGTAAAAAGTGAATCGCTGTGAATATTTTCCAGATGCACTGTATATGCCACCAGCATACTCTCAATGCCACGGCCTCTTGCAGGCTTGGAATGCTACAAGGCAGGATGCTATAAAACAAATAATATTCCATCTTTTTGCCTCCTACAGGGCTCCAGTACAGCGAGAGCGATCCTATACCACTGGGTCTGAGACCTCGGGGGTAAGTAGTTAGGGGCACTGTGTGAGGCACAGTGCTTAGGAGTGTATCAAATGATTGATTTATTTTTTTGGTTTTAGCTGAAGAGGAGGAAACATGGAGACAGTTTACCAGCCCAGGTCACAGATGAAAAGGTGAATAAAGATGATACTGCCGCATGACTAGCTTCACTCCTACAATCTTCTGCTATCTGCACATTGGCCCTACTCCCAGAATCCTCTGCTTTTTTCACACTGACTCCACTCAAAGAATCTCCTGCTGTCTACACACACACACACACTGGCCCTAGTTCCAAAATACTTTGCTTATTACTCCCTGGCACATCTTACACAATCCTACACAAACTGGCCCCACTCACAGGATCCTCTACTCATTGCAGACTGCCCTACTCACAGGATCCTCTACTCATTGCAGACTGCCCTACTCACAGGATCCTCTACTCATTGCAGACTGCCCTACTCACAGGATCCTCTACTCATTGCAGACTGCCCTACTCACAGGATCCTCTACTCATTGTACACTGACTCTACTCATAGAATCCTCCTCTCACTACACATTGGCTCCAATCCCAGGATCCTGTGCTCTCTACACATTGGTTTTAATTTCAGAATCCTCTGCTTTCCGCAAACTGACTCAATTCTTTGAATCCAATGCTATCTGCTCTCTACACAATGCTTTCAAACCCAGAATCCTCTGCCCTTTGCTCCTCTCAATTACACGATGCAAGGTGTAATAATCAATGGCAACAACTCCAAGATCTTCCTAACATCAATAATTTGAAATCTGGTTGCTATAAGCTACTGCACTTTGCACTGTCTTTCTAAATAAGTCCCAGATAGGTTTTGCATCTTTTGTGTAATTTAAAACAATAGTGTGAAGCCATCTCTATGTTTATATTAGTTTATATGCACATCATGTATTTGTTGATAAAAGAGGTCTCTAAAATTTGTGTGTTTCTCTTAAATTCACATCAGGGCTTCCTGTAAAGTTTTGTGAATTTATAGAACACTTCAAAACCACATCCTTCTTTCAGAAATGCACAATTCAGACAAGTGAAGCTGCTTGCTGTTTACCTACTCTATCCTTGTGAACAAACCCATCAAGGTGAAACGCATTTAGGGAATGTGGTTTTTCGTGTGGAGATTACATGTATGCAACTGCTTTATTGATAACAGAATAAAGTATCAGGACGAGCTAACTATGGAGTTCGACTCTCATCCTCTTTTATTCAAAGTTTTCAGCTGCTGCTGCTTAATCCTGGATGCTGCACCTCCTGGTACACATTTCCTCTGTCGCTGCACCGCCTCATTACATCCACAACATGCCATTTAGATTAGCAGTACCAGCAGATAGATTGCATCCCTAATTACTGCCCTGTTAAAATTATTCGGTCCTGTAATCCTAATACCGATTCCATTCCGTGATCTTATGCTCACCACATATTAAGCTCTGATAAATTATTAATGGTGCACCAAGTACTTGGCCCACGGAAAACTGATTTATAGAATGTGGCAAATAATTTTTTAAGTTGAAATGTGTTTAGAGCGCCAACTATTAAAAAATCCCAAACTGTGATGTGCCATAAAAGTCACATGATCTCCACAAATAATGGTTCAGAAAATATGTCTGTCATTATTTTGTGTAATAGAGGTGTGCAGTATTGCATTAAGAGGATGGTGGAGCAAGACAATCAAGACCTTGTTTTATAAGCGCATGGTAATGTGCTTTGAATGCAGTTTAATTTCATTTTCATGGATAATGATTTAAAAAGGAAGTAAATCCTCCTGATGTTTTCAACCAAGGAAGCAGTTTTTGTGTGTGTTTTTTTTTTTTTTTTTTTGCACACATGTTTAAAAAATCATTTTAGGCCTGAAGATTACACAAAACCCACAAATATTATATAGTTTCTGAAAGCAGACACCCTAAAGAATAAAATAGCGGTAGTTCCAATTTTTTGCGTCACACAATATTACCGCAAAGGTCTAGAAAACGGGGGGGGTTATGTGCTTGGGTGTAACTTTATTTTTTTTGCAAAAAAAAAATACATTTTGTTTTACTTTTTTTTTTCATCACATAGGGGACAAAAAGTCCCCTATGTCTCCCCTGTGCTCCACTAAGGCTGGGTTCACACCTGTGAATTGGATGTTGGTTTCCCGGCATCCAATTTGCATGACAGGAGATTGTGACCGGCTCTCTATGGAGCTGGTTCACATATCTTCGTTGCGGCTCAGGAGCGGCATGCACAGGAATCCTGTGCGTCTTTGGCTCTGTTTCAGGGCTGAATTCAGGCAAAAATGTGGCCCTGATTCGTCCCTGAAACTGAAAACAGGCGTTCACTGGACCCCTGATGCAAGCCGCGTCTGTCGAAGGTGTGAACCCAGCCTTAATGTTTTGCAATGCAGATCACATTAAAAAAAAAAAACATTATATCCCAGCTGAGCTAGCCGAGTGACGTCAGAGGTGTCGCTTTCCGGGTCACAAGAAGAAGGCGAGGAGATATGTCCGCCCTTCTCCTCCCCCCCCCAGCCGTCGGCACCCGCCATGGAGCTCCTGGGCCCGCAGATGGGCAAGTGGGGGGGTGGCGCCGGTATCGGGGGAGGGGGGGTGTGAGAGCAATCGGGCAGCAGCGCTGCCGCACGAATGCTCTCACCTGACAGGCACGAGTCTGTCTGTCAGTTTCACACACAATCCCGGTGGCTGCAGCCTGGCAGTGAGAGGTTTAACCTTCAACTGCCATGATGCGGCACGTGATCAGTTATGACACCAGCCATTGGATGGTTCGATAGTTTGGTAGAGAGCACAATCAATGTGACAGTTACATTCCCGAAACATGTTTTTTTAAGCTTTAATAAAATGGATGTGCGGTATAAAAAGTAAATGGCGATACACATCAAATAGCACACGGTAAGTAAGAATTATTCTTTCAATGTTAGACATGCACTATACTGTATGCAAGATTTGTGACGTTATCAAATAATTGATTGTTTTAAATGATCCCCATTTCTAAGTAAAACATGTAGTATACCTGAAATGCAGTGCACCAAAATCAGATGTAATATTTGACAATTCACATACTTTCTCAAACCGTCAATCATAGTTTATAGGCCCATTGTCTTTGATTTATCAATGCGCTGATTTAATTTTTTCTTTACTTTACTGTACTTTGAGGTGGGGAAGTTGAAACGCAAATGAAAGTGTAAATCAATTAACTACATTCTGGGTGACCAAAACAAATGGTGTGCAAAGTCTTATGCCCCGTACACATGATCGGACCTTCCAACAACAAAACAGTGGATTTTTGTTTGAAGGTTGTTGGCTCCAACTTGTCTTGCATACACACAGTCACACAAATGTTGGCCAACAATTACGAAGGTAGTGACGTACAAGACGAACGTGATATCTCCATTGCGAACGCTAGTTTTACAAGACCGAGCGCTTCCGGCTCGTACTTGATTCCGAGCATGTGTGGACTTTTGTGCGACGGACTTGTGTACACACGATTTGAAAGTCCGACAACAAATATTTGTTGGTGGAAAATTTGAGAACCTGCTAGCCTACATTTGTTGGCAGAAAGTCCGACAACAAATGTTTGGAGCATACACACGATTGGACTTTTCGCCAACAAGCTCACATCCAACATTTTGTTGTCGTAAAATCCGATCGGGTGTACGGGGCATTACACTTTTTTTTTTTTTTTTTAGAAAGCAGCCACGGCCTGAATATAAAAGTCGTTTATCTTTGGCAGTATGCTGCAGAGAGAGTCCCTTCTCTCTGTATGGAAGCAGTGATCCCTCTGAAGAGGTCTGATACACCCCCTGGGGCGTCAGTCAGACTTTTACTTTTGCAGTCAGTACATTTCAAGCTGTCTCGCTGATTGAAGAGCTTTAGCTGTGACTCAGCATGGAGTGTGTAAGACATCTGAAGGGACTTCTGCTGGATGAGCTTTTATACTCTGGCTGTAGCAGCTGTTTAAAGAAAACAAACAGTAAGGTCCCATTCACACCAGTGTGATTTTGTCCTGTGTGTGTTTGCCATCATGCTGCACCACAACGGAAATCACATTATTATGTTGGCCATTCACATCAATGCAACATGGTGCAGTGCAACTTTTGAAAAGGTACAAGTGCTTCTTTGGTGCAACATAGTGCATGTTTGGCTTCATAGGCTTTATGGAGACAAATATTTCAGCAAGTTACTAAGGCTAGACATATGTGCTCTGGTGTTAATGTGAGTAGGCAAAGCTTGGGGTACATTTGTCTAATATTAGTAGCTTTTGGACCCACTTTTAATCTAGACCCAGTGTCCATGTCAAACTAGCAACAGTTGTCATGTGTCCTAGGGAATTAAAAAGAAAAAGATTTAACATTTTCCTTGTACAGTGATGAGCAGTTGAGACATCAGCTGAGCGTATTACTGGCTCCTAAAGACACATCTCCTCACCCGGGGTACCTGCATTTGGACTATCTGATCAGAGTAGGAATAGCCCCTGTATTCATTAGATACAAGTACAATGGGGGAATGTTTCAAAATGTGAGCAGCTGTGCATGGAAATCAGCTTCTAATTTCAGCTTGCTCAGTTAAAGCGGAACTTTACCCATAACAACTTGATAAAAAATAATGTTCTTTAGCAAGGTACATACATTCCACAATAATAATTATTCTGCCAAAATTAGTGTGTGCTGTTAATTGCCTTCAGCATTGCTCCTGTTTCTTCTTGCCGGAGGATGCCATTTTGCTGAAGCCCAGAGCCCCAGCAGTAAATCAAAAAGTGGAACTAAACCCATCGCTTTACGGTTTCAAAAAAGTTAAATTTCTGGAATGCCAGGATTGCTAACTGTGATATTTGTTTTTGCTCTCAACCAAACTGTCAAACCATCAAATGGCCGGTGTCATAACTGATCACATGTGCAGCACCATGGCAGTTGCAGATCAAACAGAAGCAGCTTCCTTGGCTGTAAAGCATAGGAGGGGAAAATTCTGCTTTAAAGCTGTCAGCCAGTTGGCCTCTACAAACTCCGCACACTACCTAAAAATTTAGAGCAACTGAACATGTACAGAGCAGGGTGAGTGTATTACTGGATTTTAAACAGTATGGACACTTATTTTTAATGTTTTACATTACATACCGGGAAAAGGGGCCAGTCTGAAATGATCTAGAAGGACTTTAAGCTTTGAAAATTAAAAATAGAAGCTGATTGGTTGCCATGCATAACTGGTCCAGATTTTTGGCTGCTCCAGTTTTGATAAATCCCCCTCTATGTTCTCAGTACCATCTGTAAAACCTCTGTGCTTATCTACCTCTTTTCCTGCCAGCATTGCTATTTGCAGTGTAGTAGAGGCTCAAAGCATAAAGGGGGAGGATTCAGATATAGGCTACAGAGAAGCCTGGCAAACAGGTTAACCAGTCGTGTGAAGAGGAAGGCAGAATTCTCCTTTTAACCATTCTGCGTTTGGCACTTTTTGGCTTCTGCCATTAGACTGTCCTCATAAAGAGGAACTGTACTCCGGAATAAACTCCCAAAGAAAGGCAAACAGAGGGCAAAGGACTGGTCACCAGTATAGCATGTGGTCTCCCTGCAGCTGATCTTTCCCCCATTACGCCCTTACTATGCCTAGTTTTGCATTGTATCTCTGTTTGAAGGCAGCCAACTTTGCAAAGGGTGATCTTTGCAGTAAGCAGCACAATAGGGACATAATCAAATCTGAGACAGGCTGAGGCAGCAGTGCATTAGATCTCACACTGCAGATATGATGCTGTAGACCAGAGGTCTCAAACTAGCGTCCCTCCAGCTGTTGCAAAACTATAAGTCCCATCATGCTTCTGCCTGTGGGAGTCATGCTTGTAACTGACAGCCTTGTAATGCCTCATGGGACTTGTAGTTTTCGCAACAGCTGGAGGGCCACCAGTTTGAGACCCCTGCTGTAGACACAGGAGTGCCTAGGCATCCTTGCATACCAGGAAAAGCACTGTTATTTTTTCAGGATGAATTTAACACAAAATGTACATGTTTCAGGGTACTGCTCAGGCACAATATATTACTAAATGTTCCCTATAACTTTCATTTTTTGAGTATATGTCCCCTTTAAGAAGCATGTGATTTTGTGTTCATTGTTCATTTGTGTGACTTTTTAGCATAGCCACCCTCGAAAGAGATCAGTGTTACTAGGGTTGCATCGATACCGAATATTTTCACGAATACTTGTACTTGGAAAAATGCTCCGACACCCGAAATAATTGGGCTCAAATTGCACTGCAAAGAACCGCATATAATCTGAACAGTAATGTGGTGCGATACCTGACGGAATTGCATGCGGTTTTTCCGCACCACTCCTGTGTGAACCCGGGCTTGTCTTAGTGACTTTAGCCTGGGTTCACACAGGAGCGGTTTGGGAAATCGTATGCCATTCGGACAGGAATCACACCACATTTCTGTTCAAATCTCTTGCGATTCTTTGCAGTGCGATTTAGGCCCATAATTTTGTAAGGGCCCAAATCACACCGCAAAGGTATCGGTAATCTGTATCGGCGAGTACTTGACTGGTACTTGTACTCGACCGTAAAAAAAACGGTATTGGTGCAACCCTAAATATTAGCAGAAAAATGTTTTCTTGCTAACAAGCTGTTGTCACAGTCTGTTTTCTTTGTGTGTCACTCGTAGGAACCCAGTAACAAGAGGGTTAAGCCTGTCGCCAAGACTTTATCGGCCAACAGTACGCCACAGCAAATGAAAGTCACTCCACTGAAGAAGCTCAGCTTATCCATCCAGGTAATAAAAGAGGGGAATTTACTAAAACTTGAGGTGCCAGAATCTGGAGCAGCTGTGCATGGCAACCATCAGCTTTCATGTTTACAGCTAAAAATCTGAAGTTAGAAGCTGGTTGGTTACTATGTGCAGATCCTCCAGATTCTGTCAGCTCTAGTTATATTAAACTTCCCCCAGAAAGTGATGGTTTAATGCTTGTGGTCTGTGTTCCAACAACTAGGCCCTGGTCTGCAACATGACTGGTGATACAGCTAAACCTTCTGGTAATCACAAGAGCTAAATGGCTACCACAGGCTCAGAAGAGGAGGTCATTGACTATCACCAGTAATAGAACATTTTACCAGAGAGGAAACAGACCTTTACTGTCCCTGATCTCTTCGCTAGCGTTTTTATTCAGGATGATAAAAAGGGAAATTTCTGTATGTCCCATCGAACATATCTAGAGAAAGAACGAGAAAAAAAATCTGGCACCAAAATGTCTCATGAATAAAACATATACGATTTTATTAAATCCATCCAATAAAAGGAATCAATACGTATAATTATTGATGCTTTTCAGCCTCCTACATAGGCCTTAGTCATAATGGTCATCATCTTTATCTAATCCTGTTTATCTTTAAGGGCTATTTTGGTAGCAGTACTATTTCAATAGATATCTGAATGTGTCCTACATACACCAATCTTCTTGGTTTTTCAGTAAACATAGAATTCTCAGTCCTAAGGACGTCTGGGTTCAGTATTAGTGTGTGGCGCTTGGGGGGGGGGTCTGGGCTCTCTGCTTTTCTAATCTCCTTCTGCAGCAGATAGTGAAGGCATCTAAGTAGGTTTAATTCTCTGATGGTCTCCTTAAAATGGACCTGTCATCATCTCTAACGCTGTATTAGACTGATGGGCAAAAATACATGGTAAATAATAAAGGATACAATGATAATAATACAAAATGAAACAAAATTCATATAGACAAAATGCACACACTTGGGTACCATTAGAGTGCAGGGGTGCACATTGGATCTCTATTTACAGGTATCCCAGGACATGTGAGATGTTTATTAATGACTTTATTGACATCATTGTAACAAATCACCATATAAAGTAGCAAGGGCTTTTAGTGTTAGTTGCTTAATTACTTTTTGCGTACCTTTTGATTTTTCACTGCTTTGTAAAATTGTTCTTAGGGAAGCCTAGCGGAGGAGATAGGAAAAATTCTTGAAGAAGAAATTAGTGAACTGAGTACCTACTGGTGATTAGTAAGAATAAATATATAGTATTTATAGATGTGACCAGCAAATAAAGTTAGAGGTGTAGATTGAACAGTGTGTGCAGTAGTTAAGAAGGGAATCACTGGGCTTCCCTAAAGAGAAGTATTTTCAGTTTTTCCAGATCTGATCCCTGAGTTTAGCTGGAAAATTTGCTCTACTTCTGGACTCAAAGATGGGCTTTATGAATGTGGGGAACAGGGTCCTGGTTTGGGGAGAGCTGGTGAGTGGGATGGTGGCATATTTCTTCCTTTTGTTCCTTCTTTTTCTACTGCTCTGGGCTATTTCTGCTTTTTTTTTTTTCTGCTTTTTATACTCTTATTTCTTTATGTAGTATTGGACCATTTCTAGAGCATCAATGTTTACTTGAAATAAGTGTTAGGAGTTACAGAATATTCATACCCAAACTTTACTTGGTTAAAAATTTAGCTTTTTTAATGACCAAAATTGAATTGTATTGAAGTGCAGAGACGTAATGTCAACGAATACAGAAAAATGTGAATATCTCTTAACTGTAACAATATTACATTACACTTACTGGATCACTACTGGTTTATTGATACTTCATTGAACATAATGCATAATCTGTATTGCACTCTTTGAAAACCAATAAAACTGTTGGTATAAAGATGAACTTTACACTAGTTTAGTGTAAATCTGCCATCTGCCTTGATACCATACTGCTGGACATCTTGTTGTCTTCCCCTCAAGGGTGCCGGGGTATTTTCTTTTCTTTACGGGATTTGACATCCATCAATTTGGTCTTGTTTGGGAGTATAGTCATCTTTCTCCCTTCACAGCTCCCGGTGGAAAAATAGTGGACCTTCTGCAAATTTTTTTCGGGCCTCTGTTATTATATATATATTGCTATACATTTGAATTCATTCCTTAGCCTAACCACCATCTGTATTGAAGGTGGCCAGTACTTTGCAGCGAACTATACTTTCCCCTGTGCCTCTCCTGAAGAAGCGAGATTTCCCTCACAAGACGCTTTGAGATTTGTAGCACAATTGTTTCAGATTGCTGGTGGTCATCTCTATGAACTACTTAGGTTCTATGGAAAGGTTTCTTTGTTGATCTTAGTTGAATATTATATATGTACTGATGTTCATTCAATTCTTGCATTATGTGTTGTTTTTAAATGTATGTTAATATATTTTTCATATTTTTTTTTTTTATATACTACATTTGAGGTGTGACTCATTAAAAGTCCTGTGGGCTAAATCCTTTCGTTGTTTACACTAGTTTACTCTTCTTTGGATACAAATTGCTCCAGTGAAAAATGGCACAAGGGGAGTACATGCAGAAAATAAAGATGAGCCAGATTTTCACAAAGCCTTTAGTGATGTTGCAGCTGCTTTTGGGCTCAAGCAATTGGGGGGACTCTAAACCTAAAGCAAAATGTTGACTAACAGATTCCAATCTCTGCAGCGTTCTATAGGTTGCTGCAATGACAACCGGCTTTTTAGCTTCTACCCACGTACACGGAGCCGAGATTCAGCATCCGCTAAGAAGAGGAGCAGCAAGTTGTGGAGTGAGACCTATGACAGTGCACGGGAGGAGCTGTCCACCCGGGAGATTAAACGTCAGGAGGTGAGGTCCAACCATACCATGAATACTGTTACAAATGCCAGTTTCTTCTTTGTGGTTTATTAAAGAGTACAGTTATCCTAAACTAAAATGTGATGTGCCCAGTCAACTATGATCTTTTTCTAACCTTTATTGATTCTTCCAGAGCCAATCTATCCTTTCTGTCTCCCTCTGTGGCCTTAAAGAATATGTAAACCCAACATTTCACATTCCTGATATGTGCTTGTTGTACCATATACTACTTGTATGAAAAAGTATCCTCTTTACTTTGTATGGCTTTCCATGTGTGAAATCCCTTGTGTTCCTGCTCCTCTGATTTCCTATTAAGAACTGACCACACTAAGCAGGAGAACACATCGTGGTCATTTCTCTTGCTATGCTGGGAACTCAGGCTGCTTTCCTAAAATGATTAGGCTTGTCCTGACAACCCCCCCTTGCACAGCCATTCACTGGGAAGCTCAGTGTACTGCTTCTTTCCCCAGCCCTTATGCAGATGAGAACAGAGGGAATGTGATCACTTATAGATAAAGGGGAGAAAAGGGTATTTGATAATGTTTTTGTTTACAATCACTTTAAAGCGGTGTTCGCCCCCCCCCCCCCCCCTTTAAAAATTAAAAGTCAGCAGCTACACATACTGTAGTTGCTGACTTTTAATATCAGGACACTTATCTGTCCTGGAGTCCAGCGATGTCGGCACCCCAGCCAATGTTTACATCGGCTGTTGGTTTAATTAAACTCTAGTAAAGGGGAAGTGGCGCTGTTCAAAAAAAAATATATATATAATAAAAATAAAACCTATGTGTAAATTCATATGAAAAAAATAAATTATAATCTACTAATGTGGGTATTGCCAATACTCCCTATAAAGTGAATAGTGCTTCAATCAGAAATAAATAAAACAAAGGTAAGTGTAACATTCAACACATATTTGGAGCAAAGGTATAAAAAATAATTTCCCATATAATACATCAACGCACACAGAAAATAGTATAAAAAGTAAAGTGACAAGTGCTATTTCCTACGTGATTCAGTCCCAAAAAATGTATATATATGTGTATATAAATACACACAAATTTCCATGTTAAAAAAAACACAATAAAAACAGGTCCCAAAAAATATATTAAATAAATGTCTGTGAACAGTAATCCGCGCACAAGAAAAATCAAGGTGACTCTTTAGTGCTCCTCTCTTCCATCCGCATCCCCCTCCTGTGACTGCACTCACCAGAGCGCCTCACCCCCTTATATACACATATATATACATATTTTGGGACTGAATCATGTAGGAAATAGCACTTGTCACTTTACTTTTTATACTATTTTCTGTGTGCGTTGATGTATTATATGGGAAATTATTTTTTATACCTTTGCTCCAAATATGTGTTGAATGTTACACTTACCTTTGTTTTATTTATTTTTGATTGAACCACTATTCACTTTATAGGGAGTATTGGCAATACCCACATTAGTAGATTATAATTAATTTTTTGCATATGAATCTAAACATAGGTTTTGTTTTTATTATATATTTTTTTTGAACAGCGCTACTTCCCCTTTACTAGAGTTTAATTATTTCTGGACTCCACCTAGGTGGTGTTCCCCATTAGGGAGGCTGCAGTTCTCTATTTTCCTAAGCGCGGATATCTGTTGTTTTAATCGGCTGTTGGGTGCTGCGCCGCCATTGACGGTAAGGGAACCCGGCAGTGCAGCCTTGCGCTTTCACAGCCGGGTCCCTACTGTGCATAAGTGAAGTGCGCTGCGCTCTTTTTCTGGCCCGTCAGCTGGGGAAGGAGGAGGGGGCTGAACTTGTGATGTACCTCGCCGCGGCGAGGTCCGACAGAAGTGGGGACAGGGTACCTGTCAAAAGCAGGTACCCGCTCCCCCCTTTCTCCCCGAAAGGTGCCAAATGTGGCACCGGAGGGGGGGAGGATTCAGATAAGCGGAAGTTCCACTTTTGAGTGGAACTCCACTTTAAAGAGGTTTTGTTCAGACATCTCTTAAACATCCTAATAATTAAAATGAGTCACTCCTCAAATGTAGTATATAAAAAATATATGAAAAATGTATTAACATACATTTAAAAACAACACATAATGCAAGAATTGAATGAACATCAGTACGTAATATTCAACTAGGATCAATAAAGAAACCTTTCCATAGAACCTAAGTAGTTCATAGTTCACCATCAATCTGAAACAACTGTGCTACAAATCTCAAAGCGTTTTGCGAGGGAAATCTCGCTATTTCAGGAGAGTGGACCCCAGACAAGGCTGTTAGTTCTGACAAAAGCCGCCCTGAGAACCAGCAGCGGGGCTCCCTGGGTTATGGGTCATTTCGCCGAGACACCAGGGACTGCGTCCAGTCTAATCCACACATGGACAGACAGCCAACCATTTAGACCAGCCAGGTAGAGGAGCACACCTAGGTCCTGCGCATAGGAGGAAAAAAGAAGAACGCAGAGGCTGTAGGTGGGCTCAAATTTATATGAATTAAGTCCTGGAGGCATGGGGGGGGGGCAGAGCCTATACCCAGCTGTGCTGACATTGAGCCGTCAGGAAAAGTATAGTTAGTTGCAAGGTACTGCCCATCTTCCACCCAGATGGTGGTTAGGCTAAGGAATGAATTCAAATCGAATGTATAGCAATATTATTCACTTTACTTCAGCACCTACCATCTTTTGTTTTTGCAAATGTTGTGCATTTATGAGCACTTTTTTCCGCTGCTATTCAGCTGGCAGGTACCTTTACTTGCAGTAGCACCAAGATACACCAGGACAGTTAAACAAAGATATCTAGTGTTGTATGCAATGCAAATTTTGCAGTTTCTGTGGAGTTAATTACCTTACATTGTTGTAGAATTGTATGTACAGGGAATCTGCCTGCAATTTTTCCAGTAATATACACTTCAGATTGTTTTAGTATGCACAGTATTTTTGTATAGTATTTTAACTTTATCGGAACACTACATTTCACTTTTATTTATGTTTATTTTATATACATATATGTTTGGGTTTGTATACACTGGGTTCTCACATCATACAAAAGAACTACACACTAAATTTTGTAACTGAGTGATCTACATTTTTTTTTGTTTTACACCTAATTGATGTTTACTGCCAGCACTTACCAACACCAATGCTGTGATTTATTCTTCTTTCTCCCATGTTTTTTTTCCACTAAAAGAAGTAGGTTCACTTCTTTTTAAACCACCAACTAAGTATCTGCTATTAATAGAACAGCGCCACATCTACTTTGATTTCCTTTCACTTTTCATTTACTCCACCTAGTAGTAGTAATTGGTAGAGGCAGCAGTTCCTTTAACCAATTCCAACCCTTGAGTCAGTACTTATTCCTTTGCGCGGAAACTTTTTCTTTTCTTTCCAAATTAGATACTTTCATGTGTTTTTGATGGAGAATAAAAATGCACCAGCCTCAGGTTCTGTACATCACATGCAATATAAGTAGGTCCCAGGGTTTCTTCTGTGTAATGCATGATCTCTATTCACTCTGTTGTATATATGACAAATATAATTCTTACACAGGTGATCTTCGAGCTGATGCAGGGGGAGCACATGTTGATAGAAGACCTCAACCTGGTCAAGAAGGTAAAAAACCTGCAAGAACAACAGTTTTAAAAAAAAGATTTAAGATTGTGAAACTCCAATTGCACTCCTGTGTGTTTCCAATCCTCCTCTTGCTTTCTATGTAATTTAATTCGTAATTTAATTCATAATATATAACTTTAAATTTCTCTGTAATATACAGTAAAAATAAATGAAACTCCAGAATTAAAACATTTGTATTTTTTTCCTTACTGTGTCTGCATTGAACAAATTTTCCCATCACTTCTTGTCCCAGTGACAGAACAAGAATTGCTTACTGTGGGTCCCTACTTTGCTATCCCACTGACACCATAGGAAGTCAGGAGATATCTCTATAACAGAGCCACAGAAAGCAATTAAAACTTGGCAAAAGTGATTTTTGTTCCATGTAGAATTAAGTCAAAAAATGTTTGGCGGGGCTGAGTCTAATGCTTCAGCATCTAATGAACTCTAAAGTTGTCGTGTTGGGTGTTGCCGACCATTTAAATTGGTAATTATCCTCTTATGAGATATAGATGACCTCAACTAATGGCCACCGACATCACCGCTCTGTATGTAATGCTAGAGAAGAGTCTAGATAGAGTCATGGCCAAAAATATTGACACCCCTGCATTTCTGTCAGATAATGCACCACTTCGCCCAGAATATTGTTGCAATTACAAATGTTTAGGAATTCTCATGTGTATTTCTTTTGTTTGTATTGGTATGACACAAAAAAGTGGAGAAACAAAAAGCCAAATCTGACACATTTCACACAAAACTCCAAAAATGGACTGGACAAAATTATTGGCACCCTCAATTTAATATTTGGTAGCACACCTCTTGGAAAAAATAAATGAAATTAATTGCTTCCTGTAACCATCAATGAGTTTCTTACACCCCTCTACTGGAATTTTGGACCACTCTTCTTTCGCCAACTGCTCCAGGTCTCTCAGATTGGAAGGGTTCCTGTTCCCAACCGCTGTTTTGAGACCTCTCCACATGTGCTCTATGGGATTTAGATCTGGACTCATTGCTGACCAGTTCAGTACTCTCCAGTGCTTTGTCTTAAACCATTTATGGGTGCTTTTTGACATGTGCTTTGGTCCTTGTCCTGCTGTAAGACCCATGACCTCTGACGGAGACCCAACTTTCTGTCACTGGGCCCTACATTGCACCCCAGAATTCTTTGGTAGTCTTCAGATTTCATAATGCCATGCACACAGTCAAGATATCCAGTGCCTGAAGCAGCAAAGCAACCCCAAAACATCAGTGAACCTCCGACATGTTTGACTGTATTCTTGTCTTTAAAGGCCTCATTTATTTTTCTGAAAACATTAGAATGATAAAAGCTGTAATTTTGTTTTGTCTGTCTACAGCACATTCCTCCAAAAGGATTTTGACTTCCTCGGGTAAATTCCAATCTGGCTTTTTTATGTTTATGTGTCAGCAGTGGGGTCCACCTGGGTCTCCTGCCATAGCGTTCCTTTTCATTCAGATGGCGACGTATAGTATGAGCTTACACAGTTGTAC
Source organism: Aquarana catesbeiana (assembly GCF_042186555.1). NCBI lineage: Eukaryota > Metazoa > Chordata > Amphibia > Anura > Ranidae > Aquarana > Aquarana catesbeiana. Next base: position 221,010,090 of record NC_133332.1, read on the forward strand.
CCTGTGCCTGAATGCCAGCTTGAATTTTCTGGAAGTTGATTTAGGTTCTTTATCCACCATTTGAAACAATACTTTGTTGCAATCTTTGATCAATTTTTCTCTTTCATCCACGTCCAGGGAGATTAGCTACAGTGCCCTAGGCTGTAAACTTCTTTACAATGTTGCGCACAGTAGACACAGGAACATTAAGATCTCTGGATATGGATTTGTAACCTTGAGATTGTCCATGCTTTTCCACAATTTTTGTTCTCAAATCCTCAATTCTTTGCTGCTCTTTCTCTTCTCCATGCTCCACATGGCACACAGAGACACACAACAGAAATGTTGAGTCAATTTTCCACCATTTTAACTGGTTGCCGGTGTGATTTCTATATTGTCAGCACCTGTTAATTGATACAGTTGAATTTAATTACAAATTACAGGAGCATCATAAACTTGGAATGCAATTATTTTTTACAATTTTGAGAAGGTGACAATAAATTTTGTCCAGTCCATTTTTGGAGTTTTGCGTAGAATGTGTCAGTTTTTTCTTTTTGTTTCTCCACTTGTTTTGTGTCATACTAATACAAACAAAAAAAATAACCATGAGAATGCCTGAACATTTGTAACAATTTTCTGGGCGAAGTGGTGCATTATATGACAGAAATGTAGGGTTGGCAATATTTTTGGCCATGACTGTACGCTTCAGGTGTGGTTGGAGACTGGAGGCATGCAGCAGGACTCAGGATGTTACATGAGACTGCTAGAGAGCACTGTTATGTGCATGAGTGCGAATATGTGTGTGTTTCGGTTGTAATATGATCCTGTACTGCCTCATATTTTATATCGGGGTCTGTGTAGTCCCCATAACCTGTACTAATTTTGTTACCCTTGGGTAATGTATCTGTGGATGTTACCTATACTCTTTTTCTACTTTTGTAATAGTTCTCTTTTTGTATGTTTATGCGGAATCTTAAATAAACACCTCTTAAAGAGATACTGCTATCACAGCACCCTTACACATTTAAATTGGTGCTTCCGCTACTGACTGCTGGGAGCCAAGGGATGCACAGCAAGTACTAAAGGGCCTCCAGTTTGGCCCCGGGTTTTTATATAAATCTTTTGCTGGTTTAACTTGCCTAGAATTAGTTCCACCATCCACAAGTTAGATATGGAGTTTCTTTGGTATATGTTGGTACTGTTGACCCCTCTGTAAAGCCCCCCCCCCCCCTTCCCGTTTCTGCAGTGTAGAACCTGCTCACCATTCCTTGTTGAATTGTTCTTCTAGAACTACTATGAGCCCATGCTAAAACTGGCGATCATGAGTGAGGAAGAGCTGAACCAGATATTCGGCATCCTGGACTCCCTGCCCGCATTGCACCAAGGTGAGATAGTTATTGGATATACAGTACTGGTGGTTGTGCATTTGGACACTGGAGGAAATGCAAGTTGGTGTCATTAGTTAGGTTTAGGTATAAATTTATAGCATGCCAACAAAATTTCAGCAGATTGTCATGGAGATCACCTCTGCTGTCTCTTGAATGTTTATTAATGTATTATATACTGTTACTACATAGAGAATAACAATCTCTGGAAGATACCACCATACAGAGCAAAATTAAAGTGACACTGGATACAGTGCCTTGAAAAAGTATTCATAAATCTTGAAAAACGAAAAAACGTAAATGTATTTTATTGCGATTTTATGTGATAGACCAACACAAAGTGGCACATAATTGTGAAGTGGAAGGAAAATGAGGTGTAGAACCACCTTTTGGTGAAATTACAGCTGCAAGGCTTTTTTGGTATATGTCTACCAGCTTTGCACATCTAGAGAGTGAAATTTCTGCCCATTCTTCTTTGAAAAATAGCTCAAGCTCTGTCAGATTGGATGGAGAGCATCTGTGAATAGTAATTTTCAAGTCTTGCCACAGATTCTCAATTGGATTTAGGTCTGGGCCATTCTAAGACATGAATATGCTTTGATCTAAACCATTCCAGTGTAGCGCTGGCTGTACGTTTAGGGTCATTGTCCTGCAGTCTTTTGCAGACTCTAGCAGGTTTTCTTCTAAGATTGCCCTGTCTTTGGCTCCATCTATCTTCCCATCAACTCTGACCAGCTTCCCTGTCCCTGCTGAAGAAAAGCATCCCCACAACATGATGCTGCCACCACCATGTTTCACGGTGGGGATGGTGTGTTCACGGTGATGGGCAGTGTTAGTTTTCCACCACAAAGCGTTTTGCTTTTAGGCCAAAGAGTTCAAGTTTGGTCTCATCTGACCAGAGCACCTTCTTCCACATGTTTGCTGTGTCCCCCACATGGCTTCTCCCAAACTGCAAACAGAACTTCTTTTGGCTTTCTTTTAACAATGGCTTTCTTCTTGCCACTCTTCCATAAAGGCCAGATTTGTGGAGTATACGACTAATAGTTGTCATATAGACAGATTCTCCCACCTAAACTGTGGATCTCTGCAGCTCCTCCAACGTTACCATGGGCCTCTTGGCTGCTTCTCTGATTAATGCTCTGCTTGCCCGGCCTTTCATTTTAGGTGGACGGCCATGTTATGGCAGGTTTGCAGTTGTGCCATACTCTTTCCATTTTCGGATGATGGATTGAACAGTGCTCCATGAGATGTTCAAAGCTTGGGATATTTGTCACCCCATAACAGGAAGTACCTAAACAAGAACCTTCTATTTTGTTAATCAAAGCTACAGTTTCAACATTCGTTAATTATGTTCAAATGCTGAAGCTTACATTAGATTTTAGTAATTGGGTGTAGATCTACTTTGTCTATTTGGATGGATAAAGTTAACTTCTCATAGAGATGAAGGTTAATGGAATTGAAATATTCTCTGTGAAGCTGCATGATTTTTCTATTCACTACGAGAAATTATCTATGAGAAAACCTCTCCTTTTATTCCAGATCTCCTAGACCGCCTGCTGAAGTTACGCCGTGAGGATGGAACAGTGAATCTAGTGGGGCCAGCAATGCTGGAATGGGTGAGCAGAATCTCAGCCTGGTGATGCTGCACCAATCAGGTTTCCAGCCCTTCACTGTGTGATAGTTACACTGACAATTAACAAACACTATTTTAAAGCAAATTCTTAATATGTCTTTCAAATGTCGAATATGATAATAATGATAGAATAATTTGAGTTGCATTGAACAAGGCATTCCAGGTACCTGTCTTTGTAATCCAAAATTTTAAGGATCCGATTCCTAACCTGCAGTTTGGATAAGGGGAGGCAGTTACAAGAAGCAGCTAGTAATGTTAATCTGGCCACACTTTACCATTATCTAAGTAATGCAACAGGCCTGCCTGGTTGGATATAGATTGAACGGCCCTCATTTGACATATGATCTAAAGGAAAAATTACAAAAATTGTACAATCAGATTTTAACATTGGCCAGAAAACAGTTCACCTAGAAGTAGTAATTCATTTTTGTGGAAATAGAGACTTAAAGCATGTAACCGATTCTTATATCTCTTAGGATGAGAACTAATGAGACATGTGTGTGTGTGTGTGGGGGGGGGGGGTATAGAACTATGGTAGGGCAATCTAGCCAATAGTGCTGCTAGGAGATACAAATCGCTGATGGGTGACTCAGCCCCCTAGACTCCATTTTTAACTGAGATATCACTGTTGGGTTGAATAATTAAATCCAGTTATAGGTAACTGCAATCCTTCAATATACATGCATCAAACACAAGGCCCGCGGGCCCAATCCAGCCTGCTAGGCCTTTCATGTGGCCCGTTCACCCAGGGGTCTTTTCATCCAGAATATGGCGGAACTAAGTTCCACCACTCCCGGCTCTCGCCCTCCTCTCACCACTTTTACTTGTAGACACAGAAGCTTTCTGTGTTTACAAAAAACAACTTTTCTCGGCAGCCTGCAGCTTTCACAGATCCATGCCTGCCCTGCATGCACTTACGGCTATTCATGGCGGGGACAGATGCTGATCAATGATCTCTCTGCAAGTGACGGGAGGTACTAGAGCCGTGCCGGGTAGGTGAGATGCGAAGGAGCTATTTGGCTTGGGGGGGGGTGAGAAGAGATGAGGGCTGTGGAGGGAGATGTGTGCAGAGGTGGGGGGGAGTAGTGCGGAGGTCAAAGGAGGAGAAGGTTTGGAAGTGAGATGTGGACAGCCTATGAAAGAGAGCTGAACCCTGCACTCTGTATGTAGCACACTCCTCAACCCTGCACTTTGTACACTGCGTACTCCTGAACTCTGCACTCTGTATATAGTGTTACACGACACGCAACCGTAATGCTAATGCAGCCCGCAATGAATTTGAGTTGACACCCCTACTCCAATATATACTCTAAACCCTACACAGAAATATCACATTGGCCACCAAAAAATAGCATTTAATATAAACTCACTACTGAATATGTCAAACGTTCACTGAATTTGTATATATGAGGGGTATTTCCTAAGACTCACAAAGATGACTTCCTGTCCTGGCAATCCAGCTGCTGCTATTGTCTCCTAAAGGGACTGGGCTGAAACAAGAATAGCAATCAGGCATTCTGACTCAATGGTTTCATGCTTGTTCTGGATTAGTGGTTAAAAATACTAAAAAGTGGTTCTAAAAGCAAGGCATCTTTATTTATTTATTTTTTTACCTTAAAGTGGTTGTAAACCTCAGACATGAAATACGAACAAATGAGGACCTCTGGGGCCAGAGACAGCTGACATCCTTCTGTATGTAATGGGTTGTTAGGCATAGTGGGTGCAAAGATGGTGAATGTCATTGAGCGCCAGACACTTCTTGGATGTAAAAGAGGTTTTATTTCTCTTAACAGTCCTTTTTGTAATTTTGGGGGGAGAGAGGGTTAGGGCCAGGACAACCTTAGGTAGTTGCAAGTTCAATTAGCAGATGCCGAGACTTCAATAGGAGGACAGCCGTGCAGGGAAAGGCCTCCAGCAAGAAGCCACATCTGCACGTGCAGGAATGCTGTCTTTAACAGTTCCTAACACAAAGCGTAACAGTTCTTTCACCTTCACTACAACTTCTCCTTGTAGTTCTTCCATACACTGAGCTCCCGGTCTCTCACTAGACCCACTAATTCACTGGCACTGAGTCCCTTGAGCTCCTCAAATCTTCACGGTGGTATCTTCCTCAAGCATCCCCTCCGCTTCTCTGCTGGGTCCCTAGCTTGGCACTCTAGATACCTCTCCAGCTTCACCCACGCTGGCCTGCTTGCTCCCTAGCTTGACACACAAGGCTGCTCTGCAAGCATCCCCTCCACTGGCTGGGTCCCTGGCTTGATTCCCACTGAAGTTTCCCAATTTTTTACTGTCCCCGTCAGGTGAGAATGCTGCTCCAGTACTTGCTTCAGTTACTCACTGTGGTCCCTGGTAATAAGACGGATAGTCCTTTACTGGCGACAGCTTCCCCTCTACCTCCAACCACGACAGGTTCTCTGGCCGGCAGAACCGTCACTTTTGGTTGGACTGCAAGCCGCAATCCCAACCCTGCTCTGCTCTCTTGCTTCTGGATAGGCCTGCAGACAGCCTAGCAGCCAGGAGCCCCGGGATAGGCCCAGTCTCCAGCCCAGCAGCCTGGGCGCACTACACATGTCCACCCAGACAACCGTCCAGCTGGCACAGAACATAGATCACCTGACTCCCTAGAATATATAGGTTCTCCCAGCAGGCCAAGGGATTCAAGAAAACCCCTTCCCATTGGCTGAGATACCCCACATACCCATAACCTGAACTTGAGTTGCCCTTCTCATATCTAGTACCCGGCCACCTAGTGGTAGCAGAGAAAAGTGCAACAAGGCCAAACTTAGGGTGAAATCAATAGATCTCTATCAGTAAACCAGGATGACTACCCCTGGCAAGTAAATTTGGGAGGAGCTCCCTGCCTAAACTACAGGGTGCTACATCCTCCCCCTGCCCAAAAAACTACGTCTCGGAGTTTGAAGAAAAAGTAAATTTTCAGTCCTCAAGCCTGAGAGCGAATGTCCTGGTAAAAACTGGGATGGGTGGGGAGAACAGGGAAGGAATAACAAGTAACCGTGTATAACTGTATATGGCGTACCACATAAAATAAACATGGTGTTAGACATATGAGATAGTAGATCACATATGACAAGGAAATATCAAAAATAGTTATGTTCAATTTTTAAAAGTAAACAAGAGCAATGGTATTGCTTCCTAACTATCTATCCAATATATACAGTAATAACAAGGTATAGAAAAGGATTAGGGTTGTTGTCCAGTTAGATCCCTGTCTCTCCTTAGCCAAGGAAGAAGCGCCAACTCAGCAACACCTGAAAGAAAGTAAACAGCAATGCAAAGGCATCCTATTCTATGGTAACACAGTGCAATATATATACATACATGATTGAATGGTTTTCAATTGTCTTCAGCCGAAGACAGCATAGCAGTGTAAATACACCCTATAGAATATTACATTATTTACATCTTTAGAAGCAGATCCCATCCTTCATAAAGAATGCCACCTTCTTCCCATTTATCAACAAACTTAGATCTAGCACATAATGTGAATAAAGTTCACTCAGGTCGGCATCACTCACGCCACCTAGTGACCACACTAGAGACAGTCCATACATATGGTTTAGTCCATTATTCACATGCATAGTGAGAATTGACCCTTCTATTATAGCATAATCTAACTAAACACTTCCAGTCCATCGATTTCCCTCTGGGTGGACTATAAATGTGTCAAGGCATTCCCTTAACACATTTACTAAAAGCATCAAGCTGAGTGTTAAATAGCAGCGGCAGTTGCTGGACTATTTGCTCAGTCAGTTGATGCGATTTCTTCTGGTAGTACCTCTGCATTTGTTCATCGGGCTATAGTCAGAAGGGGGAGTAGAAACACCCCAAAAAAAGGCTCAAGAGGGACTCCTTCAAGCTCAAAAAAGCGCACTCCACAAGGGCTGTTAGTGCTTCGTGGGCAGTGCATCACCAGGCCTCCATGGCTCAAATCTGCAAGGCTGCAACTTGGTCTTCAGTCCATACATTTACCAGATTCTATCAGGTAGATGTAAAAAGTCATGAGGATATTGCCTTTGGGCGCAGTGTGCTGCAGGCTGCAGTATAAGTCCTCTAATTTCATGGTGCCCTAATTTTGTTGTCTTCCTCCCTTCAGTTGGCATTGCTCTGGGACATCCCACATAGTAATTACTATGGCTCTGTGTCCCGTGATGTACGATTAAGAATATAGGATTTTTATAACAGCTTACCTGTAAAATCCTTTTCTTTGAAGTACCTCACGTGACACAGAGGTCCCTCCCTTCTTTCTGGTATACACGTGTATTGCTTTGCTACAAAAACTGAGGTACTCCCAGTAGTGGGAGGGATTATATAGGGAGTGGACTTCCTGTCTTGGGGTGTGCCAGTGTCCATCACCTGAAGGTGGTCTATAACCCACATAGTAATTACTATGGCTCTGTGTCCCATGATGTACTTCAAAAGGATTTTACAGGTAAGCTGTTATAAAAATCCTCTTTTCCCAGCAGTTTCCCTTCTTCTTCAGGGACAACTTCTGTGGACAAAAAGGCACAGCTGCATTTCAGGGAACAAGAAGCCAGGCCTTAGTGCAAGGGACCGTACTTCAGAACATCGGTCCCCTTACAAAGACATCCTTAGCCTGTCCACACAACAGCCGGGGACAAAGAAGATTTTCTTCTTAGGAGCAGCAACCCGCTGAAGATCACAGGTCGCCCTTCAGGGTGGATCACCCAACAAACTTTAGCCATAATGAAATTAAATAAAAGTCCAACACTCACCACAAAAACAGTGATCTTCTAATTACTTCCTTCATCCAGTGATTCGTGCACCTCTACACACCAGGTGAAAAACCTGCTTACATTTAAACATGCTCCTCCTCACTCCTCCTCAGATCCATGATGTTCTGGCCCTCCAACTTCCAATATACTCATGTCTCAAATTTGGAATAGAAAGGCGGATACATAGTGCTTGCCATTTTAAATATTTATTCAAATGACCCCACAATAAAAATACACTTACAAAATTAAAATAACAATGCACTTGTAAAATCACATTAGCCGCCTACTGTGCAAAGATGGCAGCACGGGCCAGGCTCCTCCCTCCTAGACGCGTTGCGCCCTGTGACTTGGCTTCTACAATAGGCGAATGTCTCCGAGTATAATGGGAGTTGGAGGGTGAGATATATTGATATATGTATGTAAATGTATACTGATTAGATTTTGGTAGCGGTGCACTGTTTTATTTTGTAGTTCTAGCTGATTGACAGCCTCAGCTCTGTTGCTGTGTGAAAGTGGGTGTGTCCCTTCCCTCCAATCTGCTGTCAGAGCTCTCCTCCCTGAGCTCTGCAGAGTGTAATTTCAGCTCTCCGCCCATTTTTTTTCTGACAGCTTAGATAAGCTTTTTAAATTCTAGATTTTAAATGGCTGTAGAGAAGAGAAAACTGCAGATAGTCAGGTACAACTTATGTAGAAGTATCACCTGAGGACGATCACTTCACTGGGTATATGTTGGGGTTTACAACCACTTGAATGCATTCCTTGCATTAGGGTAAAAAATGTCTAAGCAGTTGTATCGCCTACCTACCTGTAGACTTACTTGAGTCCTATGTCACTCCAGCGCTGTGCCTGTCTGCAATGGTGCTGGTCGTTGTTCCTCTCCTCATAGGGCACAGAGGCAGCAGCAGAAGCCAATGGCTCCTGCAGCTGTCGGTCAAATCCTGTGAGGAAGGAGCTGGGGTGAGCCGCACCACGCTGTGTGTCTATGGACATACATAGGGCTCGGGAGCACGCCCACACTTGTGTCCCCATAGAAAGTGGCTTGCTATGGTGGCAGACACAGAAGAACTAAAGCAGAGGGCACCGATGGGAGACCCCAGAAGAGGAGGTTTGGGGCTGCTCTGTGCAGATAAGTATAACATGTTTATTATTTTAATTTAAAAAAATAAATAATTACACTATACAACCGCTTGAAGAGTCTGCTATGAAAATAGTTAACAATGGCAGCCTCTGCATTGCTCTCATTACTCCTTTAACACAGGTCACTATTACTATTTTGTTCCGTTAAATAATTAAAAAATTCTCTGCAGATTCCTCATCTCCAGTCCTACAAGACATACTGCTGCAATCAAGTGTCTGCCAAGACTCTGCTGGACCACAAGAGGAGAGGCCAGGCCGTGCACAACTTCCTACAGCTGTGCCAGGAATCGGCTTTTAGCCGTAAACTAGATGTGTGGAGCTTCCTTGACCTGCCCCGAAGCCGATTGGTGAAATACCCACTTCTGCTGAAGGAGATATTGAAGCACACAATGGTGGATCACCCAGACCATGGACCCTTAAGTCAGGCTGTGAGTAATGCACATAGAAGTGCCCCATCATTTATTTCCAGGGATGTTTCAAGATTTTGGAGAGCTATATAGAATATACAGAACTATCTACAAAGCCCCAAAACAGCTTAAAATCTACTGCTCTGACCATAGTCATTTATCTTCTAGCACATTTTTGAGGAACAGGAGCAAATACACAAACACAAAAAGAACATACAAACTCCATGCAGACAGGGTTATGATGGAGTTTAGGTCTAGGACCCCTGCAATAAAAGGCCACACTGCTGACCCCTAAAGCACAGCACTGCTCGCTACTTTCAATCAGCTCTAACGAGCCGGGCCCTCTGATCCCTCCTGTATTGATTTGTATTGTAAGTGTACTGTCTGCCCTCATGTTGTAAAGCACTGCGCAAACTGTTGGCGCTATATAAATCCTGTATAATAATAATAATAATAATAATAATAATAAATAGTTAGCATGAAGAAATTGTTGATCACTGCAACACCTCTAACCTTAATAACATACAGAGCAGGCCGAGGCACTATGCAGTGTTGCAGATACTCTCATTGATACTAGGGCTCTCTTCACTCCGGGAGCCACTAATCCTTGGAAAATGCTGAAACTTTCTGAGTCACATTCCGCTGTATCTCGAGCCAGTGTTAGTGGTTCAGCTGCCAATAACACATCTCTTATTAGTGGGATTCTGAAAGGAGACATAGATCCAAAGTCAGAGAGGCCGAGGCCACAATTGCAGTGTGCTTGAGAGCCAAGTGTCCCTGTGTAATAATAAATATACAGTTGTGCCAGAGAATAAATGAATGATAACACAAAAACTTTTCTTTCACTCATGGTTAGTGTTTGGCTGAAGCCATTTATTATCAATCAACTGTGTTTACTCTTTTTAAATCATAATGACAACAGAAACTACCCAAACTACCCAAATGACTGATCAAAAGTTGACATACCCCAGTTCAAATACCATGTATTTCCCTTTAACATCAATGACAGCTTGAAGTCTTTTGTGGATGAGGCTCGTTATCTTCTCAGATGGTAAAGCTGCCCATTCCTCTTGGCAAAAAGCCTCCAGTTCCTGTAAATTCTTGGGCTGTCTTGCATGAACTGCACGTTTGAGATCTCCCCAGAGTGGCTCAATGATATTGAGGTCAGGAGACTGAGATGGCCACTCCAGAACCTTCACTTTATTCTGCTGTAGCCAATGACAGGTGGACTTGGCCTTGTGTTTTGGATCATTGTTATGTTGGAATGTCCAAGTACGTCCCATGTGCAGCTTCCTGGCTGATGAATGCAAATGTTCCTCCAGTATTTTTTGATAACATACTGCATTCATCTTGCCATCAATTTTGACCAAATTTCTTGTGCCTTTGTATCTAACACATCCCCAAAACATCAGCGATCCACATTCGTGTTGCACAGTAGGAATGGTGTACCTTTCATCATAGGCCTTGTTGACTCCTCTCCAAATGTAGTGTTTATGGTTGTGGCCAAAAAAAGCTCCATTTTGGTCTCATCAATCCAAATGACTTTGTGCCATGCTGTTTGGTTTATTGTAAGCGGCATACTTTGTGGAATTTACATAGTAATGACTAGACATGTGCACACTGAAATATTTCATTTCGGAATTTCGTTTTCGTCCGAAAAATAAATTTATTTAGTTACTCCCGAAATTCGTTTTTATTTATTTCGTTTTTCGTTAAAAATTGCATTTGTCCGAAAATCCAAATTAAGGTCGAATCTGTCACAGAAGGCTTATGGTGTCTGTCGAATGTTCGAAGAAGATTCGACGGAGCAGCTAAACTGTACAACGCCATATAGTTTACCTGCTCCATCGAATCCCCTTAGAACTTTCAACAGACACCATAAGCCAAAGTACGTGTGTACTTAGTTCTAGCTATTTTACTGCTCCTCCTCTTTGGTTACAATCAGCCAATAACATTCATCATCATCATCATTATTTTTATCTATCTTTTCTCTCTATGTAGAATAATCTTGGACTAATAGAGTTAAGGTTAGGAGCATTCGACCACAGGTTCGATGGTCACAGATTGTTATTGTCATCATCACGTCGAATCTCCCATCTATATCGAACTGTTGTAGCAACAAAAACGAAAATAAAGCATTTGTTTATGTCGGATCTTTCGTTTTTCAGATTCTGCACTTTCGTTATTGTTTGTTAAAACGATAACGAAAATACCTGAAATTTGGATGAAAATGCATTCGGACGAAAACGAATGCACATGTCTAGTAATGACTTTCTTCTGGCGACTCGACCATGCAGCCCATCTTTCTTCAAGTGCCTCCTTATTGTGCATCTTGAAACAGCCATACAAACATGTTTTCAGAGAGTCCTGCATTTCACCTGAAGTTATTTGTGGGTTTTTCTTTGCATCCAGAACAATTTTCTTGGCAGTTGTGGCTAAAATTTTAGGTGGTCTACCTGACCGTGGTTTGGTTTCAACAGAAGCCCACATTTTCCACTTCTTGATTAGAGTTTGAACACTGCTGATTGGCATTCTCAATTCCTTGGATATCTTTTTATATCCCTTTCCTGTTTTATACAGTTCAACTACCTTTTCCCGCAGATCCTTTGACAATTATTTTCCTTTCCCCATGACTCAGAATCCAGAAACGTCAGTGCAGCACTGGATGAAAGATGCAAGGGTCTGTCAGGAGTCCAGAAACTCATTGACCTTTTATACACACACTAATTACAAGCAAACCGATCACAGGTGAGGATGGTTACCTTTAATAGCCATTTAAACCCCTTTGTGTTAACTTGTGTGCATGTTATCAGGCCAAAATCACCAGGGTATGTAAAATTTTGATCAGGGTAATTTGGGTAGTTTCTGTTGTTGTTATGATTTAAAAAGAGTAAACACAGTTGTTTGATAATAAATGGCTTCAGCCAAACACTAACCATGAGTGAAAAAAAAAGGTTTTTGTGTTTATCATTCATATTCTCTGAAAAATGGCCAAAAGATCATAAATTCTACCAGGGTATGTAAACTTATGAGCACAACTGTACCTGTAGGCATCTTAGTGTCTGATTTTACAGGATATTGTATAGGGGCTGTAACATTCTCTAGATCACTGTAAAAAAAAGCTAAATCTACCACTTATTAGGGGCAAAATTTCCTCACCGGAGTTCCCATTTCCGCAATTCCCTATCTGTCAGTCTCACTCCTCCTGCTCCATAATGTAAAATAAACTAAAAATCCCAAAGGAGAAGCAAGACCCCTTTTTATTGAATGTGAACAAAGGGAGAATTTGGGGACACAGGGACTCACAGGTAGCTTGGCAGGTCAGTCCTACTAAAATAGTAGGCAGTTCATATTCAGTAGACTGGCCCTTAAAAATGCCAGCAGCAGGCTAATGACTGATGTCCCTTGAACAATGCCACCTCTGCAGATATTTCTGTGCTTCATGTCTTTTAAAGAGAAATCTTATGAGCATTATTGTTAATTGTCCATTCTCTGTTTAGGTGAATGTCATTCAGACTATGATAAGCCAGATAAACAGCAAAGCTGGGGAGGCAGAGTGTGAATATTATAAGAAACGGTTGTCCTATCTGTACGAGAATCAGAATGAAGAGGATGTGTCACGTTCTCGGATCCTGCATTGCCATGGAGAGTTGAAGAACAACAAAGGCCAAGTGAGTAAGATTGTCAGTCTTCTATTAGGAGGAATGGGTGGAAACCCACATCTGCCTGGTGCTGTTAAAGTGGTTGTAAAGCTGACATGAAATATGAACAAAGCATATCTTTCAATTGTGTGTGCTTCTCTCAATCTAGAGCACTATGTGTCTTTTCTGTCTGCTGCCTTGTTCATCTGCTATCTGCAGTCAGTCACTTCTGACAAGTTTTCCTGACACCAGGAGGTAAAAAGGTGACAGGGGAGGGAGCTCCACACACAGCTTGTGACTGACAGCCTTGGTTCTGTTCCTGTGTGCTGTGTGAAGGGGGGGGGTGTTAGTACAGACACAGGGAGAACATGAAAACACCATGCTCATGATGGATGTCCTACTGGAATTCAGTGGCGGTTGATGGATACCTCAAACCCCCACCCAGCTGCTGTCTGCCAGTCTGGCACTTACCTCATCTAGGTGGCGGGCATCCGGGCAGTGGGCATTCGTGCAGCGGCCCTGTATCCACTCCTCCTCGCTTCTGCTGTCCCCTCCTCCTATGTGTCCAATAGGATAGCCTGTCCTTTTAGCCAATCAGGTGACGGGTCTCAGACCCGCTTCCTGATTGGCTGGGAGGAGGATCAGTGTTACAATAGCTAATATTCATTCGCTATTTTAACAGACCTGGGTGGGCTGTGAGCGCACTCTCTGCACCCCAAGCCCACCTTATTTTGAAGCCTATTAGAGCCTCTGGCTCTAAGCCATGCTTCAAAAAAAACACCCCCGTCATAGGAATTCATGCGCCCGGTATCCAGCAAGGGGTCGAATGGATGGGGGGGCGCTGGATAGGGGCACCCTCAATTGATGGGCCGCCCCTGCTGGAATTTGAACCAAAGACCCCAACACTTTCAATTATTAACTATGTAGCCACAATGCTGCCCTTAGAAACGCACAGCCGACAGATTTTATTGTTTGCTGAAGTGTCATCCTGTAAATCTGAGTTACAGTTCGCTGCCTTTTATTTCTTTGCCTATATCCTGTAAAATCTGAGTAAAAATTTCAGAAACATTTTTCAGGATTGTGAAAAGTAGTCATTTTTTATTCAGGAGCAACAAGTTTATATTTACTCATGTTCTTTTCACTCTAGAGGCTTCACGTCTTCTTGTTTGAGAGCGTTTTGGTCCTAACACGCTTAGTGACCCACAATGATCAGCCTCAGTTCCAGGTCTATCGTCAGCCCATCCCTCTACCAGAGTTGGTGTTGGAGGACCTCCCTGACGGTGAAGTGCGAGTTGGTGGCTCCATCCGAGGAGCTTTCACGGCAGCCAGTGAACGAGGTACTGGTTCACTGTTTTACATCTCTAGCTATGTTTGTTACTTCAGCCTAATAGTCAGATTTTATTCACTGTGCACCAGAAATACAAAAGAAATTTGATTGCTGTGGAAAAAATTTTGATTTTTTTTACTCACTGCAAAATCCTTTACATGGAGTCCATCAAAAGAAGGTCTTTAATCTTTGTGTTATACTCCTGCCCAGGGGAGGATTGGACACTGGCAAAAACTGCAGGTCAGTCCAGCATGCCTCAGTTTAGTAGTAAAGCATTTAGTACTGCATGATCATAAACACAGAGGGGTGGGACTTGTGTCCCACCAAGATAAGGATTTTATAGCGAGTGCAAAAATCATATTTGTTTTTCTTGTCCACTGGAGGACACAGAAAGTATTTAACATATGAATAGTTAAAAAGCAGTCTAAGTGAGAGGTGCGCAACACTGCAAAGAAATAGGCCCAGGAAAAAAAAAAAGAACAGAGCAGCTCAAAGAGCTGCCTAAAGGATCTTATGCCTGAAGTTGGCATAAGAATAGGTCTGAACATTTACCTAGTAGAGTGAGACCATATGAATGGATGATGATCTGCCTAAGCTGATGCACCCTTTCAGATACACTTAGGATGACAAAGGGAATTAGTCATCCTGAATTAGGCAGTGGCTGAGAGGCTCACACAGCCCAAACCACTTCCAGACAGTGGAGAGACATTTCCTTTTGGTGAACTGGCTGCGCAATAAGTGATGAAAGAACAATATCCTGAGTGAAGTAAAAGTCAGAAACTACATTGGGCAAGAATCACAGGCTTCGAGACACCCCTGGACCGATGCTGCATCCACCTAGGTAAATATGAATGGGCAAAAAACAAAAACAAACCCATACTTCTCTTAACGGCATGGTTGTTGAAACCTAGGTTTTGAACCTAGGTTTCAACAACCATGCCGTTAACCACTTTAGCCTCGGACCATTATGCTGCATAAGGACCAGAGGACTTTTTCCAATTTGGCACTGCGTCGCTTTAACTGCTAATTGCGCGGTCATGAAATGCTGTACCCAAACAAAATTTGCGTCCTTTTTTTCCCACAAATAGAGCTTTCTTTTGATGGTATTTGATCACCTCTGCTGTTTTTATTTTTTGCGCTATAAACGGAAAAAGACCGAAAATTTTGAAAAAAAATGATATTTTCTACTTTTTGTTATAAAAAAAATCCAATAAACTCAATTTTAGTCATACATTTAGGCCAAAATGTATTCGGCCACATCTTTGGTAAAAAAAATGTCAATAAGCGTATATTTATTGGTTTGCGCAAAAGTTATAGCGTCTACAAACTAGGGTACATTTTCTGGAATTTACACAGCTTTTAGTTTATGACTGCGTATGTCATTTCTTGAGGTGCTAAAATGGCAGGGCAGTACAAAACCCCCCCAAATGACCCCATTTTGGAAAGTAGACACCCCTAGGAAATTGCTGAGAGGCATGTTGAGCCCATTGAATATTTTTTTTTTTTTTGTCCCAAGTGATTGAATAATGACAAAAAAAAAAAAAAAAATTACAAAAAGTTGTCACTAAATGATATATTGCTCACACAGGCCATTGGCATATGTGGAATTGCACCCCAAAATACATTCAGCTGCTTCTCCTGAGTACGGGGATACCACATGTGTGGGACTTTTTGGGAGTCTAGCCACGTACGGGGCCCCGAAAACCAATCACCGCCTTCAGGATTTCTAAGGGCGTAAATTTTTGATTTCACTCCTCACTACCTATCACAGTTTTGAAGGCCATAAAATGCCCAGATGGCACAAAACACCCCCAAATGACCCCATTTTGGAAAGTAGACACCCCAAGCTATTTGCTGAGAGGTATGTTGAGTCCATGGAATATTTTATATTTTGACACAAGTTGCGGGAAAGTGACAATTTTTTTTTTTTTTTGCACAAAGTTGTCACTAAATGATATATTGCTCACACAGGCCATGGGCATATGTGGAATTGCACCCCAAAATACATTTAGCTGCTTCTCCTGAGTACGGGGACACCACATGTGTGGGACTTTTTGGGAGCCTAGCTGCGTACGGGGCCCCGAAAACCAATCACCGCCTTCAGGATTTCTAAGGGTGTAAATTTTTGATTTCACTCTTCACTGCCTATCACAGTTTCGAAGGCCATGGAATGCCCAGGTGGCACAAAACCCCCCCCAAATGACCCCATTTTGGAAAGTAGACACCCCAAGCTATTTGCTGAGAGGCATGGTGAGTATTTTACAGCTCTCATTTGTTTTTGAAAATGAAGAAAAACAAGAAAAAAATTTTTTTTTTTTTTTCAATTTTCAAAACTTTGTGACAAAAAGTGAGGTCTGCAAAATATTCACTATACCTCTCAGTAAATAGCTTGGGGTGTCTACTTTCCAAAATGGGGTCATTTGGGGGGGGGGGGGGGTTGTGCCACCTGGGCATTCCATGGCCTCCGAAACTGTGACAGGCAGTGAAGAGTGAAATCAAAAATTTACGCCCTTAGAAAGCCTGAAGGCAGTGCTTGGTTTTCGGGGTCCCGTACACGGCTAGGCTCCCAAAAAGTCTCACACATGTGGTATCCCCATACTCAGGAGAAGCAACAGAATGTATTTTGGGGTGTAATTTCACATATTCCCATGGCATGTTTGAGCAATATATCATTTAGTGACAACTTTGTGCAAAAAAAAAAAAAAAAAAAAATTTGTCTCTTTCCCGCAACTTGTGTCACAATATAAAATATTCAATGGACTCGACATGCCTCTCAGCAAATAGCTTGGGGTGTCTACTTTCCAAAATGGGGTCATTTGGGGGGGTTTTGAACTGTCCTGGCATTTTATGCACAACATTTAGAAGCTTATGTCACACATCACCCACTTTTCTAACCACTTGAAGACAAAGCCCTTTCTGACACTTTTTGTTTACATGAAAAAATTATTTTTTTTTGCAAGAAAATTACTTTGAACCCCAAACATTATATATTTTTTTAAAGCAAATGCCCTACAAATTAAAATGGTGGGTGTTTCATTTTTTTTTTCACACTGTATTTGCGCAGCGATTTTTCATTTCATTTTTTGGGGAAAAAACACACTTTTTAAAATTTTAATGCACTAAAACACACTATATTGCCCAAATGTTTGATGAAATAAAAAAGATGATCTTAGGCCGAGTACATGGATACCAAACATGACATGCTTTAAAATTGCACACAAACGTGCAGTGGCGACAAACTAAATACATTTTTAAAAGCCTTTAAAAGCCTTTACAGGTTACCACTTTAGATTTACAGATGAGGTCTACTGCTAAAATTACTGCCCTCGATCTGACGTTCGCGGTGACACCTCACATGCATGGTGCAATTGCTGTTTACATTTGAAGCCAGACCGACGCTTGCGTTCGCCTTTGCACAAGAGCAGGGGGGGACAGGGGTGTTTTTTTTTTTCTTTATTATTTTTTTGCTTTTTTTATCTTATTTTTAAACTGTTCCTTTCATTTTTTAAATCATTTTTATTGTTATCTCAGGGAATGTAAATATCCCCTATGATAGCAATAGGTAGTGACAGGTACTCTTTTTTGAAAAAATTGGGGTCTATTAGACCCTAGATCTCTCCTCTGCCCTCAAAGCATCTGACCACACCAAGATCGGTGTGATAAAATGCTTTCCCAATTTCCCAATGGCGCTGTTTACATCCGGCGAAATCTAAGTCATGAAATGCTCGTAGCTTCCGGTTTCTTAGGCCATAGAGATGTTTGGAGCCACTCTGGTCTCTGATCAGCTCTATGGTCAGCTGTCTGAATCACTGGCTGCATTCTCAGGTTCCCTGTTGAGACAGGAGAGCCAGAGAAAAACACAGAAGATGGTGTGTGTGTGGGGGGGGGGGCATTCCCTCCCAGTGCTTGTAAAAGCAGTCTAGAGGCTAATTAGCCGCTAGGATTGCTTTTACATGAAAGCCGACCACTGGCTGAAAAGAATGATACCAAGATGATACCTAAACCTGCAGGCATGGGGGGGCGTGGCCAGCGCGGCATGTGAGCAGACGTCTAGTCACAGAGCTCCCGCAGTGATCCTGATTTGATCCGGTTACCGGCACTCTATTACCCCCGTTTTCGGCTAGATCGAACGGGGAGAACCCCCGGCACATTCCGCGCCCGCTCCGGTGTACCAGAAGGGCATGATGACCCGTGGACAGAGAGGAGAAGGCTCCAGGATGGATCCTCAACATGGCGCCGCTCCGCCGTCCACACAGAAACGTGACAAGCTGAAGGAGGGACAGCACAAGCAGCTGAAAGGCTCTAAGGATGGCTCCACTGATCACCCTAAGGACATGAGGTACTATGCTCAAAAACTGTCTGAAAAACCAAGCCTAGATGCAGCACAGTCACTAAATGAATGCCCTGACTTTAATAGCACTGAGGAGGAAGAATGTATGGAAGCACAGGGAGCAGGGGCCATGTTGATACAGGGAGAGGATAGTGAGGCTATAACTGATAAGCCTGAAGAACATGAGGAGGAGGAGGGGGGTGCACAGCCCACACTGGCAGACATTTTAAAAGCAGTTAACAAATGTACAGCCTCTGTAAACAATCTACAAGTACGATTTGGTGGCCTCAAGGAGGAGGTTAGTCTCATCAGACAAGATATTCAGAAAATTCGAGAGCGTACCACTGCTGCAGAAAGCAGAATAAGTGAGCTTGAGGATAAACTACCTACACTGATTAGAGACTCCCAATCCACCACACGTCTAGCAAGAGCTACGGATACCCGCGCTGAGGATTTTGAAAATCGCCTCAGGCGCAATAACGTGCGCATAGTTGGCTTACCGGAAAAGGTGGAGGGCCGTGACCCCACGCAATTCATAGAACAATGGATGGCTGAAATATTTGGCAAGGAGGCTTTCACTCACTTGCATGCGGTGGAAAGAGCTCACAGAATACCTGCCAGACCTCTCCCGCCAGGAAACCCCCCCCGCCCAATACTGGCCCGTCTCCTGAATTATAGAGACAGGGAAATTATCCTGAAACTAGCCAGAGAAAAGAGGAATGTCCAGTACAATGGCACGCGGATTTCATTCTAACCAGATTTCTCAGCTGCAGTCCAGAAGAACCGCGCGCGGTTCTCGGAAATTAAAAAACGCCTGCAGAGAGTACAAGCCTCTTATGCAATGTTATATCCTGCAAAACTCAAAGTTACATTGAGAGGCAGAGCATATTTCTTTGAACACCCGGCGGAGGCTGCGGATTGGCTAGATGCCAATGAAAATGAGCTTCGTCAGGATAGGAGACCAGAAGCGGAGATAGATTGACATCCCTAACAAAGGCCCAGGGACCTATCCCTTTCTTTTCCCCTCGGAGGAGGGTTGTGCCGGAAACATATATTGATTCATTCTCTACAAAAATGCGAGTTCGATGACAAGATGGATCATGGCATTGTACTTCCCAGTAAGTACCAGAAAATATGTCATTGTTGTTTGGAGGGACCGGTTGTCCCACACAGTTTCGGTATATCAGTTGACACACCGGTGTCGTGGATTACAAAAAAAAGTTGCCTTTCAATACGACAAGTGCATATTGATGGATAATCCAGGTCAGAAGAGGCACTTTTGTTCGATTTATGCACCGTTGTGCGTTTTACGATACTTCTACACACAAGTTTGTTCCAGAGCAATCGAGGTATTACGGTCCTTGGATAGAGCGGTAACTTTCTTTTTCTTGCATTGGCAGTCACATCACTTCTTGGCCCCTGCCGGGTACTGCGTGATGGCCCTCCCCCCCCCATGGGTGGGAATCAGGGGGGCTCTATGTTGCTTTACCCTGTTATTTTCCAACTAGACACCCAAAAATGACGACAGTAACTGTCCTTTCTTGGAACATTCGGGGTTTGCAGGACCCCCTAAAGCGGACGATGGTATCATCCTTATTGAGGAAACGTCTCCCGGCTATATGTGCTTTACAAGAGACCCACCTTACTGCTGATTCTCTGTCATGCATTAATTTTAGATGGGTGGGTAAGGCATATCACTCCACTCACACCTCTTATTCTCGGGGTGTGAGTGTACTGGTACCTGGCTCCATAGATTTTGTAGAGTTAGATTCTGAGTTGGATGATGAGGGGAGATATGTATTTTTATGTTGTAAATTGTTTTCCTTTAAATGTATACTGGCATTTGTATATGTACCCCCGCCGTACAATAATCTAGTGTTGAGGTCACTGGTGACGTTCCAAATGAAGTATCCGGAGACGCCACTGTATGTCTTCGGGGACTTCAACAATTATACAGACGCAGTACTAGATAAGCACCCGCCTGTGATGGGAGGGAGGGGAGTGCACCGCACGGCTCTGGGGAAATTTATTGAGGAGGTGGGATGGAGGGACCCATGGAGAGCCAAAAACCCGGGGGTAAAACAGTTTTCCTGTTTCTCAAAGAGTTATGCATCACTATCAAGGATAGATTTATGCCTATGCTCTAGTGCAGCTGAACGACACATCTCTGAGGTGACTTATGCTCTTAGGAGTGTGTCGGATCACTCCCCATTGATAGCAACTCTAGAGGTGCGCCCCCCTTCCACGATGGCAAAAGCCCCATGGAAAATGAACGCTTTTTGGCTGAGTCTCTTCCCTTCCCATGAGCAGATAGAATCTCATATAATAGATTTTTGGCGCCTACATGAGGCTGACGAACAATGGCTTGTGAATTGGGAAGCCTTCAAGGCTGTCCTGAGAGGCCTATTTATAACTGAAATTCAAGCTGTTAAGAGAAAGACACATGCTCAGAGGGAGGGAATTGAAAACATGGCAAAAGAACTGGAGAGCAAATTTATCACAGATCCAACCCAAAGTAATAAAGAGGCGTGGCTCTCTGCGCAAGATGCGTTGTATAAAATCACGACATCTACAGCAGAGAGAAAGAGATTTTTCCATAAAGCAGCATATTACGAGGAGGGGGAGCACACTGGACGCCTGTTAGCAACCATTGCCCATGCCCATCAAACTTCCCCCTCAATTGGGGCCTTACGTACACATCTTGGTGGGCTGACCAATGCCCCGGACCAAATCTTAGCAGAACTAGTGGAATTTTATTCCTCCCTCTATGAGTCTAAACAAACATATACCCTAGACTCCTTAACCGAATATCTGGATAATATTCAGCTCCCCTGTTTACAAATGGCAGCTAGGGGGGAACTTGACGCCCCTTTGACTGTTGAGGAACTACAGTTGGCGACCAGTTTGTTCCCCAATTCCAAGGCCCCGGGTGACGATGGACTCCCCATCGAGGTATACAAACAATATGGCGAGCTTATACTTCCACGTCTATTGAAGGTATTTAATGCAGCGAAGCAGAGTGGCAGCCTCCCTCAATCAATGACTAGAGCAAATATAGTTTTGATACTAAAACCCAATAAAGACCCTCTCGACCCGGGGTCATACCGCCCTATATCTCTTTTACAAACTGATGTAAAGATATTAGCCAAAGCATTAGCAATCCGCATGAATAAAGTCATATCCAGTATAATCCACTCGGATCAGTCCGGATTTATGCCCCAAAAGTCGACCGCGATAAACCTCCGCAGACTTTTCCTCAATATCCAATCCCAGGCGGACAATAGGGGAGATAGAGCGTTGCTGTCACTGGACGCCCACAATGCGTTTGATAGCGTCGAATGGGACTATCTATGGGCAGTGATGCGAAAATTTGGAATTGGGGAAGACTTTATCAAGTGGGTGCAGTTACTCTACTCGTCTCCTATAGCGGCCATTAGAGAGGGAGGAAGGATTTCATCACCCTTTAAACTATACAGGGGTACGAGGCAGGGGTGCCCCCTGTCTCCGCTCCTGTTTGCTATGGCTATAGAGCCCCTAGCGGCTACGGTACGCGCTAATCCCTTGATACAGGGTTTTAGATACGGAGACATTCAGGAGAAGGTAATTATGTATGCAGATGACACCATGCTGCTACTGGGTGATACATCTAACTCACTGACAGAGGCAATGAGTGTGATTAAACAGTTCGGGAAATACTCAGGTTTAGTTATTAACTGGACCAAGTCCTCTCTGCTGCTTCTGGACCGTGACCCGCCCACAACCCAACAAAATATGCAGGACATACCAGTCTCGACATCCTTCAAATATCTGGGTATACAGATTACAGCCCATATATTAGACTATGTGAATCTTAATTTAACCCCATTGATCAATAGATGTCGGGATCGGGTCAAAGTGTGGAGTAAATTAAAGCTGTCCCAAGTAGGCAGAATAAACTTAATAAAGATGATTCTTATGCCACAACTACTATATGTGCTCCACAATTCTCCAATGGTTATTACTCTGAAAAAGTTTAGAATCATCAACTCCCTCTTCCGTTCATTTATATGGCTTTCAAAGCCTCCTAGAATTAAACTAGAACAGCTACAACGTCCTAAAGACAATGGAGGTTTAGCATTGCCTAACCCCTGGGTGTATTATTTAGCCTCCCAGATGAACCTGAGAGACCCTTCGGCCCACATACTCTGGTTCACTTCCAGGAGAGGGGTTGTGGATGGATTAGAGGCCTTACAATATAACAAATCTAATAAACTTTTCCCAACTTATGCACTTATGCAGAAAATCTGGAACAAGGTCAGGATGCTACAGGGGGTGGAGGGCTTCACCAGGTATAGCCCCATCTGGGAAAACAATCACTATTCAGAAATAGCTAAAATACCCTACGGACCCAAATGGCAACAATACGGGGTGTCCCACATGGTACACATAATTAGAGACGGTAAATTGAGACCCTTCTCGGAGCTCGGGGAGGCCTTTCAATTGCCGGGCTCTATGCTCTTCTATTACAGACAACTTAAACATGCAATAGATGCACAAAGGGGCCCCGATATTTGGAACCTGCAACCCACTCCTATTTTCAACCACCTACTTGCCATAACCACTTATAAAGGTTTTATATCTGACTGCTATACCATGCTTCTGAACCTTTTCCTAGGGGACGCGCCTCTGAGGGTCGTGTCCCACTGGGAACAGGATGTTGGCTCCTTTGGGGAGGAACAGTGGGAGGAAGCCCTGCTGGCGGTTTCCACGTGTTCATTAAATGCTGCTCAAAAGCTCTCACAGCTCTATATTATTTCCAGAGTGCACTACACACCGGCTAGACTGGCCCATATGGGTTTGGGCACTGATCCCACCTGCACCAGATGCTCCAGAGACCATGGAGATCTCATACACCTCCTGTGGAGATGCCCAAAATTGCACCTCTATTGGAACGAGGTCATTAACACCATTAATAGAGTTTTCCAAATAGTGATACCTTTGGATCCAAAGCCATGTCTGCTGGGGATTGTGGACGATCTACTGACTGAGGATATCCTTAGACAGGCTATCAGAAGAGCTTTGTTTCAGGCCCGCCTACTTATCCTCAGGCACTGGAGGTCCACGTGTCCTCCCACGGTACAAGAATGGATTACACAAATGGGGGCCACAATCCGTATGGAAAAAATTATTTACCAGCATAGGGGAGCGACACAAAAATATGAGAAACTATGGGCTCCATGGTTGGATACACCAGGTCTAGCGCCAATAGATTTGATATATGATCGCTTATTCTAAAAGCGGCCCTCATTGACCTCAATTCCTATGGGATATATGTTATGCACTATATAATTAGCCAGTATGCTAAGAGGTAATAAGCAAATGATCCATTGGAGGAGTGTGGATGGCTCACGGAAGGATTTTTCTGATGAGAGGTTAAGTTTTCTCCTTTCTCCTCTTTGTTTTCTCTTTATCCGATGCAATGGAGTATGTACCCCCTTTTTTTTTTTTTTTTTTTTTCTGTACTTATTTTTATATATCGTTTTTGCTCCTTATCCTAATACATATGTAAGATGTGACTACTGCCATGTAAACTGCTGTATGTGCTCTGGAACTGTATACACTTATTCAATCTTAATAAAACTTTTTGTTTGAGAGAAAAAAAAAAACCTGCAGGCATCATTCTGGTATAACCACTCAAAGTCGTGAATGGAGTACCTGAAGACAAAAAAAATGGTTAACAATAAAACACAGTAAACGGTAAAGTATAAAAAATTGCATACCTGAAAAGCAAACATGATAAAACATAATAACAATAAAACATTGCAGAATAGAATACAGTAAAAAAAGCAGAACAATAGAGAGAGAATAGAGAGAGAGAGAACAATAAAATGACAACTATTTTTTTTTATGTTTTATATATATATATATATATTTTTTTTTTACACTTTTTTTTGTAACTAACTTTTATAACTGTAACCGGTTCCAGGTTCGGGTCTCTCAAAATGCGATGGCATCTTGGGAGACCCTGTGAAAGTGTGTCCTAGTCTGTGCAATGCTGTACCCTACGCTAATACTCAACTAGTGTATGGTAGCGTTCAAAACATTCACCAATGCAAGGACCAGGATTGTCAGGACAGGAGGGACAACAATAGCGGGTGTCACGCCTATATCCGCGCTTGCTGCAGACACGACATCTTTTTTGGGGGGGGTTCGCTGGGTAGGGGTACTCGGGAGGACATAAAAATGCCTCTCATGCAGCCGACTGCATTTGGTTGGGGATGTGAATGGGGGAAGTACGGGCGCTGCAGAAGTGGTGGGTTCCCAATTAGGATTGGCGAATGCAGCAGGAAGGGCACTATGGGCACGACAGGCCTGTTTGTCTTCTTCTTGGTGGCAGCGGGACACTACTTGTGCTTGCCACCTCACCAGCTTGAACTGCACTTATGGGACTCGCCACATCACCAAGTGTTACTGCAGTGCTGGTTTGACTACGACCGGGGTGTACTAGGCCGCTGGCGCTTGCCAGTTCAATAAAAAGCTACCAAAAAAACTGTTAGCGATCGCAGGGATCAGGCCTGACTCTGCGAACGCTGCAGTTATGCGTTTAGTGTTTTGTAAGTGACAGTGATCGATCGATACTGCACTTGGGTGGGCTGGGCTGGGCCGGGCGGAGGGACAAAACGCAGGTGCTAGCAGGTATCTGGGCTGATCCCGCTAACACTGCGTTTTTGGGAACCCTAAACTGCTGGGGACGCTAGTATAGATCTGATCGGATCAGATATTGATCCGTTGAGATACTATACCACTAAGGGAGGCGTATGCTGCGTGCGTGCGTGGGTGTTAGCGGTTCTGGCGCTAACCTGACGCTGCCTGGGGCTGGTGCTTGCCAGTTCACCAAAACGCTACCAAAAAAACTGTTAGCGATCGCAGGGATAAGGTCTGACTCTGCGAACGCTGCAGTTATGTGTTTAGTGTTTTGTAAGTTACAGTGATCGATCGATACTGCACTTGGGTGGGCTGGGCTGGGCTGGGCCGGGCGGAGGGGCAAAATGCAGGTGCTAGCAGGTATCTGGGCTGATCCCGCTAACACTGCGTTTTTGGGAACCCTAAACTGCTGGGGACGCTAGTATAGATCTGATCGGATCAGATATTGATCCGATCAGATACTATACCACTAAGGGAGGTGTACGGTCCGTGCGTGGGTGTTAGCGGTACTGGCGCTAACCTGACGCTGCCTGGGGCTGGTGCTTGCCAGTTCACCAAAATGCTACCAAAAAAACCGTTAGCGATCGCAGGGATCAGGCCTGACTCTGTGAACGCTGCAGTTATGCGTTTAGTGTTTTGTAAGTGACAGTGATCGATCAATACTGCACTTGGGTGGGCTGGGCCGGGTGGAGGGGCAAAACGCAGGTGCTAGCAGGTATCTGGGCTGATCCCGCTAACGCTGCGTTTTTGGGAACCCTAAACTGCTGGGGACGCTAGTATAGATCTGATCGGATCAGATATTGATCCGATCAGATACTATACCACTAAGGGAGGTGTACGGTCCGTGCGTGGGTGTTAGCGGTACTGGCGCTAACCTGACGCTGCCTGGGGCTGGTGCTTGCCAGTTCACCAAAATGCTACCAAAAAAACCGTTAGCGATCGCAGGGATCAGGCCTGACTCTGTGAACGCTGCAGTTATGCGTTTAGTGTTTTGTAAGTGACAGTGATCGATCAATACTGCACTTGGGTGGGCTGGGCCGGGTGGAGGGGCAAAACGCAGGTGCTAGCAGGTATCTGGGCTGATCCCGCTAACGCTGCGTTTTTGGGAACCCTAAACTGCTGGGGACGCTAGTATAGATCTGATCGGATCAGATATTGATGCGTTCAGATACTATACCACTAAGGGAGGCGTATGCTGCATGCGTGGGTGTTAGCGGTATTGGCGCTAATCTGACGCTGCCTGGGGCGACACATATCACCGCCGGAGCGATCAGGGGGCTAAACCTTTATTCAGTAATAAACAGCGGGTGCCCTGACACTATAAAAAGTAAACAAACTAACCAGCGTCACCCGTAACAGTTATACGGTGATCAGTGGTGAAAGGGTTAACTAGGGGGCAATCAAGGGGTTAAAACATTTATTAGTATATGGGGGTCCCTGACACTATAAAACGCTGACGGCGAACCTAAATATTTACGTCCCTAACTAGCGTCACCAGCGACACTAATACAGCGATTAGAAAAATGATCGCTTAGTGACACTGGCGACGGGGGGTGATCAAGGGGTTAAAACTTTATTAGGGGGGGTTAGGGGGGTACCCTAGACCTAAAGGGGGCTAACCCTAACTGCCCTAACACAGTAACTGTCACAAACTGACACCATGCAGTAATCAGAAAAAAAACAAAAAAACTGCTTGGTGTCAGTGTGACGGGGGGGGGGGGGTGATCGGGGGGTAAAGGGGGGTGTAATGTGTGCCTGGCATGTTCTACTGTGTGTGTGTGTTTGGTGCACTCACATTGAATCTTCTCTCCTCGGCGCCGGAACGGAAACTGCCGAGCCGAGGAGAGATGACATCACATCCTCTGCCTCTGTGTACTACACAGAGGCAGGGGACGATTCCCATTGGCTGGGAGCGATCGCGAGGGGGGGGCCACGATCGGATGGCCTCCCCCTCATCTCTGATCGCTGCCAGACCAAAGGCGACCGTCGCTGGCACCGGGGGGGGTCCGATCGGACCCCCCACCCGCGGGAAGGGAAGGACGTATATGTATGTCCTTTTGCCTGCCCGTGCCGCTCTGCTGATGTATATCGTCGTGCGGCAGTCGTCAAGTGGTTAAGAGAAGTATGGTTTGTTTTTGTTTTTTGCCCATTCATATTTACCTAGGTGGATGCAGCATCGGTCCGATGCTGCATCTGTCCTCCGGCACCTCTACACTGAGAACCGAACGATCGCCGATGACTCAGTTCTCACAGATCCCAGAGCAGAGAGCTGCTGACTGTCAATCAGCAGCTCTCCTCTCTGCTCTTCCATGCTCACTGGAGCGCTGAGCTGTGGAGGGGTGGGGAGCGGCCATCTCAGGCTCTCAGTGGCTCGATCAGAGGCTGAGACGGGCATCAGTCCAGGCACCTGGCGGATCCAGACTTTATTGTCGTGATGACGCGGTGCCTGGACGGATTCCTGTGACGTCAGCAGAGAGCAGACTTCAGTCCGCTCTCTGCTGAAAACGGGTCACAGGTGTACAAAAACGGTTTGCACTCCTGTGACTCATAGAAGGAGCCCTGCCAAATGAGCTTGGGCTGGACTTCTCCTTTAAAGTCAGTGACTGTGAAGCAGGATGGCAAATCAATCCTTGGGACAGAAGATTCTGACAATCTGGCAGAACCCACGGAGTGTGTGCCAGGAGTTTTACCAGGTTAGCCTACCACATTTGCCTTGGCCAGCCCGGAGTAATGGGGGAACACCAGAATACCCTCCATCTTGATCCTGCAATGCATACTAGAAGGAAGTTTGGTGGGAAGAAAGGCATAGATCAGGGTGTGCAGATCACACAAAGCCACTGCTTCTGCCAAATAATCCCTGTACATCAGTGGTTCTCAACCTTACTAGTGCCGTGACCCCTTGAATAAAATTTCCCAAGTTGTGGGGACCCCTAACAGTGAAATTATTTTCGTAGCGTGGGTTGTTAGCACCCAAGGCAAGACAAGAAATTTGCGCCCCTAATGGACATTTAGCGCTCCCGGAGTCCCTTCAACTCGTACAATATTGAAACCCCTTATGGTACATTTTAGGATGTACCACTCTCTTTGTTCTCCTTTCTTTCTCTATCCTAATTTCTTGTTTTTCCCCATCCCTATCACTAGCCGTCTTTCTTGTTTTTTTATTATTTTTTCTCTCCCCTTTTCTTTGTTCCTCCCCCTCTTTTCCTCTCCCTTCCATGTATTCTCTATTTTTATTCCTTCTCTTACTCCTTGGTGGGAATGGGATGAGTGGCATTGCTGGCGGGTAGTTGGGATAAGTGGCAATGCTGGGGGGAGTTATGATCAGCCAGCTTAGGTGCTCTTAATCAAGCTTATCTGCTGATCTGAGAACTGTAGTGGGGACTTTTAATGTTAACTATAATCACAGGTAGTGTTACATACCTCCCAACATTTTGAGATGGCAATGAGGGACACCTACTAGCAAACGTATGTAGGCATAGGACACACCCCCTGCCACACCCTCTTAAAGGGGAATGAACCAAAACAAAAGGTTAATTGAATCCACAAGAGCTTTTTTTTTTTGTACCACTACTATTCCTTTATATTGGCTTTTAAAATTTACAAATGCACCAATTTAGAATTTGGATGAAAAGTTGAGCACTGGGAAACACTTTTTGAAAGATAAAAAGTGCATTTCATATACAACTATATAGATCAGACCAAAATGAGGGACAAATGAGGGGGAACGAGGGACAGAGGGACATTGTTCCAAATCAGGGACAGTCCCTCGAAATCAGGGACCGTTGGGAGCAATGGTGTTACTCACTGTGTCTTCACCTTTGTGGTGTCTCGTAACAGTGACACCTATGCCGAAATCAGGAGATAGGGTTTCCTCCAGCCCCTCCCACTTCACATTCCTCACCAGTCAGCTGACCTCTAGTCTCTGTCCCCCATCCATGCCCTGAAGTGAATGGGCGGCTGCGAAGAGGCTGAGTGGGTGGCCGCGGACTCCAGGAACAGCCAAGCTGGGCAGCCACAGGCTCCACCTCACAAAGAGTATTGTTCCATTGAAAATCCAGGGCCCATAATCAAAAGGCAAGAGGCTTGCATTCAGTCCTCTCCAACAGCCTCTGTCCCGGCTAGGTCTGTCACACTGGGAAACACTTTTTGAAAGATAAAAAGTGCATTTTATATACAACTATATAGATCAGACCAAAATGAGGGACAAATGAGGGGGAACGAGGGACAGAGGGACATTGCTCCAAATCAGGGACAGTCCCTCGAACTCAGGGACAGTTGGGAGCTATGGTGTTACTCACTGTGTCTCCAACTTTGTGGTGTCTTGTAACAGTGACACCTATGCCAAAATCAGGAGATAGGGTTTCCTCCAGCCCCTCCCACTTCACATTCCTCACCAGTTAGCTGACCTCTAGTCTCTGTCCCCCAGCCATGCCCTGAAGTGAATGGGCGGCTGCGAAGAGGCTGAGTGGGCGACCGCGGACTCCAGGAACAGCCAAGCTGGGCAGCCACAGGCTCCAGGGACAGCCCTGCTGGGCGGCCGCAAGAAGGCTGGGAGAGCGGTGTGGGCTTCAGGAACAGCCCAGGATTCGGTGACCCCTGGCAAATTATCATTCGACCCCTAGGTTGAGAACCACTGCTATACATGGAGACAAACATCTTGGTTGTTGTTGAACCTGGAGGAAGTCCATGTCCAGCATTCCCCACTTGTGACATGAGTCCTTGAAGAGTTTTGGGTTTAGGGACCACTCCCCTAGGGCTCAGGGACATTCCTAGCTGGATGGTCCAAGTCTGCAAAGAAAGCCAAGTCCCTTGCACCGACAAGATACCCAGGATTTATCCCTAACCCGACAAGCTCAAGCTGGCACCCATCATGAGGATCTTCCAGAAGACAGGAAGGAAAGATTTCTGCGATTCCAGAGCCAATCAGGAGAGAGAGGGCATAGGGCCGAACCACAGCTCCGTGACTGAATGGATACACGGAGCTGCAGCTCAGCTCGAGTGCCCCCATAACAAGCTGCTTTCTGTGGTGGCACTCAACAGGAGGGAGGGGCCAGGAGCTCCAGCCAGGGAATCAAGAAGAGGAGGACCCGGGCTTCCCTGTGCAAAACAATTGCACAAAGCAGGTAAGTATGACATGTTTGAAAGTTTAATAGAAAACAAAACGAGACTTTACAATCACTTTAGGCTGTTTCTAGGAATAGATGAAGATACTCCAACGGATAAGTCTGTTCCAGGAACAATTTCTGAAGGTTCAGGATTCATCTGAACTGCTGTAATATTTGAACAGTCAAAGTTATGGAACACCAACTGTTCCTTCAACAAAAGGTTGTTCAAGTACATGAACTGCTGTAATATTAGGACAGTCAAAGCTATGGAACACCAACTGTTCCTTCAACAAAAGGTTGTTCAAGTACATGAACTGCTGTAATATTTGGACAGTCAAAGCTATGTTGTCAGACACAGCCCACACCAACTGTTCCTTCAAGAAAAGGTTGTCTAAGTACTTATTTAGAGCTTTGAGATGCAAGATAGAGCAGAAGCCCCCTTTAGCTTTGGGAACTGAGTAGGTTGGAGAAAAATTCTTGAAACTTTTGTGCCACAGAAAAGGGGCAATGACACTTTGGTCCGGAGAGCTCAATGGAGATATGCTAACTTGTGTGGTAACACAGGAAGGTTGGAAGTGAGAAATCAAGGAAGTGGCAGGGAACAAAACACC
The DNA here is from genome assembly GCF_042186555.1 of Aquarana catesbeiana. Classification (NCBI taxonomy): domain Eukaryota; kingdom Metazoa; phylum Chordata; class Amphibia; order Anura; family Ranidae; genus Aquarana; species Aquarana catesbeiana. The sequence continues at coordinate 221,041,083 of NC_133332.1, forward strand.
AATTTTTAGACCAGGGATACCACATCTTGCACCTAATTGTCTGAGAAGCAGGGCCGGATTAACATAGGGCTATTGGAGCTGCAGCTCCAGGCCCCTTACCTTAAGATAGGCCCATTTATTTGCCAAAAAAAATTAATCGACTTTGAGGGTTGTGGCTTGGCGACCAGGGGTCACAGAGAGGGGGTATGTAGCTGAAGACCTACTTCACCACTGGCTAAGATTTGGGGCTCCTATCGTCTATGGTCCCGGAGATAGGGGGCTCCTTGCACAGCCTCTCAGAAGCTACAGTAAATACAGAGAGGCCAGTTTAAATACAAGCTGGTACACTCTGTTTGCAGCAGACTGAGAGGATGAGCTCACAGTGCCTCTCACTTCTTGTCAGAGGCACTGAGCTCAATGGACAGCTTGGAGCCTGCAGAGTTTGACAGGCAGCACCGCCTGTTAAACTCGCCTATTGATTTCAATGGGGCCACTCTGCAACTGCAATCCAAACTCGCTCGCAGTAGCAGCATAGTCCAACAATGTAAGACTACCATTCAGCAATGTAAAAAGAAGGAGGCAGTAGCACATCATAAACCACTGTCAGCTGCTGCTATACCACTCATTTAAAAGCAATCCACCACAGATCACTTTATAGAGGGCAGTAAGCATTACCACAAATGTGAAAGATTTCCCAACCTGCAGATGACAGACCCTACTCCAAAAGATATCACAGTTACTCCCCCCACCCACTGATTGATATCCCTCCATGACACCCCTGCTGACAGACCTCTCTCCCCAGCCTGTCCCCACACACCCTCTCACCTGCTGACCTGTGGATGGGGGAATCATTCCCGCAGTGTTATTGTGTTCTGCCAGTGGAAAGCCTTCCCTAGCCACAGTATACAATGATCAGTGATGCTAACTATAGCTTGCAGCACTGATTGTTTTGGGGAAAACCTGACAGCCTGGTTGTACTCAAGTCAATTAATAGATTGACTTGTGTACAACCAGCTAGCCCATACATAGATCAACTATGCTTGGTCTCTGCTTAATTGGCTTAATTTCAATCCATGTATGGCCCGCTTAACCACTACGCAGTCCCTAAACATCCTTCCACAAACCTTTACATTTTTCCTTCCCAGATTCCTTGATCCTCCTCACCTGTACATAGTGCCCGCTGTCATACCCTCCACACTCGTCTCCTGTACATACTGCCCACTGTCTTGCCCTCCACACTCCTCTCCTGTACATACCACCCACTGTCATACCTTCCACACTCCTCTACTATACATAGTGCCCACTGTCATACCCTCCACATTCCTCTCCTGTACATACTGCCCACTGTCATACTCTCCACACTCCTCTCCTGTACATACTGCCCACTGTCTTACCCTCCACTCTTGTCTCCTGTACATACTGCTCACTGTCTTACCCTCCACACTCGTCTCCTGTACATACTGCCCAAGGTCATATTCTCCACCCTCTTCTGTACATAATGCCCACTGTCTTACCCTTCACACTCGTCTCCTGTACATACTGCTCACTGTCTTACCCTCCACACTCATCTCCTGTACATACTGCTCACTGTCTTACCCTCCACACTCGTCTCCTGTACATACTGCCCACTGTCATATTCTCCACACTCTTCTTCTGTACATACTGCCCACTGTCATACCCTCCACATTCCTCTCCTGTACATACTGCCCACTGTCATGCCCTCCACACTCCTCTCCTGTACATACTGTCATACCCTCCACACTCCTCTCCTGTACATACTGTCATACCCTCCACACTCCTCTCCTGTACATACTGCCCACTGTCATATTCTCCACACTCTTCTCCTGTACATACCCTCCACACTCCTCTCCTGTACATACTGTCCACTGTCATACCCTCCACATTCCTCTCCTGTACATACCGCCCACTGTCATACCCTTCACACTCTCTTCTCCTGTACATACTGCCCACTTTCATAAACTCCTCTACTGTATGTAGTCCCGACTATCATACCCACTGCACTCTTCTCCTGTGCATACTGCCCACTATCATACCGTCCACACTCCTCTCCATACCGCCCACTGTGATACCCTCCACACTCCTCTCCTGTACATACTGCCCCATCATACCCTCCACACTTCTCCCCTGTACATACTGCCAACTGTCTTTCTCTCCACACTCCTCTCCTGTACATACTGCCCCCATCATACCCTCCACACTCCTCTCCTGTAATACTGCCCACTGTCATACCCTCCACACTCCTCTCCTGTACATACTGCCCACTGTCATACCCTCCACACTCCTCTCCTGTACATACTACTCTCTGTCATACCCCCACACTCATATCCTCCACACTCTTCTCCTTTACATACTGCCCACTGTCTTAACCTCAACACTCGTCTCCTGTACGTACTGCCCACTGCCATACCCTCCACACACCTCTCCTGTACATAGTGCCCACTGTTTTACCCTCCACATTCCTCACCTGCACATACTTCACACTTTTATACCATCCATACTCCTCCCCTTTGCCTCTTACCCACAAAAACAGTTCTTTAAAATTATATTGAATATCCTCAGTGTTACCAGCTCTAGAATGGGCACACTTTTGTTAGTTCAACTAAAGGAAATCTTCTCAGTCCTCATATTTGTTCTGCCCATTATAAGTACTCATTTAATTTTGTGATTACTTTTGTGATGTATAGAAGAACATAGGGGATGTCAGCTACTCTAAATATACCACTGGTAAAAAAGTGTCCCTGAAAATATTTTTGAAATGTTGGCAACAGCATATTAGCACATTAGGAAACACTTACCTGTCAGACTGAGCCCTCCAGCGCTGTGCTTCCACCTTCACCCGGTCTTCTTTACGGATTCTGTGCCTTCGGTCACTTGCCTTGGCTGTGCTGCATTGATGTCCCTCCCACACATGCTCATGCGCATCCTCTCTCTCATCCCCCCTCTCCCTCTCTCATCCTCCCTTCCTTACCCCTCACCCCTCTCTCATCCCCCCTCTCTCTCGTTAATTTAATTTGTTATAACAAAAAATAGTTTGCATTTTTTTTTTTTTATAAAAAGCCCCACCAAAATCCTCAGCACCAGGCCCATGATGTTCTTAATCCAGTCCTGCTGAGAAGCAATCTGTCAAAGTGTCCGCAATGGTTAACAAATGTTTCCCCCACTCTGGAAAGTGCAGATGCACTTTTATGCAGAGAAAGGTTTGTCTGAGCATTTGGCAGACTTCAAACTCCAGACCTTTAGGCTCGGTTCACACTGGAACCAGCTGCGGATCACAGAGGAGCGCTGTGCATCCCTGTTCCCCATTTCAGGGACAAATCAGGGTCGAATCTATACCTGAATTCGGCCCTGAAACGGAGCCAAAGACGCACAGCGTTTCTGTGTGGTTCGCTCCGCAGCTGCAACGGAGATATGGGAGCCAGTCACATTCTCCTGCTAAGCGAATTGGATGCGGGGAAAATCCGCATCTAATTTGCATAGGTGTGAACAGGCCTGAAGGTGAAATGAGACCCAAGCTGGACATGGAGAGTAGAGAAAATAAAGGAAGTTTTCCTGACAAATAAGAGGGAGAAGACTTTGCAGTTAATTTTGTTTTGGCTTTTGCTGAGTTAGATGGGTACACTTACCATCAATAGCATCCTTGATAACAGTAACAAGGTTATATCAGAAGAGGTGTCCTTCAAAGGCCACCAGGATCAGATGCTTCTTGGACACACGTTCCACAGTCCAGCACCTTAAAGTCTATCTCCAGGGAAATGAGAAATCCCACCTTGCAATTTAAAAACTCCTTTAAGGGATTTTGCCCAGTCAGCCATGGTTTGGCAAAGTAAAGTCACAGCCAGGATTGGATGAAGATCAAGGCCCGCTAAAGAGAACAAAGCTTTAGAAAAGGCTACCAACCACTTGTCCATTGGTCTCTGAAGACAGGTGCCATCTCTATCGATATAGTAGTTACTGTGTTAAGGTAGGGCACTGCTTGATCCCCAGTGTGGGTAGACCATTTTTTTTTTTTAAATCCTTTCCAAATGGGTACAAGGTTAATAAGTGTTTCAGGAGAGCAAACAGCTTGTCCAGGTGTTTCCAATCTATATAAGGAGAATTGGAACAACAGGTGCAATGGGAAAATCTTTGCAGCTTTAGGGGCTGTAAGGGATCCAAGACTGGAGGCAGCACTAGTAGATGCAACAGGCTGGATCTTTAATTTCAGAGTGGTGCACACCACATCAATGAGAGTAATAGCAGTGGACTGACAGAGTCAACAAAAAATGGAGGATTTGGTCTATAAAGTAATTGCATGCATGTATTAAAAATCTTAACCGAAAGGGCAGAGGAACCAGTAACACTGAAAAGTGCTAAGGTGGATTACAGGATAAAATCTAGGAGCAGCGGGCAACAGAATTCGAGGCTGCAGCCATTGGCACCATCAGGAGGTGCGCTGTAACTTTTCAATTAAAGTTCAATCCAAAAAAATGTAAGGCATAGCTATGATGACGTAGGGAACTTAGATTGATATTAAAAAGTGTAGATGCGTATCTTTAGAATGTAAATTTTAACAATTCTGTATGGTACAATGTAGACTCAAAGCTGATCTTCAGGAGGTAAACAACTATATATACAGCTAAAATACATATTTTGTGAACTGTCATACCTGGCAAAGAATGTCTAATTCTCTTCAGCCAGTCCTGTAATCTAGGCATTCCACAGCCAGGTCCCTGACCTTCACTGCAGCACATTGAAAATTACTCTGCTTACTACTCCTGTTAACAAATGCCCAGTGTTAGACTGACAGCCTGGGATGCCACTTCTCAATTTAAATTTTTTTTTGCAGGGCATTGCAAGAAGCTCATATAAACACACCATAAAGGATGTTTTAGTGTGCTTACAGCTGTATTACAATAAATATAATATGGCTAAATGTGCTAATCAAACACAAAACAAAACTATGAACCACAGCAAGATTTTTACATTTTATTTTCTTTAAACAGCCAAAAACTTTTTTCGAGTGAGTTTCCGAGACCGATCCAGAGGCCAAGCTCACACGCTACAAGCCAACGACTCTTTCAACAAACAGCAATGGGTCACCTGTATCCGGCAGGCCATGGTGGCAAGCAGAGAGCAAAGTAGCAGCCCCCTCCAGGTGCAGGAGACTTCTGGTACTCTTATAGACTTTTCTGACCTGAGCCTCAATTGCTATGAGGAGAGCAAGAAGATGGAAGATGGGTGAAAGTTGAAAAGGCAACTGTGCTTCTCTGGTATGGAAATGCGGTCAGTAAAGAGACGATTTGATAGATAAGACTATTGGCAATGACCTGCAATTCTAATGAATGAAGCTGAAACCCCAAGACTGTTAAAAGAAAAAAAAAACTTATAGATTTTACCTATTTCAAGTCTATATATTTTTATACATTGTTTATAAGAGTATAATTTTAATATTCTGATAATGAAAAGTGATTTTCTGGTTGCTCTCCTATACTGAAATGTTTCTGCACTGGGCTTTACAGAAACTGATCTTTCACCTTAAAATCTTACTAAAACACGCAATGTGTTAAAGCTGGCCATTAACATTTTTATGTATACCAATAACTAAGAACTGACTACTGTATTTACTGTTGCAAATAGTGAATTGGTTGCATTTTATAAGAAATCAATAAATGTGAGTGCTGACTACAGCAAAAACATTGGAGTTTGTATGTCAGCTCATACCTAGCCTGTTCCAAGATTCATATAGCAAATGTTTCAAAGCATAGTATATTTTCTTTAGAACAGAGGTAATAAATTAAAATTCAAAGAGGTCTGTTCAGTAAAAAAAAAAAAATTTCCAGCAGAGGCTTGAATATCATGTCGGTACCTGTGGCGCATTTTTGGGTGCGCCAAACTGCAGCGCGATTTAAAAAAAAAAGGTCAAGGACTTCTTTATTCGTGTTTCTTTCTTCGTGCTTCTTGGGGTAATGCAGCCCATTTAAATGGGCTGATCTACCCACGATGGGTGCAGCTAATGATGCAGAGATCTGAACCCATTCTTACATCAGCGTCCTCAGTCCCCACTGCACATCAGAATCGTGGCCCCCCCCCCTTCAAATCAAGATATTGATGAGTGTCTTCAGCTCCCCCTCTACATCACCCCCTCCACCCTTTCATGGTAGTGTTCTCACACTTTCTTGACATCAACCCCCCACATTCCAGTCCTCAGCCCCCCCATTCCAATCCTCAGCTTCCCCCCCCCATTCCAGTCTTCAGCCCCCCCCACCCATTCCAGTCCTTAGCTCCCCCACTTTATTTTCCTCAGCCCCCCCCCCACATTTCAGTCCTTAGCTCCCCCCTACTTTATCTTCCTCAGCCCCTCCCCCCATTTCAGTGCTTAGCTCCCCCCACTTTATTTTCCTCAGCCCCCCCCCCCACATTTCAGTCCTTAGCTCCCCCACTTTATTTTCCTCAGCCCCCCCCCACATTTCAGTCCTTAGCTCCCCCCACTCTATTTTCCTCAGTCCCCCCCCCCCCCCCCACATTTCAGTCCTCTGCTCTCTCCACTATAAGGTCCTCAGCTCCCCTGGCTTTTTTGTCCTCAGGTCCCCCCACATCACAGTCCTCAGCCCACCACATCAGTCCTCAGCACCCCTCCACCTTAATAGCCTCAGACCCTCCCATATTGCAATCCTCAGCTCCCCCCCCGTCCTTAGCTCCTTTTCAGCCGCCCTTCACACTGGTGTCCTCAGCCCCCTTTAACTTTGCCCCCCCACTGTCCTAGCTTACACAGACAGATCAGAGGGAGGCACAGCATGTCTGGATGGAGAGTGGGAGTTACAAGATAGTGAATGGTTGCTAGAACCGCCCTTCATCTTAGCAGCCAATCACCTGTGTGTTAACCACGGGCAGCTCCCGCCCTCCATCCAAAACTGTCCTGCCTCCCGCTGTCAGCTCTGTGAGGATTACAGAGCAACGGCAGGGGGAAGAAAAGGCTCCTAAATGGCAGGACCCCAGCGGTCCGAATGGGACAGCGATGCGGTCCGCCATTTAATGATGCCTGCTTTAGAAGGTCATTACGGAATGGAAGTTCTATAAGTAGGGAGTATTATAGTGTTACAGAATCCCTTTTCTTGTCAACCTTCAAACCTGATAGGTGAGGTTGTATGATACAGACATTTCCCCCACCCCCCGATCATGCATGTTTAGGTTGAAGGAGACACCTCTAGCACTGCTATGTGTCCTGGAAAAATATCCAACCGGGACTTTACTATTTTCCCTGAAATTGTCAGATAGTGAGTGTGAGGAGCTCAGCCAGTTCCTATTAAACTCCAGACAGAAAAAGGAGGGTAGAGGGAGGCGCACCTAATGCCGCGTACACACGAGCGGACTTTCTATCCTACTTGGTCCGGCACACTTTCCGACGGACTTTGTCCGCCAGGTGCGCCGGACTTTAAAACGAACGGACTTGCCCACACACGCCGGGATTTTCCGGCGGGCTAAGTCCGCCCGTCTTTCCGACGGACTTTCGCCGGAGTTCCGGCGGACTTTCAGAATGAACGGACTTGCCCACACACGGACAAGTCCGTTCATTTTGAACGTGACTCAGGTGCGACGGGACTAGAGAAGGATGTCAATCTTGCCGCTTTTATCGGCGAGATTGACACCTTGCTAGCCCCGTCGCGGGGCATACCAGGCCCTTAGGTCTGGTATGGATTATAAAGGGGAACCCCGCTACGCCGAAAAAACGGCGTGGGGTCCCCCTAAAATCCATACCAGACCCCGATCCGAGCACGCAGCCTGGCCGGTCAGGAAAGGGGGTGGGGACGAGCGAGCGCCCCCCCCCCTCCTGAACCGTACCAGGCCGCATGCCCTCAACATGGGGGGTGGGTGCTTTGGGGGAGGGGGGCGCCCTGCGCCCCCCCCCCCCAAAGCACCTTGGTCCCCATGTTGATGAGGACAAGGGCCTCTTCCCGACAACCCTGGCCGTTGGTTGTCGGGGTCTGCGGGCGGGGGCTTATCGGAATCTGGGAGCCCCCTTTAATAAGGGGGCCCCCAGATCCCGGCCCCCCACCCTATGTAAATGAGTATGGGGTACATGGTACCCCTACCCATTTACCTAGGAAAAAAGTGTAAGTAATAAAACACACTACACAGGTTTTTAAAATATTTTATTAAACAGCTCCGGGGGGGGATCTTCCTCCGGCTTCGGGGGTCTTCTTCCGGCTTCGGGGGTCCCTCCGCTTCATCTTCTCCCGGCGTCCGGTTGGTTCTTCTCCGCTCTCCGGCCTCTTCTCCCGGTGTCGCAGGTCTTCGGCCGGCCCCTCCGCTCTCTTCATGTAGCTCTATTGCGAGCGGAGGTCCGGACTTCTGGGCTTCTTGGCTTCTTGGCTTCTCTTCTCTTCTCTTCCCCCAGATGTTGACACGACGCTCTCTCCGGCTGGACTGGTCTCTGAGGGCTGCGTTGTGACTTATATAGGCGGAGACCCCGCCCCCATATGATGTCACAGTCCTTGGGCATGCTGGGACTGTGACGTTTTAGGGGGCGTGGTCGACCACGCCCCCTAAAACGTCACAGTCCCAGCATGCCCAAGGACTGTGACATCATATGGGGGCGGGGTCTCCGCCTATATAAGTCACAACGCAGCCCTCAGAGACCAGTCCAGCCGGAGAGAGCGTCGTGTCAACATCTGGGGGAAGAGAAGAGAAGAGAAGCCAAGAAGCCAAGAAGCCCAGAAGTCCGGACCTCCGCTCGCAATAGAGCTACATGAAGAGAGCGGAGGGGCCGGCCGAAGACCTGCGACACCGGGAGAAGAGGCCGGAGAGCGGAGAAGAACCAACCGGACGCCGGGAGAAGATGAAGCGGAGGGACCCCCGAAGCCGGAAGAAGACCCCCGAAGCCGGAGGAAGATCCCCCCCCGGAGCTGTTTAATAAAATATTTTAAAAACCTGTGTAGTGTGTTTTATTACTTACACTTTTTTCCTAGGTAAATGGGTAGGGGTACCATGTACCCCATACTCATTTACATAGGGTGGGGGGCCGGGATCTGGGGGCCCCCTTATTAAAGGGGGCTCCCAGATTCCGATAAGCCCCCGCCCGCAGACCCCGACAACCAACGGCCAGGGTTGTCGGGAAGAGGCCCTTGTCCTCATCAACATGGGGACAAGGTGCTTTGGGGGGGGGGGGCGCAGGGCGCCCCCCTCCCCCAAAGCACCCACCCCCCATGTTGAGGGCATGCGGCCTGGTACGGTTCAGGAGGGGGGGGGGCGCTCGCTCGTCCCCACCCCCTTTCCTGACCGGCCAGGCTGCGTGCTCGGATCGGGGTCTGGTATGGATTTTAGGGGGACCCCACGCCGTTTTTTCGGCGTAGCGGGGTTCCCCTTTATAATCCATACCAGACCTAAGGGCCTGGTATGCCCCGCGCTCGCCGCAATAGGAAGATTTGTTTTTCCTATTGCAGCGAGCGCGAGATGCAATACCATCCCCTCGTGTCGTATTTGGTCCGTCGGACCAGCCTACACACGAGCGGGCTTTCCGTCGGACCAGCACACACACGAGCGGACTTTCCGCCCGAAACTGAGTCCGACGGAAAGATTTCAAACATGTTTAAAATCTAGGTCCGGCGGGCTTTTGGGAAGAAGTCCGCCGGAAAAGTCCGCCGCCGCCCACACACGGGCGGATTGTCCGGCACACTCTGGTCCGCCGGACCAAGTATGCCGGAAAGTCCGACCGTGTGTACGCGGCATAAGTGTAGTATTAGTAACACAGTTTATTGCACAAGATACAGTGCGCCTACAAAATGTAGGCAGAACACACGCATTGTGTTAGGAAACCATCATCCTCAAAGACTGCCACAGTCGAGTGCGTCTCCCAGGGTCCAGATGGCTGTGCAGGAGATAGCTGGGACACAGGCTTCCTGTGTCCTCCGCTGCCGCCAGATATAAGGGTTGCCTATAAAGCAGGGGTCTTCAAACTATGGCCCTCCAGTTGTTCAGGAACTACAATTCCCATCATGCCTAGTCATGTCTGTGAATGTCAGAGTTTTACAATGCCTCATGGGATGTGTAGTTCCGCAACAGCTGGAGGGCCATAGTTTGAGGATCCCTGCTATAAAGAGTCCACCAGCAGAAACTGAGAGAAATTCTCATGGAGGGGCAACTGAGGGGTGCTAATGAGGGTATGTTCCTGAACATGGGACCTGACAGACAAAATATCATAATGAAGGGAGAATGGGAATGATGTGAGAATTAAACCCAGGTACTCCCAGACCGTACAAAGTCAGGGGAGGAGCCTGACAAGGATGAAGGATCAACTATTTCAGCAGGACAATGCTAAACCGCATACTGCATCTATGACAACAGCATGGCTTTGTAGTAGAAGAGTCCGGGTGCTTAACTGGCCTGCCTGCAATCCAGACATTTCACCAACTGAACATATTTGGCGCATCTTGAAACAAAAAACAAAAAATATGGCAGAGAAGACCCAGGACTGCTGAGCAGTTAGAATCCTATATCAGGCAAGAATGGGACAACATTCCTCTCCCAAAGCTCCAGCAACTGATCTCAGTTCCCAGACTTTTATAGAGCGTTGTTAAAAGAAGAGAGGATATTATAAACATGGCCCTGTCCCAACTCTGAGAAGTGTTGCTGCCATCAATTACAAAATTACCTTTTTTTTTTTCTTAAAATGGTACATTTTCTCAGTTTAAACATTTGATATGTTTTCTATTGTGAATAAAATACGGTTTATGAGATTTGCAAATCATTGCAAACTGTTTTAATGTAGATTTTACGCAGCGTCACAAGTTTTTGGAATTGGGGTTGCATATGCACCAATGAAATATAATTATATGTGGCAACCACGATCTGTATTTTTAAGATTTTTTTTATTGTGTAAAAAATGTTAATTTTTTAAAATTAAATTAGTGTATGTTCACTTTGTGGCACATCCAAAGTCCCGTCTTCTCTGACCTCCTCCCTTCTCATTTGTTGTGGGTTAGGAGTTGGGATATTATAGTTTGTGCATTTTGGGATGGTGCCCAAAGAGTCTTATAGGAAGGCTCCACCAATATACAGTATCTCACAAAAGTGAGTGCACCCCTCACATTTTTGTAAATATTTTATTATATCTTTTCATGTGACAACACTGAAGAAATGACACTTTGCTGCAATGTAAAGTAGTGAGTATATATATTGTATAACAGTGTATATTTGCTGTCCCCTCAAAATAACTCAATACACAGCCAGTAATGTCTCAACTGGCAACAAAAGTGAGTACCCTCCTAAATGAAAATGTCCAAATTGGGCCCAATTAGCCATTTTCCCTCTCTGGTGTCATGTGACTCGTTAGTGTTACAAGGTCTTAGGTGTGAATGGGGAGCAGGTGTGTTAAATGTGGTGTCATCGCTCTCACTCTCTCATACTGGTCACTGGAAGTTCAACATGGTACCTCATGGCAAAGAACTCTCTGAGGATCTGAAAAAAAGAATTGTTGCTCTACATAAAGATGGCCTAGGCTATAAGGAGATTGCCAAGACCCTGAAACTGAGCCGCAGCACCACAGTGGCCAAGACCATACAGTGGTTTAATAGGACAGGTTCCACTCAGAACAGGCCTTGCCATGGTCGACCAAAGAAGTTGATAGAGTCATATTCAGAGGTTGTCTCTGGGAAATAGACATATGAGTGCTATCAGCGTTGCTGCAGAGGTTGAAGGGGTGGGGGGTCAGCCTGTCAGTGTTCAGACCATACGCCGCATACTGCATCAAATTGGTCTGCATGGCTGTCGTCCCAGAAGTAAGCCACTTCTAAAGATGATGCACAAGAAAGCCCGCAGTTTGCTGAAGACAAGCAGACTAAGGACATGAATTACTGGAACCATGTCCTGTGGTCTGATGAGACCAAGATAAACTTATTTGGTTTAGATGGTGTCAAGCGTGTGTGGTGGCAACCAGGTGAGGAGTACAAAGACAAGTGTGTCTTGCCTTCAGTAAAGCATGGTGGTGGGAGTGTCATGGTCTGGGGCTGCATGAGTGCTGCTGGCACTGGGGAGCTACAGTTCATTGAGGGAACCATGAATGCCAACATGTACTGACATACTGAAGCAGAGCAAGATCCCCCTCCCTTCAGAGACTGGGCCGCAGGGCAGTATTCCAACATGATAATGACCCCAAACACACCTCCAAGGTGACCACTGCCTTTTTAAAGAAGCTAAAGGTAAAGGTGATGGACTGGCCAATCATGTCTCCAGACCTGAACCCTATTGAGCATCTGTGGGGCATCCTCAAATGGAAGGTGGATGAGCGCAAGGTCTCTAACATTCATCAGCTCAGTGATGTCATCATGGAGGAGTGGAAGAGGACTCCAGTGACAACCTGTGAAGCTCTGGTGAACTCCATGCCCAAGAGGGTTAAGGCGGTGCTGGAAAATAATGGTGGCCACACAAAATATTGACACTTTGGACCCAATTTGGACATTTTAACTTAGGGGTGTACTCACTTTTGTTGCCAGCAGTTTAGACATTAATGGCTGTGTGTTGAGTTACTTTGAGAGGACAGCAAATTTACACTGTTATACCAGCTGTACACTCACTCCTTTACATTGTAGCAAAGTTTCATTCCTTCAGTGTTGTCACATGAAAAGATATAATAAAATTGTCACGGAACGTCCCACACTCCGCTTGAGTGCTTCCGTCAGTATACCGCTTCCTAAGTTCTGGAACACGAGTCCAATGGATCTGGCTATAGGAACCCCCAAGAACTAGACAACACCAGTCTTGGAGTCTAATGTGATCAGCTCACTCAATTAACAGGTTGAGTTCAGAATCAAACAAACCAATAATAGTCTCTACATACATCCTGGGAGATATTGTGGACAAATATTACTGTCCATTTTAAGTAGTAAGAGGCAGAGACATAAGAGGTATATGGGGAGCTGAAACAAGGACATCCCCTACTTTCCAGGAGATTCTGAGTTCCACAGGCCCTCCTGTCACATCTCTCCCCTTTCAGCAGAAGACTAACACAGGAGGAGACCCCAGACGGGTTGACTCCGAAGTTAGTAAGTAGTTCCAGTCCTCTAATGCCTGTACCCACACAGTACCCCAAATAAATTGTTCCAAACAAAGCATTACTCACCCAGCCAACCTCTGCCTCTCTCAGAGAACATATCTGCCGCTGGGGAGAGGCCTGGACTGGCCCTTCTCCCTGAAGTCCTTTCTGCCGCTGGAGAGAAGACAGGGTGACTGGGCTCACTCTGTCATGCTGTTGGGGATCTGGGCCAACTGCCCAGCATCCCTGGGGTATACAGGTGGAGACTGAAGTCCCATCCACTTTCACAGGAAATCTATCCTCTGTTAGTTGAGGGCAGAGTCCAGCAGTCCTCGGCCCTGTTGCCAGCCCTTCTGCTGGAAACCCCACACCATCTGCTCCGGCTAACTGTTGGGGAGGGAGGCCAACTCTGTAGTTGCCGATGCTGGGCAGAGGTTGGTAGCACTCTGCCCTGTTGCCAGCACTTCTGCTGGGGACTCCGCATCCTCCGCTCCGGCTAACCGTTGGGGCAGGAGGCTGGCTTCCTCCACTCCCAAACTGTGTAGCTGCCATTGGGGAGGTGAGCCGGTTGCTTCCTTTTCCATTCCCTCATCTGGCTGCTGGGACGACATGTCTATGGTACTGTCTCCCAGGTGCACAGATCTTTGCTGGGGAGAAAAGTCCACTTCCTCCACCCTGGCCAACTGTTGGGGAGGGACAACACACACCTCCTCTCCCTTCTCCCCCTGTATCTGCTGCTGGGAAGTGATTGCCACCTTCTCACCCTGAGCCTCCGAAACTGCCACAGGTGTGGGGCAGAGGTCTTGGACCCTCTGTCCGGTTGCCAGCACTTCTGCTGGGGGTTTGCTAGGTGATTCCTCCTCTACAGAAACGTCTATTAAATCCCCAGTCTCTGCAACTGATATCTGGGGATATAGGTTCACCATCTCCTGTCCATGGAACCCAGAAGATGCTATCATTGCTGGGCAGAGGTTAGCAGAGCTCTGCCCTGTTGTCAGCACTTCAGGTTTGGGGATGGCAATCTCCGGATTTTCCACTGCCGATTCTCTGGCATGCTACTGAATGTGTTCTAGCAGTTTCCTGTATGCCCTTTCCAGATGCTGTTCCTTCCTTAGCAAATGGTCCAGATCAGGTTTGAGCTCTGAGACCCCTGCAAGACCGAGCACAGCCTCTCTATATTCTCGCAGGTCCTCAAGGTCAGGTTCCCCTTCATCGTCAAACACAAAATGATCTGTAAGGCTCTCCCACAGCAATCCAGGGCCTCCAAAGTCATATCCCTCTGGAGAGCATTCTGTTGTCTCCCCTAAATATCCCTCCTCTGCGTGCCATTGCAGAGCCCGATAATGATTGTCCAGCTCTATCTCCTGCTGGACCAGCCTGTCCAACTCAGTCACCCATTGCTCCTGTGGCTGCTCTCCCAGGAATGCCATCCACAATGTCCGTTGGTCACTGGCCCGTTGCTCTTGGGTTGGAAAGCACTTGCCCTGTTTTATACCAGCGAGCCGGAGGGCTCCAATCCAGAGCTCCACCTGAATTTGCTGCCTAAGCTCCAGGTATTCATCCTCAGACACAGTCCTGGTGTATGTTGAAAGGATGATCCACAGCAGCCGCGGGAACTCTGATGCCAGGTCCATATCTCCGCTGGGGTGACTGAAGTCTGCTATCCTGATCTTGGATCCAGGTGGAGGTTTAGATTTCCCAGACTGCCGGAAGCTTTCCGCTGCTTGCCACCAATGTCACAGAACGTCCCACACTCCACTTGAGTGCTTCCGTCAGTATACCGCTTCCTAAGTTCTGGAACACGAGTCCCGATGTACCCCAAGACTGGTGTTGTCTAGTTCTTGGGGGTTCCTATAGCTAGATCCATTGGACTTGTGTTCCAGAACTTAGGAAGCGGTATACTGACGGAAGCACTCAAGCGGAGTGTGGGACGTTCCGTGACAAAAATATTTACAAAAATGTGAGGGGTGTACTCATTTTGTGAGATACTGTATATGGTGAAAAATAGGGGGGCAGGGGAGGGGGGTCGACTGTGGATAGTGGGGTGGTAACCCCCTTCCTTCTGTAAAGTTCCCTCCCTCAATGTATATTTCAAAGGATTTTTTTAAAGAGAAGCTCACTTTCAAAGGTGCAAAAGGTACCTTTCCTGAGCAGGGTTAGGCAACCAAAACTCTAAGCCATAAAATTCTGCTCAAATGCACTAAAAATAAGGACTGGAGATTTGGAGATAAGGACTGGAGAAACCACATTCTCCTTGGCGACTATGCAGAATATTAGGGTAGAGGAGAAGAGCTGTAGTCTTGCAGAAAGAACGGTATTATTTATACCAAGAGGAGGTTTACTGTTGACAGAGTGGCCATAGCCAGCTGCAGGGCTGGACCCCCAGAGCAAAGAAGGATGTTAAGTCTTCAAACACCTATCAATTGAATCCTTAAATGAGGGAATGCCCTCAATAGGAACAGAAGATTGATTATTTAGTGCAAAAATAGTCTACAGTGGGAGAAGTCCATCCCTTTCCAAATTTCTCTTACATAGGGTACAAGATAGTAAACAAGCCAAGAAGAGTGAATAACCTCTCGGAGTTGAGTCAATAATCATATAGAGCCCAACTGGCTTGATTAAGAATAGACAAAAGCTTTCTAGATATTGCTCTTTTTTTGTGCTCAACCACTTCCTATCCGGGCCAATTCTGGCACTTAGCGTCTATATGTAAAAATCATTTTTTTTTCTAGTTACCCAGAACCCCCAAACATTATATATGTTTTTTTTTGTTTTTTTTTAGCAAAGACCCTAGGGAATAATGTGAAAGATGATGTTACGCTGAGTAAAAATAGATACCTAACATGTCACGCTTGAAAATTGCAAACACTCGTGGAATGGCGCCAAACTTTGGTACTTAAAAATCTCCATAGGCGACACTTTTAAAATTTTTTACAGGTTACCTGTTTAGAGTTACAGAGAAGGTCTTGGGCTAGAATTGTTGCTCTGGGGGGCGTGGCTTGCCTTGAGAGAAGATGGCTGCTTGATCTCCCAGCTCCCTCTCACCACAGCCTAAATTTCGCTTTTACCGGGGTCTACGGCTACCTTTCACCCCCCAATAATGGGAACATCCTCCCGCGGATAATCACAAAGCAGATCCCGATCCCTGAGAGAAATCGCCGGCCGTGTGAGCCACACGATACCGGAGATCTTCCGGACGCAACGCACAGCAATGGCGACTTCACCTCCCGCCTCAGCCTCCTCTCAGTCTCACACCGAGATCATCCTCACCCGAACCGATATCAACAACACCCCGCTGGCACCTTCTCTGCCATCTCACCGTCAGCCTAGTTTACAAGACTTACAAACGGTGGTGGCAGACATCAAGGACACGCTGTTCTCGGCCATTACAGATCTGCGTCATGAATTGCAGGCCATCACAGGCCGAATACAGCGTGTGGAGGACAACGCAGCTAAACAACAGTCAACAGTGCAGAACGTACAGCACAAAGTTGACTATCACACTGTGCAGCTGAGAGATCTTCAACGCCATGTTGAAGATCTCGATAACCAGGGTCGCAGACATAACTTAAGGGTAAGAGGAATACCCGAATCGGTGGAACAAGACAGAATTTCTCCGGTAGTGACAGGTCTCTTTAACCACCTCCTGGACCGCCCGGAACAAATGCCGATCACCATGGAATGTATCCATAGGGCGCTTCGCCCCAAAGGAAGAGACACAGACCCCCCACGGGACATTATTTGTTATGTGAACGACTTCTCCATCAAAGAAGCAATCCTTCACAAAGCCCGCGAAAAATCTACCTTGGAATACAATGGCTACCCCATCCACGTATACCAAGATCTCTCTGCCATTACATTAAGACACCGCAAAGACTTACGCCCTCTATTGGATATCTTGAGAACAAGGGGAATCTGATATCTTTGGAAGTTTCCCTTCGGCCTATCAGCCTCCTACCAGGGCCGCTCAGCACTCCTAAGGGTACCGGAAGACCTGGATAATTTCTGCCATACACTGGACATACCATACACCCCAGTTCCAAATTGGTACGCAGAAGTTAACCTACAACCTCCCAATCGATGTCCTCAAATGGAAGAACCGATGGACGCTCACAACACCAGCTTCCGCAGGAGACGTTCACCATCCACCGCTAGATCCGGCTCCTCTCCAGGCTCACGCCACCAGCCATCCAGTCCCATGACTGCACCCCTTCCTCGCAGGGCCCGCCGAGATCGCTGACAATCCGGTTCTCCGCGTGAGATATCACTCTGAAGCTACCGATCTTCATACTTTCGACTTCCCCACGCATGCCTCTCTTATCAGATGACTGCCAAAGACTCCCGACGGATCCTCCACTGACACGCAGAAGAAAAAATGAAGGTAACTTAATTGCTTAACAGCCGCTTCCTGACGCCCATGCAGACCGTAACAGTAAACGGAACACTGTGACTCTTTATCCCCACATTCTATCCCCAGTGACATGTGGAAAGTATCCTACGTTTCACCCCCGTCCACTTATGTTTTGTTATGCCCCGTACACACGGTCGGACTTTGTTCGGACATTCTGACAACAAAATCCTAGGATTTTTTCAGACGGATGTTGGCTCAAACTTGTCTTGCATACACACGGTCACACAAAGTTGTCGGAAAATCCGATCGTTTTAAACGCGGTGACATAAAACATGTACGTCGGGACTATAAAACGGGGCAGTGGCCAATAGCTTTCATCTCTTTATTTATTCTGAGCATGCGTGGCACTTTGTCCGTCGGATTTGTGTACACACGATCGGAATTTCCGACAACGGATTTTGTTGTCGGAAAATTTTATCTCCTGCTCTCCAACTTTGTGTGTCGGAAAATCCGATGGAAAATGTCCGATGGAGCCCACACACGGTCGGAATTTCCGACAACACGCTCCGATCGGACATTTTCCATCGGAAAATCCGACTGTGTGTACGGGGCATTAGACTGATTCCCTGTCAAGGAAACTATGCAAATGGCTATCCCTGTCCAAAAACTATTCAACCGAAACGTCAAATTCCCCCCTACTGCAACAGTATATGATGTACTCTCATGACCTGCGCTATGCGCTGTATTATACGATATTATACCTCCCAGTAAGGGAAACCAACTAGACCTTAAACCACTTATAGAGTTTGGATGCATGGGTTTTCATATTGCTTTATTTTAGGAATTTAAGCTAGCCGATCCTACCGGTCTAATACATTCTCTTAAAACAATACCCTCAGCGAACAGCTGGATTTAGAGGCATAGATACCTTATAATACACCTACAATACCCACCCCCCAGCACTATACGCAGGAAAAGGGGGACAAAAACATAAAAAACATAGAAGTTATATGGTGCTCTGACATTGCTTACAATACATCAACCCTCACGGGCAACCAAAACTGTAGGTATTGATGTACTAATACGCTTCCACACTGTTCACCTCGCAACACCTCACAAGGACAGCTGAAGACAGAGACACAGAGGTTCTATTATAACCGCACACTGCGCACACCAATGCACCCTTCATGGAAAGAAGAAACTAGCAACATACATACTCTACTATGCCCCCACACTGCACACTGCCCACAACAATGCACCCTTGACGAGATGATGGAGATAGAGACATAGAGGTCCTAACGTGTTCATTTTCTGATCACACCGCAACACCCTTCATGGGTTGTTGAGTTCAGAGACTTAGATGTCTCATCACTTACACATACAGCTTACACCATAATATCACCCACAGACAACAGAGATCACAGACATAGACGTCCTGTTGAGCCCCTACACTGTTCTCCTCTCAGCTCTCTACACAGATAGCGGAACCTAGACGTTTAGATGTTCCACCGATTCTGTAACTTTTAGTTAAAACTACTTTATTTTGTTTTTGTTAGACTATATTACTGTTGTTAAAGAATGTAGACAGCATATGACCAATCCGTGTGCCAAGTTGAAAATGCATATTTGATACAAGAATGTCACTTATTACATGCTACGGTTGATGTCATTACGTTCAGAAATCGATTGTTGTTCTTTATGATTATATTCTTCTCACCACACTCCCATCTAGCTTACCTAACCTTAGTCGTCCTACACAAAGCGTTACTCTGCACTATCTTTGTTGCAAATGACAGCATGAGGTTTCACCCCATCACAACCATCTCACCCATCTTCCACACACTTTCCACAAACCCTTTATGATCGCTCCTTCTACACACAAGTTCTCCGAAATGACTACCCCGATTCACACCCCCAAGCATACGTTCTAAGGCTACTGGTGAGACGGACCTCATTGGTCACTCCTATATATTTTTTTTTCTTTTTTTTTCTCTACATAACCCCATATCCCTCAATTGATAAGCCAACCCCCACACAGTGGTCAAACATACTTTACCTAACCCCTACGTACTGCTACAAGATTAAAACCACTGAATTTTACCGTCGAACATAATTCTGTGGCTTGGAACACCGAATTAGGTGATCGAGACGCCACATAGTGCCAGATCCTCCTACCTTTCCCCCTCGATACTTTCTCCTTGCCCCACTGCCCCTACCTAATCCCCCTTTCTCACTCTAACCCACACCCTGCCACAGCCAACACCACATCACAGGATACTTACCAATAATTTTACCATGACATCGAAATCTAGAGACACAAATAAACCCATATAAAGGTAAAGAGTTAGGGTATAATGGCGCTACCTATAAACATTATATACAGGGATAGCCTAAAAGTATATCCCCCTTACTTGTAGTGATAAATCTATAAGGTGTGTAGGTTATCTAAATTCCCCTTATAGTATAAATGATACCCCAGCAAACAATTATATGCCTACTAATCATAAATTATGGTAAATATGTAACACACGTCAAGTGTCGCACAGCATAGAAGGTCCTACAGCGTCTAGAAAAAAGGCCAGAGGCTATATTCCATTATGTGCATTTACTAAAAACCATATACCAATGCGGTGATGTGCATATAGGTTATATATACCAAATTAATACCATATGCGTTTTAGACATAACTTGAAATCGCATACAAACAGAACAGCTAGTAGAAACACAGAGCATCCAGCAGTTAAATCTCCAATATATATTATGACAGTCCATATACTGATGTTACTATGACAATATTCAGATTCCCAATGGTGACTTTGGTGATGAATCAATTTGTCAGGTGACTCTCGTGCTCCCCCTATTGGTTGCCTACTCACCAGCTTCCAGAACCCCACCAGGGGTATAACGCCTGTGGTGTAGTATGCTGGGTCACTTCACTTGCTGCTTCATCTGGTAGATATTGCTGTAATCAGCTCCCCAGACCCCACGCCGGGGAAATGCTCCTATGTTGGAAAATGGGCCGTCTAGCTGTTGTATATTGTGCTGGGTGTCTCCTATATTTTTCAATCCATAGAGGCGTTGCTTCCCCTCATATATTCAAAAAGAAAGAGCTTCCATGGCGTAATAACGTATGACCACTTTATTTAAAAACATATATGCCCACAAAACAAGGATACTGGGCTAAAAAATAGTAAATTCAAACAAACAAGGCTAGACCACAGAAAATGATTGCAATAAAAAATTAAAAATAAAAAGTAAAAAAGGAGAAATCCAGGCACTATTGTGTATCTCTGTCCAGATGGAATAGGACAGCAATAGACCTGAGCAATGTAAAATTTAAAAAGTCCCTCCAAACAGGCATAAACAGCGAGGTGGGGGTATGTATCCACCAGCCGCTACACAGCGTCCTCCTCTCTCGTATGCCCTGGAGCTGACTGACAGAGCGTGATGCCGTTGTGCGCGCTTCGTCACATGACGTCCTCAGCAACGGCAGACCATTGCTGAGGACGTCATGTGACGAAGCGCGCACAACGGCATCACGCTCTGTCAGCAGGCAAAAGCCCCGGACCCGACGGCCTAACCACTGGTTATTACAAAACCTACGCAGAAATACTTACCCCCTCCTTTTTGAAAGCCTTCAACTCTTTCGCACAACCAGCCAACCAGCCAACCAGCCAACCCCCCACGAGATCTCCTAACAGCCCACATAGCAGTAATTCCCAAACCAAACAAAGACCACTCCTTAGTCACTAACTACAGACCTATTTCACTGCTCAATGTTGACCTTAAATGGTACGCAAAAACTTTAGCAAACAGACTCCTACCTCTGATCCCCCATCTTGTTAGCCTTGACCAAGTGGGCTTTGTTCCCGGAAGGGAAGCGAGAGATAATACTCTCAAAGCGATTAATATCCATCATTGGCTCACATCCACCAAGAATAAGGGATTTATGCTTTCCCTCGACGCGGAGAAGGCATTCGACAGGGTGGCATGGGACTACAT
This sequence comes from Aquarana catesbeiana, assembly GCF_042186555.1. Lineage (NCBI taxonomy): Eukaryota > Metazoa > Chordata > Amphibia > Anura > Ranidae > Aquarana > Aquarana catesbeiana. The sequence goes on from NC_133332.1 coordinate 221,062,442, forward strand.
GAAAGAAACCCTCAAAGCTATAGGCCTCCCCCAAACAATGCTAAACTATATATCTGCTCTATATTCTTGTCCCACTGCAAAAGTCCAAGTAAACGGCCATCTGTCGGATGCCTTCTCCGTGTCAAACGGAACCCACCAAGGCTGCCCACTCTCCCCCTTAATCTTTATTCTCTCTCTGGAACCCCTCCTCAGAGGCATTATTACCAACCCAGACATTAAAGGTATCCAAATTAAACATCGCACATATAAATTGGCAGCATTCGCTGATGACATTCTCCTATTTCTCACAGACCCACTTACCACAATTCCAAACCTACTTAAAGACTTTCAAACCTTTCATACCCTATCAAATCTTCAAATCAATTTTTTGAAATCAACCGCCCTTAACATCTCCCTTCCCCCAGAAATCTGTCAACAATGCCAACGTAACTTTCCTTTCACCTGGAATAAGCAAGCAATCCCGTATTTAGGCATTCAATTGCCAACTTCCCTAGCTGATCTATACACCCTAAACTATGCTACTCTCCTTCAAAAAATACAAATAGACTTAAAAAAATGGTCCACAGGACAGTTCTCCTTGTTCGGCAGGGCCGCTATCATCAAAATGAACATCCTACCCAGAATCTTATATCTTCTACAAACCATCCCAATTAAATTACCATCCAAATTCTTTTCTACTTACCAAAAAACATGCACGACTTTTATATGGGGTAAATCACATCCGAGACTTAGCTTCATGAAATTGACGACACCCAAACTCTTAGGAGGCATAGGACTTCCTGACATACGAAAATATCAACAAGCATGCCACCTAGCTAGAATCATCGACTGGAACGTACACTCCAAGCATAAAGACTGGGTCCATTTAGAACAATCATTGTCAATCGTGCACATTCAACACCTCCCATGGGTTGATTCCTTCTTTCTACCCCCTGAACACTCTCAACACCCACTTATTAACCCTACACTGATCACATTCCGCAATACATGTATCAAACATAAAATCTCATCAGTAAAAGGTCCGATGACACCTCTACGTTTAAACCCTGAATTTACTCCAGGAATTCACACTTCCTTTTTAACAGACATATGGCCCCACCAAACTGTTAGAGCCGAACAATTCTTCGAGAGAGGTCACCTTTTATCTCAAGCTGCTCTGGCTTCAAAATTAAAAATTGTCACCTTTCCCTTTTGGACATACGTCCAACTACGAAATTTCTTTACCAAACCTAAGCCTACACCGAACTGGTCCAGATCCACGACCCCATTTGAAAACCTATGTTTAAGTGACAGAACTCTAACACACCTGATTTTGCAAACATACAACCTCTTATTCAACGATCAAACACAAACAAAACACTGGACCATCCGTCAGTGGGAAAGGGATCTCTCCATACAATTCAGTAATCAAGAATGGGCCAACATCTACACTTTGATCCATAAAGGTTCGTTGAACGTGCAAGTCCAAGAAAATGCCTATAAATTACTCTCCAGATGGTACAGAACACCACTTCTGCTACATCATTTCAACCCAACAATACCCCAAACCTGTTGGAGATGTCATTCAGACACAGGCTCTCTATTACATATCTGGTGGTCTTGCACCAAAATCCAACCTTTCTGGAAAGAAGTCCACACAATGATCACACAAATTACTACATACTCCCTACACTTTGAACCCACAATGTTTCTGCTACATCACTCATCAACACGTAAACCAGCCTACCACCGCTCTTTAGCCATGCATTTGGTGAACGCAGCAAGAATGTGTATACCCCCCAAATGGCGCTCCCCTGAACCGCCTACCATAAAAGATTGGTTTCATCGCATCAATCAAACAAAGATCATGGAAGACCTCATCCATCAATCTAAAGACACACAGGCTAGGTTCACCAAAACATGGACATGTTGGATACACTTCACCACAACGGATGAATACAAAAAATACATAGTTTGATTGACTTCACCGGGCTGTGGCAGGACAAAGGTGATTCCTTGTCTCCCAATCCCAATTTATCCCCAAACTTCTACCCCCATACTTTCACCTTTTTCCTCTACCCCAACTCAGTTTCTAAGTCCCAACAATATACATAAGATACCTATAACTATCAGCCAAATTACAAAACACGCATTATCTCACTGGTCTACCATACTAACTCCCCCCCCCCCCGATTACCTCCCCTGTCTCCCATCTACAATCTTCCCTTTTTATCACTCATCCTCAATACCTGACACCAAATATAGACATAAGCTATAGTCGGTTTCAAAAACATCCTACTCTACACACATTACTATCCCATACATGGTAAAGGGATTTATCAAAAACTAATATCTCTAAGTAAATTCACAATTACAAACTATAAGATTGTACTTTGACTTTGACATGTTAACTGTAACAAAAAACGATATCATTTCTGTGCTCCTTAAAACAAACACAGCTACATAACTTTATTGTTTAATCTTACAATCAAAGCGGCTGCGCCCGCATTGCCACATTTACATGTGATTTCTCCTATTTCTTTCTGTAAATGTTAATTTTTGTTTGAAAACTTCAATAGTTAAAAAAAAATAAAAAAATAAAAAAGAATTGTTGCTCTATAGCATGTGGCAATACCTCACATGTGTGATGTGAACGCTGTTTACATATGTGGGCTTGACTTACGTATGCGTTCGCTTCTGCGTGCCACGCGGGGATGGGGGCGCTTTAACCACTTCCCGACCGGGCCATAGCCGAAAGACGGCTGCAGCGCAGTTGGCTAGTTCTGGGTGGACGTCCATGGACGTCCTCCCAGAATACTGCTCTCGCACCCGAGAACTTCCGTGACCGCCGGGTCCAGAGGACCCGGCGCATCACGGATCACGGTGAACGGCCGCTAATCGCGGCCGTTTACCATGTGATCGCACCGTCAACTGACGGTACAGAGGAGGAGGAGCGGGGGAGGGATCGGATGGTAGCAGCGTTGTGGGCTGCATCTGTAGTGCCCACAACGCTGCTCTGTGACAAATACAGTCACATCCATCCATCCATCCCTCCATGCTCAGCCATCCCTCCATAATATAATACCCTGCAATGCTCTGCAATACCCCACAATACTCTGCCATACCCCACAATACTCTGCCATACCCCACAATACTCTGCCATACCCCACCATACCCCGCAATACCCCACAATACTCTGCCATACCCCACAATACCCTGCAATACCCCACGATACTCTGCCATACCCCGCAATACCCCACAATACTCTGCCATACCCCGCAATACCCCACAATACTCTGCCATACCCCACAATACTCTGCCATACCCCACAATACCCCGCAATACCCCACAATACTCTGCCACACCCCACAATACCCCACAATACTCTGCCATACCCCACAATACCCCGCAATACCCCACAATACTCTGCCATACCCCGCAATACCCCACAATACTCTGCCATACCCCACAATACTCTGCCATAATCCACAATACCCCGCAATACCCCACAATACTCTGCCATACCCCACAATACCCCACAATACTCTGCCATACCCCAAAATACCCCACAATATTCTGCCATACCCCACAATACCCCGCAATACCCCAAATACTCTGCCATACGCCGCAATACCCCACAATACTCTGCCATACCCCACAATACCCCGCAATACCCTACAATACTCTGCCATACCCCACAATACCCCGCAATACCCCACAATAATCTGCCATACCCCGCAATACCCCACAATACTCTGCATACCCCACAATACTCTGCCATACCCCACAATACCCCACAATACTCTGCCATACCCCACAATACTCTGCCATACCCCACAATACCCCGCAATACCCCACAATAATCTGCCATACCCCGCAATACCCCACAATACTCTGCATACCCCACAATACCCCGCAATACCCCACAATACTCTGCCATACCCCACAATACTCTGCCATACCCCACAATACCCCGCAATACCCCACAATACTCTGCCATACCCCACAATACCCCGCAATACCCCACAATACTCTGCCATACCCCACAATACCCTGCAATACCCCACAATACCCTGCAATACTCCGCAACACCCCACAATACTCTGCAAAACCCACAATGCTCTGCAATACTCTGCACTACTCCGCAACACCCCACAATACTCTGCAATACCCCGCAATACCCCACAATACCCCACAATGCTCTGCAATACTCTGCACTACTCCGCAACACCCCACAATACTCTGCAATACCCCGCAATACCCCACAATACCCCACAATGCTCTGCAATACTCTGCACTACTCCGCAACACCCCACAATACTCTGCAATACCCCGCAATACCCCACAATACTCCGCAACACCCCACAATATTCTGCAATACCCCGCAATACTCTTCAATACCCTGCAATACCCCACAATACTCTGCACTACTCCGCAACACCCTGCAATACTCTGCAACACCCCGCAATACCCTGCAATACCCAGTCATACTCTGCAATACCCAGCCATACCCAGTCATACTCGGCGATACCCTGCCATGCGCAGCCATACCCAGCCATACCCAGCCATGTGCAGCCATACCCAGCCATGCGCAGCCATGCTCGGCCATATTCAGCTGTACTCGGCCTCTGTATGTGGCCAGGCTGTGGAAGTCTCACACATGTGGTATCGCCGTACTCAGGAGGAGTAGGAGAATCTATTTTGGGGTGTCATTTTTGGTATGTACATGCTATGTGTTAGAAATATTGTATAAATGGACAACTTTGTGTTAAAAAAAAAAAGTGTTTTAACCACTTCCGGCCCGCCGGCCGTCATACGACATCCTTGACTTTGTGCGGGGATATCTGAATGATGGGTGCAGCTACAGGCATCATTCAGATATCAGCTTTTTCAGCCGGCGATTCCCTACACCATAGGAATGATCATAGTGGCTGTTCCACTGCTTGATCGTTCTTATGGGAGGCGAGAGGGGACCTCCCCCCCTTCCCGCCGCCCTCCGGTGCTTCTACCGTCTCACCGCTACGATCGAAGCCAGTATTGTTTTTTTTTTTTTTTTTTTTTTTTTTCAGGCTTCCCAGCCTAGAGGTGAGATGTGGGGTCTTATTGACCCCATATCTCACTGTAAAGAGGACCTGTCATGCCATATTCCTATTACAAGGGATGTTTACATTCCTTGTAATAGGAATAAAAGTGATCAAAAAAATTTTTTGGGGGAAAAAAGTGTCAAACTAAAATAAATAAAGTAAAATGAACAATAAAAAAAAAAAAAAATTTTTTTAAGCGCCCCTGTCCGTGTGCTCGCATGCAGAAGCGAATGCACACGTAAGTCCCGCCCACATATGAAAACGGTGTTCAAACCACACATGTGAGGTATCGGTGCGAACGTTAGAGCGAGAGAAATAATTCTGGCCCTAGACCTCCTCTGTAACTCAAAACATGTAACCAGTAAAAAATTTTAAATCGTCGCCCATGGGAATTTTTAAGTAGCGAAGTTTGGCGCCATTCCACGAGCGTGTGCGATTTTGAAGGGTGACATGTTAGGTATCTATTTACTCGGTGTAACTTCATCTTTCACATTATGCAAAAACATTGGGCCAACTTTACTGTTTTTGTTTATTTTTGCACAAAACTGTTTTTTTTCCCAAAAAAAAGCGTTCAAAAATTTGCTGCGCAAATACCGTGCAAGATAAAAAGTTGCAACAACCGCCATTGTATTCTCTAGGGTCTTTGCTAAAAAAAACATATATAATGTTTTGGGGTTCTATGTAATTTTCTAGCAAATAAATGATGATTTTTGCATGTAGGAGAGAAATGTCAGAATTGGCCTGGGTGCTCCAGAACGCCTGGAGGTGCTCCCCTGCATGTTGGGCCTCTGTATGTGGCCACGCTGTGTAAAAGTCTCACACATGTGGTATCGCCGTACTCAGGAGTAATAGCAGAATGTGTTTTGGGGTGTAATTTGTGGTATGCATATGCGGTGTGTGAGAAATAACCTGCTAATATGACATTTTTGTGGAAAAAAAAAAAAAAAAGAAAAAAAAAATCTTGATTTTGCAAAGAATCGTGGGAAAAAATGACAACTTCAAAAAACTCACCATGCCTCTTACTAAATACCTTGGAATGTCTTCTTTCCAAAAAGGGGTCATTTGGGGGGTATTTGTACTTTTCTGGCATGTTAGGGTCTCAAGAATATAGATAGGCCATCAGTAATTCAGGTGTGATCAATTTTCAGATATTGGCACCATAGCTTTTGGACTCTATAACTTTCACAAAGACCAAATAATTTACACCGATTTGTACTTATTTTTACCAAAGATATGTAGCAGTATAAATTGTGGCCAAAATTTACGAAGAAAAATTACTAAATTTGCTAAATTTTATAACAAAGAAAATTTTATTTTTTACTGAATTTTCAGTCTTTTTTCTTTTATAGCGCAAAAAATAAAAAACCCAACGGTGATTAAATACCACCAAAAGAAAGCTCTATTTGTGCGAAAAAAAAGGACAAAAATTTCATATGGGTACAGTGTTGCATGACTGAGTAATTGTCATTCAAAATGTGAGAGCACCGAAAGCTGAAAATTGGTCTGGTTAGGAAGGGGGTTTAAGTGCCCAGTGGTCAAGTGGTTAAAATAATAAAATAATTTATTATTCTTTAATTTTGAAGAGAGAGTGTAAAAATAAAATAAAAGTAAAATACATTTTTTATCACTTTTATTCCTATTACAAGGAATGTAAACATCCCTTGTAATAGGAATAGTGTGTGACAGGTCCTCTTTATGGAGAGATCTCTCCTTCAGGCAGGAAGGCTGAGATAAAAAAAAAAAAAAAAACTCTGGGCCTTTCCAACCACATCCCCGGCATAGTTTACTTCCACTGGCCTGGACGTGACATCATAACGTCACGCTCGGGCCTCCGAGGGTCATAGACATGACTGGGGATCATCTGGTCACTGGAAATCTCTGATGTCATTATGAAAAACATGTTACATCAAACTGCACTCTGAACTCTTCAAAACCACATTATCAGACAAAATACAATCGCTAAACTTAAACCTCTCAACGGAACAAACACTCAACTCCATAAACAAGGCATTACTACAAACAGCAGACTCAGTAGCGCCAAAACGCAGAACACTCATCCGCAAAAAAAACTCGAGATGGTTTAATGGCACTCTCACCCTACTCAAGCAGGAATGTAGAAGAGCTGAAAGAGCATGGAGAAGAAATCCTACCAAGGAAAACCATACAAACTTCATAGTACTCACTGTGAAATACCACAAAGCAATCTTCACAGCCAAAAAAGAACATTTCTCGAACACCATCTCAACTGCCTTAAACCGGCCGCGGGAACTTTATAAAATAGTCCCCCAGTCAATGAACCCAACCTGCTTAGAGCCCCCTGCAAACGACACTCAAGAATTCTGCAATGAGTTATCAAATTTCTTCATCGACAAAATCAACAACATTCGGAAATCAATTCAACAGAGAAAAACAACCAACCTTACCCAACCAAAGCAAAAAGAGGACATCAATACGAACATCACACAATCGCCGGACTTCTTCTTGACCCCAATCACCACTGACACGACTAAAAACCCAAAACCAAGACTCCATGGACACCTCCCACCATCTTTGGACAGACCATCTCTCCGAGCACCAAAGCCAAGAGTCTCGGAGTTATCTTTGACTCAGAAATGACAATGGATGCACAAATAGGATCAGTAGTTAGCGGATCTCACCATCTCCTCCGCCTGCTACGCAGACTCATCCCCTTCATCCCAGAAGAGGAAAAAGCAGCAGTAGTTGGAACAATCATCAATTCCCGTCTCGACTACGCAAACTCCCTCTACATAGGATTACCCCAATATCATCTTGCGCGCCTACAGGCCATTCAAAACGCAGCGGCAAGACTGCTAACAGGAAAAAAACCCTGGGAGTCCATCTCCCCATCCCTGAGGAGCCTACATTGGCTAACGGTAAAGAATCGGATCACATTCAAGACCCTCTGCCTCACCCACAAATGCATACAAGGTAACTCCCCTCAATACCTCAGAGAGAAAATAAAACACTACACACCCAATCGCAATCTGCGATCATCTAACCAAAGCCTCCTCCTTGTTCCCAAATACCGCTACAAAGCAAGGGGAAAGCACAGATTTGCAGTCCAGGGACCTCGGCTATGGAACACTCTTCCAACTCACATCCGCATGGAAGAAAACCATCTGGCCTTCAGGAAAAAACTCAAGACCTTCCTCTTCTAAGAAGCTGTCAACACAAAACGCATTTAGCGCCTTGAGGCGATTCAGTTCGAATTTGCAGCGCGTTACAAATCATTCATTCATTAATGTTAATTTAATTTTGTAATCTGTTCATACAGCAAATTTTGTGTCTATATTTTTAGACTTTGTATTATTAAACTTATATTTTTTTACATACATATTTTTGCATATGCAATTTTTGGAGTCCTTGCCCTTTAAAGTCCCGCCAGAGGGTCTTCTGTTGTTTTCCGGAAATCTCTATGCTTAACTTCCGGCGGCGACCGATTCGTTCTCCGGCTCGCTGATCGCAGGGGCGAGCCGGGAGAAGCAGCGGAGGGCGGTGGGAGAGGACGGTTCACAGAATCGCTGGCTGAAAAAGATATCTGGACGATGCCTGTAGCTGCAGGCATCATTCAGATATCGTCACTCAAAGTCCAGGATGTCACATGACAGCCTACGGGTGGGGATTGGTTAAAAAGGGAACTGCAGTCTGCTCACAGCATTTACAACGCCCCCCCCCCCCCCCTCCCATTTCTGGAAGTAGCGATAGAATTTGGAATAGATCAGACATGGCAATGGCAGAAAATTTTGTTTCGGTCAGACAGGCCGCATGTTGTCCATCTTCGAAGGAGCCGGATTCAGGAGGATGAAGCGGTGTCCGTGTTGCTCCAGGACAAGGTAACAGTTATCGCCATGAGAGGAATGGAGTTTGCACAGAGCCTGCAATGGTATTCTCTCTATTTGTCCCATATTATTATTATTATTATTATTATTATTATTATTATTATTATTATACAGGATTTATATAGCGCCGACAGTTTACGCAGTGCTTTACAACATTAGGGCAGACAGTACAAGTACAATACAATTCAATACAGGAGGAATCAGAGGGCCCTGCTTGTTAGAGCTTACAATCTAGGAGGGAGGGTCAAGTTATACAAAAGGGTAATAGCTGTGGGGGATGAGCTAATGGAGAAAATAGTGCAGTTGTTAGATGGAGGCAGGATAGGCTTCTCTGAAGAGAAAAGTTTTCAGGGATGGCCTAAAAGTGGATAAATTTGGAGACAGTCTGACAGATTGAGGTAGGGAGTTCCAGAGGATGGGCGAGGCCCGGGAGAAGTCCTGGAGGCGGATATGGGAGGAGGTGATGAGGGAGCTAGAGAGCAGGAGATCTTGGGAGGAACGGAGATGGCGATTAGGTTGGTATTTTGAGACTAGGTTAGTGATGTAGCTGGGGGCACAGTTGTGGATGGCTTTGTAACTTATTGTTAGTATTTATATGCTCCTGTATGCATGTAATCCGCTATTCCTAAGCGAGAATCTTCCGTGGCGGAATACTCATGGAATGGATGCAGACTGAGGTTCCTACCCTCAGGTGAGACAGAAATGCTCAGCTTAATTCTTTGGCGAGCAATGACAGTCAGAAACATGCAGTTAGGAGTCTTATAAGCAAGATGTCACTAGCCAGAGTGGAACTTTCAGCAGTGAAGTGAAAAAAAGGAGCACCAAATTTAAACAGGTAAAATCTTTAAAGAATAAGTTCAGCTTTCGTAACGTTACACCCATATTCAGGATGTAACATGCTACCAATGGACCGGCCCCCGCATCCCCGATCCCCGCTGTGACAGCTAGAGGGGTTCTTCTCCCTCCCCGCTAGCTTTCACATTTTAAAAAAAATGTGACCAAGCAGGCCGTGTCACTGATTGACAGGGCTCTGTGCAATAAAAACTACAAGGTCTGGCAGACTTTGCGGCTGTTGGCTTGCAGTTTTCAATGAACTACTATGGCACTGAGAAGCACCATGGTAGTTCATTCATGCTTCCTGTCAGATAGGATCTGATTGCCCATACGGGATGTATGGGCACACAGATATACTGGCAGATCTGCAGGAGACCTGCATGGCACCAGTGATCTGCGCAGTCGTGCGATTGTACCCACAAATAGAGCTTTCGTTTGGTGGTGTTTGATCACCTCTGCATTTTTATTTTTTGCGCTATAAAACAAAAAAAAAAAACAATTTAACAAAGAAAACCCAATTTTTTACTTTCTGTAAAAAAATAAAATGTCTTCATCAATTTAGGCCAGTTTGTATTCTGCTACATATTTTTGGTAAAAATCCCAATAAGTGTATATTGGTGGCTTTTTGCAAAAGTAATAGCATCTACAAACTATGGGATATATGTAGGGAATTTTTTTTTTTACTAATAATGGCAGCGATCAGTAACTTATAGCGGGACTGCGATATTGCGGCGGACAGTCGGGACACTGACACTTTTTGGGGACCAGTGGCACTAATACAGTAATCAGTGCTAAAAAATATGCACTGTCACTGTACTAATGACACTGGCTGGGAAGGGGTTAACATCAGGAGCGATCAAAGGGTTAACTGTGTGCCTAGCCAGTGCTTATGTACTGTGTGGGATGTGCTTTTACTAGGGGAAGGCATTGATCCGTGTCCTCGCTTTGCAGGAACACAGGATCAATGCCTTGTTTACATAATGATCGGTGGGTGCTGGCGGACATCGAGTTTGTGGTACCCGCAGATCAGCTCCCACTGTGTATAATGACAGCGGGAACATGTCGCCGGCAGCACGCATGCATGCCCTACACCCAAAAGTACAGAATCACATACTAGGTACATGATCCTGCGCAGAAGAGCCGCCTTGCTACCGCATATGTAAGTTATATGGTCGGCAAGCGGTACAAGGCTGAGTAATGCAGGGACAATAATACAAAGGGGAAAAAACATGAAAAATGCAGAATACCCCGTAACCGGTGCCTTCAAAACTGCTTGAGTGGTTAGCACTGCGATGTGCCTTGTATGGTAAAAGGATATAATGTAGTGTGTACTACATTCAAATAATGATCCAACAAGACATGTATAGCAACGAACCAGTATGTAAAAATACAGGGAAACCCTGTCTTTCCTTGTCCACATCATTGGTCTTTTCTAGGCTTTGCCTGTCATGGTGGTTATGCCCACGAAGAGGTCTTCAGGGTCTCGGTGCCATTATATTGAACCATGGCCCTGAACCTGTGTAGCACATAGCATCCTGCGGCCAACTACACTTGTCACACTACGTGCCAAGGTGAATGCCTAACAAAAGATCCAGTGCCTGACGCAAACATTGCAGGGGATGTGGGGTCCATGTATGGATCCCAAAGAATACACTGAGGGCAACCAATCTGAAAACTGCTAGTGTGCCATAAGCAGTCAGATGTTGATCGAAGTGTCAGCTCGAAGGAGATCTGGTGAAAGAAAATAGAAAAAAAACTCTTCTCTAACTGGAGACTAGGGAATGCCCCCCCCCCCCCCCCCCGTTCGGTCCGCACCAGAACCTGCGAACGGACCAAAAGTTGTTTGCGCAAACTATAGAACCCCGTTAAAGTCTATGGGGCTCGAACGGTCAAAATCAAAAGTGCTCATTTTAAAGGCTAATATGCAAGTTATTGTCCTAAAAAGGGTTTGGGGACCCGGGTCCTGCCCCAGGGGACATGTATCAATGCAAAAAAAAAGTTTTAAGGACCAGTGATTTTAATGATGCTTAAAGTGAAAAAAAAGGGAAATATTCCTTTAAATATCCTACCTGGGGGGTGTCTATTGTATGCTTGTAAAGTGGTGCGTGTTTCCCATGCTCAGAACAGTCCCATTTGTAAAGGAATAAAAGTCATTTAAAACTGCTTGCGGCTTTAATGTAATGTCCGGTCCTGGCAATATGGATGAAAATCAGTGAGACAAACGGCATGGGTACATACCCCCCCCCCCCCCCCCCAGTCCATTACCAGGCCATTACCAGGCCCTTTGGGTCTTGTATGAATATTAAGGGGAACCCCACACCAAAATTAAAAAAAGGAAAGGCGTGGACCCCCCAGGCCCTATATACTCTGAACAGCAGTATACAGGCGGTGCAAACAAGACAGGGAATGTAGGTTTGTTGTTAAGTAGAATCTGTTTGTAATTTTGAACTGGTACATTTTTAAAGCGTAGCTCCAGCCAAAAAAATCTATTTTTAAGCTTTTTGGAAAACATAGGGAAGGGTTATCACCCCTGTAACATTTGTTTTGCTGTCTGTGCACCTCTTCAGAAGATTTCACCTCACTTTCTGTCCCAATGACAAATGTTTTTTAAAAATTTGGGGTTTTTAGTGAAACAAGGATTGGTGATGAAGCATCAGTGGAGAGGAGACACGTTTTTCCCATATTAACTCTTACAGGAGAGAATTTCCCTTCCTAGGGGTAGATTTCATCTCACTTCCTGTTGTCTCCTTCTGTTTGCAAGTAGGAGTCGTTTGTAAGATGGATGTTTGAAAGTAGGGGCCTGCCCTATATACTCTGCAGAAATTGGGGCCTTAGGTGTTGGTGTTGCCACAACACTGTAAGCCCTCACAGTTACTCTTGGTGCGCACAGGAATGGGCTGCTGTGAAATATTAGATCAAGAATTGTAATTACATGCCATTGTTGAACAGTGGTAGAAAAATTGGGCCTTTGGTGGTGGTGGTAGTGCTGGTGCCACAACACTGTAATGCCGCGTACACACGAGCGGACTTTACGGCAAACTTTGCTCGGCGGACTTTTCCCTGGACTTTGTCCGCCAGACTTTAAAAAGGACGGACTTGCCCACACATGACCGGACTTTCCGGCGGGCTAAGTCCGCCCGTCTTTCCGACGGACTTTCGCCGGAGTTACGGCGGACTTTCAGAATGAACGGACTTGCCCACACATGGACAAGTCCGTTCATTTTGAACGTGACTCAGGTGCGACGGGACTAGAAAAGGAAGTCAATCTTGCCGCTTTTATCGGCGAGATTGACACCTTGCGAGCCCCGCCGCGGGTCATACCAGGCCCTTAGGTCTAGTATGGATTTTAAAGGGAAGCCCCCTACACCGAAAAAACGGCGTGGGGTCCCCCCTAACATCCATACCAGACCCCGATCCGAGCACGCAGCCCGGCCAGTCAGGAAAGGGGGTGGGGATGAGCGCCCCCAACCGTACCAGGCCGCATGCCCTCAACATGGGGGGGTGCCTTGGGGGAGGGGGGCCCTGCGGGGCCCCCCCACCCCAAAGCACCTTGTCCCCATGTTGATGAGGACAAGGGCCTCTTCCCGACAACCCTGGCCGTTGGTTGTCGGGGTCTGCGGGGGCTTATCGGAATCCGGGAGCCCCCTATAATAAGAGGGCCCCCAGATCCCAGCCCCCCACCCTATGTGAATGAGTATGGGGTATATGGTACCCCTACCCATTCACCTAGGGAAAAAGTGTCAATAAAACACACTACACAGGTTTTTCAAATAATTTATTAAACAGCTGGGGGGGGGGTCTTCCTCCGGCTTCGGGGGTCCCTCCGGTTCCTCTTCTCCCGGTGTTCCAGTTCTTCGGCCGGCTCCTCCGCTGTCTTCAGGCTGCTCTCTTGCCAGCGGAGGTCCGGACCTCTGGGCTTCTTCCCTGTTCTATTCTCCAGATGTTGACACGATGCTCTCTCCGGCTGGACTGCTCTCTGAGGGCTCCGTTGTGACTTATATAGGCGGAGACCCCGCCCCCTTATGATGTCACAGCCCTGGGCATGCTAGGACTGTGATGTTTTAGGGGGCGGGGTCACCGGGTGATGTTGACCACGCCTCATAAAACGTCACAGTCCCAGCATGCCCAGGGACTGTGACATCATAAGGGGGCGGGGTCTCCGCCTATATAAGTCACAACGGAGCCCTCAGAGAGCAGTCCAGCCGGAGAGAGCATCGTGTCAACATCTGGAGAAGAGAAGAGGGAAGAAGTCCAGAAGTCCGGACCTCCGCTGGCAAGAGAGCGGCCTGAAGACAGCGGAGGAGCCGGCCGAAGAACTGGAACACCGGGAGAAGAGGAACCGGAGGGACCCCCGAAGCCGGAAGAAGACCCCCGAAGCCGGAGGAAGACCCCCGAAGCCGGAGGAAGACCCCCTCCCCGGAGCTGTTTAATAAATTATTTTAAAAACCTGTGTAGTGTGTTTTATTGACACTTTTTCCCTAGGTGAATGGGTAGGGGTACCATGTACCCCATACTCATTCACATAGGGTGGGGGGCCGGGATCTGGGGGCCCTCTTATTTTAGTGGGCTCCTGGATTCCGATAAGCCCCCGCCCGCAGACCCTGACAACCAACGGCCAGGGTTGTCGGGAAGAGGCCCTTGTCCTCATCAACATGGGGACAAGGTGCTTTGGGGTGGGGGGGCCCCGCAGGGCCCCCCCTCCCCCAAGGCACCCCCCCATGTTGAAGGCATGCGGCCTGGTACGGTTCGGGGGGGGGGCGCTCGCTCAGCTTTCCTGACCGGCCGGGCTGCGTGCTCGGATCAGGGTCTGGTATGGATTTTAGGGGGGACCCCACGCCGTTTTTTCGGCGTAGGTGCTTCCCTTTATAATCCATACCAGACCTAAGGGCCTGGTATGCCCCGCGCTCGCCGCAATAGGAAAATTTGTTTTTCCTATTGCAGCGAGCGCGAAATGCAATAACCTGCCCTTCCGTCGTATCTGGTCCGTTGGACCAGCTTACACACGAGCGGGCTTTCCGTCGGACCAGCACACAGACGAGCGGACTTGCCGCCAGAACCTGAGTCCGACGGAAAGATTTAAAACTTGTTTCAAATCTAGGTCCGGCGGGCTTTTGGGACAATGTCCGCCGGAAAAGTCTGCCTGTGCCTACTGTTGTGGAATCTCATATTAGCCAATGTATTTCATATTATATATATTGATTTGCATATGTTTTATTGATAATTATTATTATTATTATTATTCATATTATTATATAGTAGTGGTTTTATCAATATTATTATTCAATAAGTAAAGCAACAATTATTAATCTTTAATAATGTATACTGTATTTTCCAGATTTAGAAAGTCTTCATTTTTAAGTGTTGAACTTTAAATGACCTCTGCTTTATGACAAGTACTTGTAAACAGGTGTTCTCGAAAATGTATTAAGATAGTCTACTGGGTGAAAGTTCATTAGAATAGATTCAAGTTATGTAGAATGGTCTCAGACAGATAAGAAAACAGGTGGTTAAAATAATTAGGTGGAATACAGGAAAGTTATGTACAGAACATTAATTAAGTTTGACAGGGTCAAACAAAGGTCTGCTTGTGCCCTCATTAAAACTGTTAAAATACATGCATATAGTGAAACATATAAAACATCTGGTGGGGTTATTGAAAGTTAATTGTCTCAAAGTTGTAAATCTGCAAATCCTTGAAGCTAGTTAAATCTTATCAAGATAAGGAGAGTTTGATAACACAGCTGGGTGCCAGACTGTCTCTATACAGGTGTTTTTAATTGGACAAAAACAGTTATAAATCACTTTAATGAACATATAGGAATTTTGGGAATAATTAAGTTTATCTGGTTGTAGAACAGGTGTCAGATTTATGGTTGGTTACTTTGACGTAGATCTTAGCGACCAATCATATGTAAGAGATATGATAAGATAAGACTTGTAAAAAGGGTATATAAATGCAAGCTCTACAATTGTTAGACGGACAAGTCAGATAGGAGCTCATAAGGCTGAACTCTATGTATGCTGCCCTATTGCACGGGTCATAGAGGTCAGAACCAATGGGCAAGTATCTGTCCTAACTTGTCTCCTCGGACAAGTCAGATAGGAGCTCATAAGGCTGAACTCTATGTATGCTGCCCTATTGCACGGGTCATAGAGGTCAGAACCAATGGGCAAGTATCTGTCCTAACTTGTCTCCTCGGACAAGTCAGATAGGAGCTCATAAGGCTGAACTCTATGTATGCTGCCCTATTGCACGGGTCATAGAGGTCAGAACCAATGGGCAAGTATCTGTCCTAACTTGTCTCCTCGGACAAGTCAGATAGGAGCTCATAAGGCTGAACTCTATGTATGCTGCCCTATTGCACGGGTCATAGAGGTCAGAACCAATGGACAAGTATCTGTCCTAACTTGTCCCCTCGGACAAGTCAGATAGGAGCTCATAAGGCTGAACTCTGTGTATGCTGCCCTATTGCACGGGTCATAGAGGTCAGAACCAATGGGCAAATATCTGTCCATAACTTGTCTCCTCGTACGAGTCAGAGAAGACTTCTTGACTTGTTCCAGAATGTGGTCTCAGGTGAATTTCCCTCAAAAACTTGGTCGAGCTGGAACCCAGAACTCTGTGAGGGGACCAGACCACTGGTCGACCGGCTGGTCCCTATCAGGTGACAGGTTCCCAAGAATTGGCAGTAAAGACCCATTCTGGTTCAAGGTGAGAACACTTCACAATCGTTTCAATTTGGTTAGAGGATAAGAATATTTATATCTAATATGCTTGCATTGTAAGAAACTGTATAAATTAGACCTGTATATTGTAATATTTTGAACATAAACCTGTATGTTATCAGCTGTTAATAAACCTGCATTACAAAAAACAGGGATTACAAAAATACCTGGTGGTGCTGCTGCACCCACGGACGGGCCCATTCCATTATTATTATTTGTTGTTGTCTTTTGATTTGAATGGCTGTCTATCTGTTGTGCAGTTGCCTAGACAACGGCTAGTTGACGTACTTACGTCTTCAACTGGTATTGTTATTTAAGCCGCCTACTGCAATTACTGCGCATGCTCTGAAGAAATCCTTTACGGATGAAACGCGTCAGCATGACGCCATCACGTTCGATGTAGCACCCGTACAGATCCACCCACCAGCCCCGGGGATCTGATTCGCTACTGCTGAAGCCGCTCAAGCCCTGCTGAAAGTCCGTCGATAGCCCCACAGCACGGAATCCGGAAGTAACTGTGGCTCCATTCCGCAAGCAGGCGGTACGCCACTACGTTCCCCCACTTCCATTTACCTGGCGGGCATCTATTCACACGGACTTATCAGCCACTTTACTTTGACCAGAGGATGATTTAGCTTGAGGAGGATTGGACTGTCCAACTTACCTGTTGTACCTGGATGCCTATGGTCTGGTGAGATCGCATCACTCCACACGCTGTTGTCGTTTATCTAAAGTTACACAGGCACACCATCCTCCCCTGCACCTCTGCCCAGCACTGACACAGCCGCTCATGCATGCCACTTGCTGCGGCTGATATCCACTTGTCAGTGCTATTACCAGCAACCCTCATAGTTTGCACACTTACCTGTAGTCAAACCTAGGCCTGCCATCGGCAGTGTATATTGCGGACTCCCCTTCATCCAAGGCTGCATACCGTCACCCATTGGCTTCTCATTTTTCAGCTAGACATACTATACATGAGACTTTTTAAGTCCAGCTGGCCAATTAGATGTGTCTGTATGTGTTGTGGTGGCCATCTGTATGTTGTTCTTTGTTTTTTAGACAACGTTGTCTATTTTAATTGGTAGTGGTGGTTACTGGTTCATTTATTGTCAAACTTTGTTGACACTATCTGGTGTATATGTGGTATCGTTTTTTCTATATTAAACATTTATATTTTTGCTAAACATGCCGGTTCCTTATTGAAGAATTCTTTTTGCCTTCTACCCCTGTTTTTTGTTATGCTCCCCAATTCAGAGGAACACATCCACCCATATTACTCTGGATGTTAGCAAGTTTTAGCATCTGTAGGCAGATTCTATTTGGGCATTACCCCTATCTGTCTATAGCTATATGTAACTAGAGCAAAGTGTCTGTTTCATAAGTTTTTTCTTGTTGATTAATAAACCTGCATTGCTGAAGTTCTGCCTGGTTCGATACTTTACTATTCTACTTCATTTGGTGGCCCGTACGGGGACAGCATAACCTCAACTCCGATCTTGCCTAACTCCATGCTGGTGAGGCACTGAGCTCAACACAATTTTGCGCAATTTATATCAGGTTAGCAGACACCTATTATTAGTTCTGCATTGTGTTGTGCCGTGTTTTGCTAGCGCTAGGATGGACGGGTGGTTGTTGTTGGGGTATCGCTGTCCACCAGGCAGATCTTTGTGATGGCAGGTTGGGTTTTCTCAACTGTGGGTGCCTTAAAGTACATTGTACAGGATGAGATACCCTGGGTAGAAAATGTATTTATTTATTTATTTTTCTCTTTTTCTTTTCTTTCAATTTTTTCTTTTCCGAAGGGGAACCCCTGTAGAGGGTTAATTACTCTCTATGTAAACCTAGGTGTAACATGCATGTTGGTTCCCTGGACTGCAAAAATTAGTCAGGATGAGGTTTTGGGGACTTAAAGACCCCTGGAGAACTTGCGTAACATGCATGTTGTTTACCTGGACTGCAAAAATTAGTCAGGATGAAGTTTTGGGGACTTAAAGACCCCTGGAGAACTTGCGTAACATGCATGTTGATTCCCTGGACTGCGAATTTAAGTCTGGATGAGGTTTTGGGGACTTAAAGACCCCTGGAGAACTTGTGTAACATGCATGTTGTTTACCTTGACTGCAAAATTTTGTCTGGATGAGGTGTTGGGGACTTAAAGACCCCTGGAGAACTTGTGTAACATGCATGTTGTTTACCTTGACTGCAAAATTTTGTCTGGATGAGGTTTTGGGGACTTAAAGACCCCTGGAGAACCTGCGTTAACATGCATGTTGGTTTCCTGGATTGGTAATCAATCAGGAGAAGGCTTTGGGGTTATCAGATCCCTAGAAAGCCTAAGTTAAAAAACTGAAACAGTACTGATATGTAGCTACTAGTAGAAAAGGTACCTTTGTGGTGTAAAATAAAACTCATGAGTTTAGAAGGTTGATGTCAGGAAAGGTAAGTCCTGACAGGTAAATAAGGTGAAGGTTTTGGAGCTCCATTTGTTAACAAAGTTAAAAGGTATGTATCGTCTTTGTGCTATAAGTGTATGTGTTTATATGTATCTGTTATAACGGTCTGAGTTAAGATCAGGTTGAGACATTCCTGATCGCCGTGGCAAGCAGGGCTTGGCGGTTTTTCGTGTCTTGAGACAAGCGTTTTGGTAAGGAGACGTATGCGCGTACGGTGCCTATTGGCTTTACTCTGAGCACTGCTGTCCATAAGTAATTACTAACTAAGCTGTCAGTTTTAATATTCTGTGAATATTTGTATATTTATATATAGTCAGGAATTTGTGTTCATATGTATGCATACTTTGCTAGGTGGAGTGACTGTGTATTGCTATATAGAAAACAGAAGATAATGACATTTTGTTAATGAATGTTCACAAATGTAAGTTAATTTATTTGTAATGTTTGTAGAATGTTAGGGAATATTGTATGTGTGAGGGAGACTGATCATCTCCCAAATTAGGTTAGAATAAGTCTGTAGTGGTTGTAAAAACGTTGGTGTGAAAGGACCCTATGTGTTAGTTCTATGAGTGAATTGTAAGAAGTATGTAACTGATGCTGAATTCTGCATAGTGTATGATGAATGTGGAAATGGTATGTATCTTCCATACAAATACAATTAGAACTTTCTGTGTCATATCTTTGATTTCGTGACACTTGTTATTAGTATTTGATAGAAGGATTTATATTTATATGAGTTAAATGTGTGTGTGTGTTTTTTTTGTATGAGGTGTAAAATGAATCCCTATGTGATTGATTGTATGTGTCTTTCGTTGAGAGGCTAGGGATTGATACATCTATGGTGACTGATTGACTTTAGCGTCAAAGTTCTAAATGTTATTGGCAGTGAGTGAGTGAGTGTGTGTGTGTGTGAAAGGCACGATTCATTTTTTATTTTTTTATTTTTTTTTATATTCTTTTGAATATGTACCTCAGCTAGATAGCACCATTAATGAGCTGAGGGAGTTAGAAGTTATTTAAACTGTAGAAAAAAGAAAGTTGTTTGTTTTAAGTAATTTACGACACAAAGTTCTCCCATATTTTTTTTGTATCCAGCATACTGCTTTTGGAAGGAAAATATCTGTAGATAAATTCAATGTTGCTAATGTAATTAATGTCATGCTTAAAAACATTTTACAGTTGTAGGTTTTACATGTTAAGCAAGATAATGTATTTCTTTCAGTATGAGTGTAGGAGAGCAGAAAAGTATAGTCACCATTTTAGAAATAGCTGTCTGCACGTACGTGCAACAACTACATTAAATCACTTTTTGTGACAGCTCATCTCAGTGCTCTGTACTGAGATAAAGGGGCACGTTTAGGTCCCTTTAGACAGAAACTGGATGAGCTGACCAGTAAAATAAATAAAATCTCAGAATACGTTCTTATTCTCAAACATTTGTTGATTTTTTATTAGAATATAAACTGTAGATTATAATAGGTATTTTGTCTTTTATATTATGGACTGTAGTAGTGAAAGGTGCATTTTATGTTTAGTGTATCACTCTTGTAAGTAGGGTGCTTATTCTCCCTTGTAGCTTTTGTTTATTTTGTCATGTCTCTATCTTATTGTACAGTATTATGTATACTGTCATCTTTATATATTTGCCTATTTAGTAGTATTCACAAAGATAGCAATGGGATTTATTTATTTGGTAACAGGGAACTCCAAATTTATATTTGTTTATTATTTTTTAAAAAGAATAGTGAAGAGTGATGCATGGTAACAGTGCTACCATCTTATTATATGTGCTATATGTAGCACATACAGGGGGGTGAATTAGATAATTAGAGTCTTAATTTTTAATATTAGCTTGTAAGCTCTGGTGAGCAAGGTCCCTTATTGGTATTGGCTATAACTTATTTTGTCCTACCTGATTACAATATTTAGTAATTATCAGGTTGATTATTAGTTTGCCTAAATAAATAATTTTCATATGTAAAGTTATACTTTGTAAAATTTCACTCCTTTTGATTTTTTTATTATTCAAGTTCCTAGTTATGCTACTACAGGTGGCAAAGTCAGTTTTTGGATTAGGGTCACTCTGCATTAATATGATCTAATTAACAATAAAATTTGTATATAATTATTCTTAAGGAAGGGACATAGTAATGCACATTTTCTTAACCTCTTTAGATTTAACAGACTGTGCAAGTGACCATGTAATTTTATTTTGATTTATTTGTAATTATGAACAATCACAATGTAGTTTCACAAAATGTAGTTCTTCAAAGTCTATTTTGTGTGCCTGTATATAGGCTTTATTGCAATGAAACAACAAAGCTGTAGATATAGATATACTTTAATAAATGTCTGCTCCTTTTTAAAGTAAATCACAGTTTTTCATATGGTCATGCAAATGTATGAGACAACAGCTAAGTGTCTGATGTGGGAAATTTTCCCAGGATTGGAGTGTATACAGCACTGATATCAGATAATTGTACCCATTTTTATGAAAAATCAGTTCCATTTTGCTCTATGCTTGGCATAGAAAATAGAACCTTGTGTCCACACTCATATTCATTGGTGGATAGGTTGTATGGGCTGTTCTAGACCAAATTAACCACTTGAGCCCCGGACCATTATGCTGCCTAAGGACCAGAGGTCTTTTTCCAATTTGGCACTGCGTCGCTTTAACTGCTAATTGCGCGGTCATGCAATGCTGTACCCAAACGAAATTTGCGTCCTTTTCTTCCCACAAATAGAGCTTTCTTTTGATGGTATTTGATCACCTCTGCGGTTTTTATTTTTTGCGCTATAAACGGAAAAAGACCGAAAATTTTGAAAAAAAATGATATTTTCTACTTTTTGTTATAAAAAAAATCCAATAAACTAAATTTTAGTCATACATTTAGGCCAAAATGTATTCGGCCACATGTCTTTGGTAAAAAAAATGTCAATAAGCGTATATTTATTGGTTTGCGCAAAAGTTATAGCGTCTACAAACTAGGGTACATTTTCTGGAATTTACACAGCTTTTAGTTTATGACTGCCTATGTCATTTCTTGAGGTGCTAAAATGGCAGGGCAGTACAAAACCCCCCCAAATGACCCCATTTTGGAAAGTAGACACCCCAAGGAAATTGCTGAGAGGCATGTTGAACCCATTGAATATTTATTTTTTTTGTCCCAAGTGATTGAAAAATGACAAAAAAAAAAAAAAAAAAAAAATATTTACAAAAAGTTGTCACTAAATGATATATTGCTCACACAGGCCATGGGCATATGTGGAATTGCACCCCAAAATACATTTAGCTGCTTCTCCTGAGTATGGGGATACCACATGTGTGGGACTTTTTGGGAGCCTAGCCGCGTACGGGGCCCCGAAAACCAATCACCGCCTTCAGGATTTCTAAGGGTGTAAATTTTTGCTTTCACTCTTCACTGCCTATCACAGTTTCGGAGGCCATGGAATGCCCAGGTGGCACAAAACCCCCCAAAATGACCCCATTTTGGAAAGTAGACACCCCAAGCTATTTGCTGAAAGGCATGGTGAGTATTTTGCAGCTCTCATTTGTTTTTGAAAATGAAGAAAGACAAGAAAAAACATTTTTTTTTTTTCTTTTTTCAATTTTCAAAACTTTGTGACAAAAAGTGAGGTCTGCAAAATACTCACTATACCTCTCAGCAAATAGCTTGGGGTGTCTACTTTCCAAAATGGGGTCATTTGGGGGGGTTTTGTGCCACCTGGGCATTCCATTGCCTCCGAAACTGTGATAGGCAGTGAAGAGTGAAATCAAAAATTCACGCCCTTAGAAAGCCTGAAGGCGGTGCTTGGTTTTCGGGGTCCCGTACGCGGCTAGGCTCCCAAAAAGTCTCACACATGTGGTATCCCCGTACTCAGGAGAAGCAGCAGAATGTATTTTGGGGTGTAATTTCACATATTTCCATGGCATGTTTGAGCAATATATCATTTAGTGACAACTTTGTGCAAAAAAAAAAAAAAAAAAAAAAATTTGTCTCTTTCCCGCAACTTGTGTCGCAATATAAAATATTCCATGGACTCGACATGCCTCTCAGCAAATAGCTTGGGGTGTCTACTTTCCAAAATGGGGTCATTTGGGGGGGTTTTGAACTGTCCTGGCATTTTATGCACAACATTTAGAAGCTTATGTCACACATCACCCACTCTTCTAACCACTTGAAGACAAAGCCCTTTCTGACACTTATTGTTTACATGAAAAAGTTTTTTTTTTTTGCAAAAAAATTACTTTGAACCCCCAAACATTATATATTTTTTTAAAGCAAATGCCCTACAGATTAAAATGGTGGGTGTTTCATTTTTTTTTTTCACACAGTAATTGCGCAGCGATTTTTCAAACGCATTTTTTGGGGAAAAAACACACTTTTTTTAATTTTAATGCACTAAAACACGCTATATTGCCCAAATGTTTGATGAAATAAAAAAGATGATCTTAGGCCGAGTACATGGATACCAAACATGACATGCTTTAAAATTGCGCACAAACGTGCAGTGGCAACAAAATAAATACATGTTTAAAAGCCTTCAAAAGCCTTTACAGGTTACCACTTTAGATTTACAGAGGAGGTCTACTGGAAAAATTACTGCACTCGATCTGGCCTTCGCGGTGATACCTCACATGCATGGTGCAATTGCTGTTTATGTTTGACGACAGACCGCCGCTTGCGTTCGCCTTAGCGCGAGAGCAGGGGGCGACAGGGGTGTTTTTTTTTTTTTTTTTTTTTTCTTTATTATTTTTTTGCTTTTTTAATCTTACTTTTAAACTGTTCCTTTCATATTTTTTTTTTTAATCATTTTTATTGTTATCTCGGGGAATGTAAATATCCCCTATGATAGCAATAGGTAGTGACAGGTACTCTTTTTTGAAAAAATTGTGGTCTATTAGACCCTAGATCTCTCCTCTGCCCTCAAAGCATCTGACCACACCAAGATCGGTGTGATAAAATGCTTCCCCAATTTCCCAATGGCGCTATTTACATCCGGCGAAATCTAAGTCATGAAATACTCGTAGCTTCCGGTTTCTTAGGCCATAGAGATGTTTGGAGCCACTCTGGTCTCTGATCAGCTCTATGGTCAGCTGGCTGAATCACCGGCTGCATTCTCAGGTTCCCTGTTGAGACAGGAGAGCCAGAGAAAAACACGGAAGACGGTGGGGGGGGGGGCATTCCCTCCCACGGCTTGTAAAAGCAGTCTAGAGGCTAATTAGCCGCTAGGATTGCTTTTACATGAAAGCCGACCGCTGGCTGAAAAGAATGATACCAAGATGATACCTAAACCTGCAGGCATCATTCTGGTATAACCACTCAAAGTCGTGAATGGCGTACCTGAAGACAAAAAAATGGTTAACAATGGTTAACAATAAAGCACAGTAAAGTGTAAATAATTACACACCTGAAAAACAAACATGATAAAACATAATAACAATAACAATAACAATAAAACATTGCAGAATAGAATACAGTAAAAAAGAGCAGAACAATAGAGAGAGAGAATAGAGAGAGAGAGAACAATAAAACAACAACTATTTTTTTTTATTTCATATTTTTTTTTTTTTTTACACTTTTTTTGTAACTAACTTTTATAACGGTAACCGGTTCCAGGTTCGGGTCTCTCAAAATGCGATGGCATCTTGGGAGACCCTGTGAAAGTGTGCCTAGTCTGTGCAATGCTGTACCCTACGCTAATACTCAACTAGTGAATGGTAGCGTTCAAAACATTCACCAATGCAAAGACCAGGATTGTCAGGACAGGAGGGACAATAATAGCGGGTGTCACGCCTATATCCGCGCTTGCTGCAGACACGACATCTTTTTTGGGGGGTTCGTTGGGTAGGGGTACTCGGGAGGACATAAAAATGCCTCTCATGCAGCCGACTGCATTTGGTTGGGGATGTGAATGGGGGAAGTACGGGCGCTGCAGAAGCGGTGGGTTCCCAATTAGGATTGGCGAATGCAGCAGGAAGGGCACTATGGGCATGACGGGCCTGTGTTTGTCTTTTTGGTGGCAGCGGGACACTACTTGTGCTTGCCACCTCACCAGCTTGAACTGCACTTATGGGACTCGCCACGTCACCAAGTGTTACTGCAGTGCTGGTTTGACTACGACCGGGGTGTACTAGGCCGCTGGCGCTTGCCAGTTCACCAAAACGCTACCAAAAAACGTTAGCAATCGCAGGGATCAGGCCTGACTCTGCGAACGCTGCAGTTATGCGTTTAGTGTTTTGTAAGTGTCAGTGATCGATCGATACTGCACTTGGGTGGGCTGGGCCGGGCGGAGGGGCAAAACGCAGGTGCTAGCAGGTATCTGGGCTGATCCCGCTAACACTGCGTTTTTGGGAACCCTAAACTGCTGGTGACGCTAGTATAGATCTGATCGGATCAGATATTGATCCGTTCAGATACTATACCACTAAGGGAGGTGTACGGTGCGTGCGTGGGTGTTAGCGGTACTGGCGCTAATCTGACGCTGCCTGGGGCTGGTGCTTGCCAGTTCACCAAAACGCTACAAAAAAAACTGTTAGCGATCGCAGGGATCAGGCCTGACTCTGCGAACGCTGCAGTTATGCGTTTAGTGTTTTGTAAGTGTCAGTGATCGATCGATACTGCACTTGGGTGGGCTGGGCTGGGCCGGGCGGAGGGGCAAAACGCAGGTGCTAGCAGGTATCTGGGCTGATTCCGCTAACACTGCGTTTTTGGGAACCCTAAACTGCTGGGGACGCTAGTATAGATCTGATCGGATCAGATATTGATCCGTTCAGATACTATACCACTAAGGGAGGTGTACGGTGCGTGCGTGGGTGTTAGCGGTACTGGCGCTAACCTGACGCCTGGGGCTGGTGCTTGCCAGTTCACCAAAATGCTACCAAAAAAACTGTTAGCGATCGCAGGGATCAGGCCTGACTCTGCGAACGCTGCAGTTATGCGTTTAGTGTTTTGTAAGTGACAGTGATCGATCGATACTGCACTTGGGTGGGCTGGGCGGAGGCACAAAACGCAGGTGCTAGCAGGTATCTGGGCTGATCCCGCTAACACTGCGTTTTTGGGAACCCTAAACTGCTGGGGACGCTAGTATAGATCTGATCGGATCAGATATTGATCCGATCAGATACTATACCACTAAGGGAGGCGTATGCTGCATGCGTGGGTGTTAGCGGTACTGGCGCTAATCTGACGCTGCCTGGGGCGACGCATATCACCGCCGGGCGATCAGGGGGCTAAACCTTTATTTGGTAATAAACGGCGGGTGCCCTGACACTATAAAAAATAAACGAACTAACCAGCGTCATCCGTAACGGTTATACGGTGATCAGTGGTGAAAGGGTTAACTAGGGGGCAATCAAGGGGTTAAAACATTTATTAGGTAGTATATGGGGGTCCCTGACGCTATAAAACGCTGACGGCGAACCTAAATATTTACCTCACTAACTAGCGTCACCAGCGACACTAATACAGCGATCAGAAAAATGATCGCTTAGTGACACTGGTGACAGGGGGTGATCAAGGGGTTAAAACTTTATTAGGGGGGGTTAGGGGGGTACCCTAGACCTAAAGGGGGGTAATACTCACTGTCCCAACACTGTAACTGTCACAAACTGACACTATGCAGTAATCAGAAAAAAAAAAAAAAAAAAAAAAAAAACTGCTGGTGTCAGTTTGTGACAGGGGGGGGGGGGTGATTGGGGGGGGATCGGGGGGCGATCGGGGGGGGGATCGGGGTGTTTTGTGTGCCTGGCATGTTCTACTGTGTGTGTGTGTGTTGGTGCACTCACATAGATGTCTTCTCTCCTCGGGCCGGAACGGAAAATACCGACCCGAGGGGAGATGACATCACTTCCTTTGCTGCTGTTTAGCATACAGCAGCAAAGGAGTGTTTTCATTGGCCGGCGGCGATCGCGAGGGGGGGGCCACGAACGGATGGTCTCCCCCTCATCACCGATCGCCGCTGGACAAAAGACGACCGCCTCGGGCACCGGGGGGGGTCCGATCGGACCCCCCACCCGCGGAAGGCAAATCACGTACCCTGTACGTGATTTTGCCTGTCCGTGCCACTTTGCCGACGTACATCGGCGTGAGGCGGTCGTCAAGTGGTTAAATACAATTTGCTGGGCCATATGAAACTTTGGATAGATTTGTGACTAAGTTTAGGAGTTCTAGAGGCAAATCATAGTTGCTTAGACTTCATGTTGTACAGTGGGAGATAAAATGTTCATGTGTTTAAAATAATTAACCAAATTGGTGTAGTTTTGTTTCTAAACAGATCCTTGTTTTAGATGTGATCTCTTGTTCCAATCAAAGCCACTAAAGGAATGTATGTCAGTAACCCTTGATGACTGCAAGTACATTAAAGATCATAAAAGGAAGTGGAAGAATTCACAATTCAAGTGTCCATTTAAATCCACATTTGTGACAGTGACATTTTCCATTTCTATAGTAGTCAAAGTCTGAGTGAGATTACCAAGAGTGTTATTCACATAAGTGCAAGTCGAATACATACAAGAGACTGTTGCAGACAAAGACATTGGAAATATTTCAGTAATGGACATTTCTAATTAATTATATGTGATACTTTGTATGTAGAGACTTACTGTTGTTTTGTTTGTTATATATGTTATAAGTATTAATATTGTGAACACCTTAAAGTGGAACTTTGGTCAGAAAATTGATTCCTGCTGGATCACTTGAGGCTAACCCTTTTTGCAGGTGTAGCTATGAAGCACAGTAAAAAAAATAAGTGCCTATACTGTTTAAAATCCACTGTTCCACCCTGCTCTACACAGGCTCAGTTGTGCTCTATTTTTTTGCACTGCTTAAAAATCTAGAGGCCAGTCTGCTGACAGCCTGAAATTCTACTGCTGCTCAAAGGTTATGGGCTTCGGTAAAATGGTAGCATAATAATTAATGTGGAATGTATTTTTCTTGCTAATGAACCTTATTTTATCACATTTTTGTGAGTAGAGTTCCACTTTGAGTAATGTTCAATCATTATAAACAAATAGTTTTATCATTTTTTTTGAAAAAAAAAAAAAAAAAAAAGTGGGGAGGTGTAATGTAATGAGTATGACATTATCGCTAAAGACTGTATGCTATTGATGCTCTATAGGATATGTTATGATATTTGTCATGATTTTGTTTTATAATTTATGTTTTAAGACATAGGAGAGGTAGGCTACTGACTTAGACAGTATAGCAGTGACTGACAGAAGAGACCCATGCTGACTGTTATTGTAAAATATTCTGCAGTATAGTATGTGCAAAAATTGACAAAAAGTGAAATGGTTTTGGGTTTAGCAAACTTTGTGGGAAGACTACAAAATTAAAACTAATGAAATATCTGGACTGACTATATTGACAGTATGACATGACCAGGGTAATAGTGACTGATAGGTGGAGTCAAGGTTAGGAAATTATAAGAATTTTACAATTATTGTATGGGAAATAGTATAGGTTGGGAAATGTAAAAGAATAGTCTATATAAAATACTTTGTAGTGAAATTATGTACTTCAAAGGATTTATACTAACAATTATTATTAATAGTGTAAGAGTATATAGTATATAGATACATGTATATTATTTTAGCGAATGTTGTAGAAGTAAAAGGAACACACTAAATTAAGTTATTAGATAAAATGAAAATGTAGGAGCCATTGCTTTGTAGGTTGCCCTGAAGTGCTTGCCAGAGACCTATTGTATCCTGACACTGACTTTATTTTTATTTTTTTTATAACTATATTTTTGAAGTGTATTTTATATCCAGACAAATATCGGGTGATCGCAGAAGACATGATGCAACTTGTTACAAATGTTAATTGCTACAAAGAAAGTATTTCATGCAATAAAGGAACATCTGAGACTTGTACCCTTGCAGAACAGGTATACCCTGAACTTGTGTCTTACAGCATCCAAAGCAGCTTGTGCTATGATACTGGACCAGCAACTGATGATGAAGAAGGAGATCTCTCCAAAAAACATCAAGCACTTGGCTAAGCTGAAAAGACCTATGCAGGAAAAGGCAGAGCCTTATGGGACTGAGTCTGCTGAATGGTCCCTGGGACCACATACTTGGCTTTCATTCACTAACTAAACGGATTGTTCCTCTTCCCTGATATCCTTGATGTGATGTTGCTGAGTAACTGTTGCCTGTTGCAAGAAGTTTGTGGCAAGAATGATCACAATGCCACTGAGACTGACAACTATGTTTTCCGTGCCACATATGGAGAAGGACTTTGCAGCTACAGAAGATGCAGTGTGTTTTTGATTGGACTGATTTATTTATTTTTTATTTTTTGGACTGATTTATTTTTATTTTTTTTTGGACAATTTATGTGATCAGTGTTGGGTGCATGGGGTCTCTGAAGAGCATGGTGGGTGATCTGTACTGTAATTGCTGTGAGGCTTATGCCTAAACAGGGGGGAAATGTTGTGGAATCTCATATTAGCCAATGTATTTCATATTATATATATTGATTTGCATATATTTTATTGATAATTATTATTATTATTATTATTCATATTATTATATAGTAGTGGTTTTATCAATATTATTATTCAATAAGTAAAGCAACAATTATTAATCTTTAATAATGTATACTGTATTTTCCAGATTTAGAAAGTCTTCATTTTTAAGTGTTGAACTTTAAATGACCTCTGCTTTATGACAAGTACTTGTAAACAGGTGTTCTCGAAAATGTATTAAGATAGTCTACTGGGTGAAAGTTCATTAGAATAGATTCAAGTTATGTAGAATGGTCTCAGACAGATAAGAAAACAGGTGGTTAAAATAATTAGGTGGAATACAGGAAAGTTATGTACAGAACATTAATTAAGTTTGACAGGGTCAAACAAAGGTCTGCTTGTGCCCTCATTAAAACTGTTAAAATACATGCATATAGTGAAACATATAAAACATCTGGTGGGGTTATTGAAAGTTAATTGTCTCAAAGTTGTAAATCTGCAAATCCTTGAAGCTAGTTAAATCTTATCAAGATAAAGAGAGTTTGATAACACAGCTGGGTGCCAGACTGTCTCTATACAGGTGTTTTTAATTGGACAAAAACAGTTATAAATCACTTTAATGAACATATAGGAATTTTGGGAATAATTAAGTTTATCTGGTTGTAGAACAGGTGTCAGATTTATGGTTGGTTACTTTGACGTAGATCTTAGCGACCAATCATATGTAAGAGATATGATAAGATAAGACTTGTAAAAAGGGTATATAAATGCAAGCTCTACAATTGTTAGACGGACAAGTCAGATAGGAGCTCATAAGGCTGAACTCTATGTATGCTGCCCTATTGCACGGGTCATAGAGGTCAGAACCAATGGGCAAGTATCTGTCCTAACTTGTCTCCTCGGACAAGTCAGATAGGAGCTCATAAGGCTGAACTCTATGTATGCTGCCCTATTGCACGGGTCATAGAGGTCAGAACCAATGGGCAAGTATCTGTCCATAACTTGTCTCCTCGTACGAGTCAGAGAAGACTTCTTGACTTGTTCCAGAATGTGGTCTCAGGTGAATTTCCCTCAAAAACTTGGTCGAGCTGGAACCCAGAACTCTGTGAGGGGACCAGACCACTGGTCGACCGGCTGGCCCCTATCAGGTGACAGGTTCCCAAGAATTGGCAGTAAAGACCCATTCTGGTTCAAGGTGAGAACACTTCACAATCGTTTCAATTTGGTTAGAGGATAAGAATATTTATATCTAATATGCTTGCATTGTAAGAAACTGTATAAATTAGACCTGTATATTGTAATATTTTGAACATAAACCTGTATGTTATCAGCTGTTAATAAACCTGCATTGCTGAAGTTCTGCCTGGTTCAATACTTTACTATTCTACTTCACTACACACGGTCGGATTGTTCGGCGGACTCTGGTCCGCCGGACCAAGTCTGCCGTAAAATCCGCTCGTGTGTACGCGGCATAAGCCCTCACAGTTACTCTTGGTGGGCGCAGGAATGGGCCCTGCTGTGAAATATTAGATCAAGAATTGTAATTACATGTCCTTGTTGAACAGGGGAAGAAAAATTGGGCCTTAGCCACTGCTGCCAGAACACTGCAACCCCTCACAGATACTATCGTTGGAGCGCAGGAATGAGCCCTGCTGCAAAGTATTGCATCAAAAATTGTAATTATACGCCCCTGTTAAACAGGGGCAGAAAAATTGGGCCTTAGCCATTGGTGGCGGTGCCCAGAACCAAAAATGTTCTTACAAGCTATCAGCATGAAAATTGAGGAGGAAGAGGATTGTCACTCAGCATAACAGGATAGTCACTCAGCATCAGCATAGTCTTGAAGGGATCTCACATTAAAAAAAAAAATTATTTGGTTACATCAGCATCAGGTGCTTGGTAACTGATGATCCAAGACTGATTCATTTTTATGAAGGTCAGCCGATCAACCGATTCGGTGGACAGGCGCACCCTGTGAACGGTTACAAAGCCTCCAGCAGCACTGAATGTGCATTCCGAAAGAACGCTGGATGCAGAACAGGCCAGTAGCTCAATTGCATACTGTGCAAGCTCTGGCCAGCGATCCATCCTCAAGACCCAGTAACCCAGTGGATTTTCGGTGGGAAAGGTGTCCAAGTCTGATCTTGCCCCTAGGTAATCCTGCACCATGTGAATCAGACGCTAGCGATGGTTGCTGGAACCGATCATACCTTGGGGCTGCGGACTAAAAAATTGTCTGAACGCATCGGTCAGACGGCCACCTTCTTCACCGCTCCTTCTGTGACTGACCGAAGCCTCAGCAACACGTTGTCCAGGAGGACCAGGAAATTGTAACCTCCAGGCTCTGGAAATGCGTTGCACAAAACTTTCTGCAAGGCCTCCCGAAGATGTTTCATCCTCTGCTCCCTCTGCGACGGCAAGATAAGGTCCGCAACCTTACCCTTGTAACGTGGATCAAGGAGGGTTGCCAGCCAGTAATGATCCCTCCCCTTGATACCATGAATATGAGGATCCTTCCGCAGGCTTTGCAGGATCAGGGAGGCCATGCAGCATAGGTTTGCTGAGGCATTCGGTCCAGAGTCCTCTGGGTCCCTAAGGACGACATGATCCGCAGCCACCTCTTCCCAGCCACGTACAAGTTCATGGGTTTCTTCGGACTATAAATGATCCCTTGAAGACTGCTGCTGATGCTGAGTGCCAGGCTCCACCTCCATGCTGACACAATCCTCCTTCTCCTCCTCGACCTCTTCCTGTGTGATCGGTGGGCACGCAGGAACACTGTCTGGATAAAGGGGGCCTTGAGAAGTAAGGAAGTCCTCCTCTTCCTCCCTCTGTTCTGCCTCAAGTGCCCTGTTCATTATTCCACGCAGCGTGTGCTCCAACAGGTGGACAAGAGGGACAGTGTCACTGATGCATGCACTATCACTGCTCACCATCCTCGTGACTTCCTCAAATGGTAACAGGACAGTGCATGCATCCCTGATCATAGCCCACTGGCGTGGGGAAAAAACCAAGCTCCCCTGACCCTGTCCTGGTGCCATAGTTGCATAGGTACTCATTGATGGCCCTCTGCTGCGTGTGCAGCTGCTGCAGCATGGCCAACGTTGAGTTTCACCTGGTGGGCATGTCAGAGATTAGGTGGTTCTTGGGCAGGTTAATTCCTTTTGGAGGTCAGCCAGCTGAGCACTGGCATTATATGACCTGCGGAAATGCACACAGACTTTCCTGGCCTGCCTCAGGACATCCTGTAAGCCCGGGTACCTGCCCAAGAACCGCTGCACCACGAAGTTAAGGGTGTGAGCCAAACAGGGCACATGGGTCAGTTGTCCCTGTCGGAGGGCAGAGAGGAGGTTGGTGCCATTGTCGCAAACCACATTCCTGGCTTAAGCTGGCATGGCGTCAACCACCTATGAACCTGCCCCTGCCCCTGCAGAGCTGACAGAATCTCTGCCCCAGTGTGGCTCCTGTCCCCCAAGCACACCAGCTCAAGCACCGCATGGCATCCTTTTGCCTGCGTGCTTGCGTAGCCCCTTGAACGCCTACGGAGAGCCGCTGGTTCCCAGGACAAATCAGCACAGGAAGAGGCCATGGAGGAAGAAGAAGAGAAGGGGGTGGAGGAGAAAGGTGTGGCAAAATCACCACTAGTAGAATTTTGGAGGCGTGGTGGCAGAACAACCTCCAACACTACTGCACCCTGTCCTGCATCCTTCCCAGCTGCCAGAAGAGTCACCCAGTGCACGGTGAAAGCTAGGTAACGTCCCTGTCCATGCCTGCTGGACCATGAGTCAGCGGTAATATGCACCTTACTGCTGACCGCCCTGTCCAGCAAGGCCAAGACATTGCCTTCCACATGCCGGTAGAGAGCCGGAATCGCCTTCCGTGAGAAAAAGTGGCGTTTGGGAACCTGCCACTGAGGAACCGCACATTCCACAAACTCACGGAAGGGGGCAGAGTCTACCAACTAAAAAAGGCAGCAATTGAAGTGCTAGCAATTTAGCCAAGCTAGCATTCAACCTCTGGGCATGTGGATGGCTGGGAGCGAACTTCTTTCGGCGGTGCAGCAGCTGGGGCAGGGAAATTTGCCTGATACAATCTGACGTTGGTGTACCGATAGCAGATTGCCCACAAGTACTTGGCTGTGACACACCTAATTCTACACCTAAATAAAGTGACTAAACATCCACTAAATTCATAAGAAGTGACATCGGATAAATAATAGTGAAAATTCATGAAATATGACATCAAATAAATAAATCCAAATGAAGGTGAATAAAACCAAAAATAGTCTAAAAGTGCATCAAGATAAAAAAAAAAAATCACAAATTTAGAAAAAAAAAAAAAAAATCGCAATATCGAGATAAAAAGTCGCATGCAATAAACAAAAAGTGCAAAAAAGTGCAGAAACGCTATAAAAATAGCCACAAGTCGATCCAATTAATGTAATGCAGTTCCAACGTGAACAAAGTGAGTCTTCATAAAACAGTTTGTGCAAAAAAAAATAGATGAAAAAAGTGCAAGTGCAAACGATGATAGGTGACAGATTCCTCTTAATAACTGTACTCCGTGGTGCGCCACAGGTTTCCCCCAGCCTCTCACCTCTAGCAAAGACCCCTAGGGTCAAGTCGAGCCTACAATCAGGAAGTGGATGAAACACCATCAATCGATTACTCTCCTCCGATCATCACAGGTCTGGCAAATCTCCAAATGGAAGGCCTCAATTTCGGCAAGTTGGGTGGAGGCATGCAATAGAAAGGAGTATCACCATTGTGCAATATTCAAAACAGGTTTATTCAAAACAACATAGTAACTTACATATACAGCATAAAATGAACAGCACAGATCCCAGTACTTCCGGTCCTGGTCTTCCCTGATGCGTATCGTCACCCTTTGATAAAGTCATGTGGGCGGCCACGTGCTGATGAGGATGCGCCGTGTCCACGACCAGCACTGTTGCCTCTAGACACAGAGCCTGCTTACCCTCTTTTATTGGCTTGTGACTGTCTACCTCTCCTTGTTGGCCTTCCAGACATACTAATCACCTGCAGTGAGATGTAGCTGCACAAAGCTGGGATGTATATATACTGATTATACTGCAGCTAGCAGAATCAACTGCCTGCCTGTGGTACTAATAGGATCAGAAGAACACCAGCAATTTTCTTCAGGTAGCTTTAGGAGCACACCGTGCAGAGGACACAGTACACTAACTGTAAATACTGCAGCTGCCTGCCTGTGGTATTAATAGGATCAGAAGAACACCAGCAATTGTCTTCAGGTAGCTTTAGGTGCACACTGTACAGAGGACACAGTACACTAACTGTAAATACTGCAGCTGCCTGCCTGTGGTATTAATAGGATCAGAACACCAGCAATTGTGTCAGGGAAATGGCAGAATCAGAGCCTGCCAGTATCGATGCTTCCCCGTGCGCCTGCGTGGTAGAATTGCTCTTCAGCGCGTATCATCACTCGATCGGCGGGTACAAGCGCGTGTCCCGAACGGATTAGCTCACGTGGGTGCACGACGCAGCGCATCAGCACGAACGTATACGCGCACAGCGGGATGTCTCCCTGGCGGGCCTATATAAAGACGACCATTTCCTGTGTTTGTTGCTGGTTTGTCTTTTCAGCTCCTGTGATCCGTTCCTGAACCTGTGCCTGCCTATCGTGACCCGGATTGTCCTTGACCTTGCTTTGAACCTCTCCTGTTATTGACCTCTGGCTATTCCCTGGACTTCTCTACCTGCTTGATCATCTGTGTTTGACCCTCGGCCTGTTCCTGGACTTGTCTCTGCCTTTTCCCAGTGTTTGATCTCAGCCTGCTGGACTACCGTGTTTGACCTTCGGCCTGCTTTTGGACTTTGTCTCTGCCTGTTCCCAGTGTTCTGATCTCCAGCCTGCTTGACTACCCGTGTTTGACCCCCGGCCTGCTCTCGGACTTTGCCTTGTGTTTGACCCTCTGCAACCTCTGCCGGCTCCAGTCTTCTTCTTCAGACTCCTGCCTAGCCAGTTCCAGTAAGGTGTCAGCCACCCAGCATGGACCACCCTCTATTTGAAGAACCTCCCAGCTATTCTACTACCTGCTGGTGACCCGTGCTCCTTCGTGCCCGATACCCGCTGTGCCACTTCCAGAGGGTGTCGTGCGCCCAGCTGCAAGGGGAGCCTCTCTCAGCAACTCGGCCTTGGTGAGTACCTGACAGTACAAACCAGCCATGAGTGAGGTTGACAGAGCTGGCTCTCCTCTTGAGGCACTCTGCCAGCAGGTTACAGCCCTCACCCAGGCTGTTCAGAGACTCCAGGACGGCTATTTCCAGATTGAGGGCCGTCTTCAACACCTAACTACGTTTCCTAGCCTCTCGGACACCATGTCAGCATCTGCCAGTGGGACATCTTCTTCTCGGGATCAAGTTAACTCCTGCAGCAGTAATGTCCCTACCTGAACCCAGGGTTCCCATTCCGGAACGATTCTTCGGGAACCGGAAGAAGTACAGGGCGTTTAGAAATGCTTGTTTACTTTACTTTGCTCTCCAACCCAGGACTTTTTATTCTGAAACTGTGAAAGTGGGGTTTATCATCTCTTTACTTTCTGACGAACCGCAATCCTGGGCTCACAACCTTCTTGAGCAGGAGAGCCCCCTCCTTGACTCAGCAGATACATTTTTTGACTCCATGGCCCAGCTATATGACGATCCACAGAGCACTGCCACGGCTGAGTCCATCCTGCATACCCTGACCCAGGGAAAAAGACCGGTGGAAGATTACACTATGGAATTTCGAAAATGGTCAGGGGACACTAATTGGAATGAGGCTGCTCTTAAATATCAATATCGCTATGGTCTCTCAGAAACCCTAAAGGATGAATTAGGTTGGGTAGATGCTCCGGCCTCTCTGGAAGATCTGATCCAGCTCACTATTAAACTTGACAGACGCTTACGGGATCGTCGCTCCGAGCGTTTCCAGTCCCCAAGACCCATCTGGATGATGCCACGGGTACCACCTGTTCCTGTACCTTCTGAAGCCACTCCCTCATCCTCCAATGGTGAGCCCATGCAATTGGGGCTAGTTTGACCCCCACTCTCTCCTAATGAAAGACTCCGTCGGCGTCAAGCCAACCTTTGTTTATACTGTGGCGAGGCCGGTCACTTCTTACGCAACTGTCCTATTAGACCTAGGAAGTCCCGTCCACAATCTGCCATGAACTTTCAAGCTGCGAGTACCAGCCAATCTCACCTTGTCCGCCTGGTCTCATTACGAGTGGCGGAAGAGGAGGTCCGGTTGCCGGACATCATTGATTCGGGAGCCTACAGTTGTTTCCTAGATGCATCTTTAGCCCAAAGTCTGCACCTTCCTCTTCAAGTCAAGGAGCAACGCCTGCAAATCCATCTGCCAGATGGGTCCCTACCCTGCTCTGGGCCTGTGACCCAGGAAACTAAGCCTATTCTCACCTCCACGGACTCTGGCCATTCAGAACTTCTTCGTTTTGACATTATAAGTTCATCTATGTTTCCCATCATTCTGGGGTTCCCGTGGTTGCAGGCTCATGATCCTCAGATAAATTGGAGCAAGAAGGAAATCCATTTCTCCTCTACATACTGCTTCCAGCATTGTTTTTCATCAAAGAACGACAGAACGGCTCCTTGTCTAGCTCTACAACCAGTACCAGATAACCTTCAACATGTCCCCGCAGCATATCATGAATTTCTGGACATTTTCGATAAAAAGAAAGTGGACAGTCTGCCACCCCATCGACCTTATGATTGCCCCATTGATCTCCTACCCGGGTCTGAGATACCTTTCGGCCGCATTTTCCCACTATCAGAGAACGAATTAGAAGCCCTCCGCTCCTACATCGATGAAAATCTTAAAAAAGGATTCATCCGTTCTTCTTCTTCTTCCCCAGCTGGAGCAGGAATCTTCTTCGTCGAAAAAAAAAGACGGATCCTTGAGGCCTTGTGTGGACTATAGGGAGCTTAACAAGATCACTAACAAGAACAGGTACCCTCTCCCTCTTATTCCTGAACTCTTCCAGCGTCTCCGAACCGCTCAAGTATTCACCAAACTAGATCTCCGGGGAGCATACAATTTGGTTCGGATACGTGACGGAGACGAATGGAAGACAGCCTTCAGGTCCAGATTTGGGCACTTCGAATATTTGGTGATGCCCTTTGGGCTCTGCAATGCTCCGGCTACTTTTCAACATTTAGTCAACGACATCTTCCGTGAGTATCTGGATAACTTTGTAATTATTTATCTCGATGATATTTTGATCTTTTCCACCACTTTAGAAATCCATCGCATCCATGTGAAGAAAGTGCTCTCGGTCCTCAGAAGACATGGCCTATACTTGAAGGGGGAGAAATGTGACTTCGAAAAGGACACCATGCAGTTCCTCGGGTTCATTATCTCGGTAGGTGGGGTCGCAATGGACCCACAGAAAGTTAAAGCCATCCAGGAATGGCCAGCTCCCGTAGACAAAAAGGGGGTTCAGCGATTTGTTGGCTTTGCCAATTTTTATCGCAGATTCATTAGGGGATTCTCTTCCATTATCTCCCCTATCACTCAACTAACCCGCCAGCAAACTAGATTTCAATGGTCTCAGGAAGCCCAGGAAGCCTTCAATAAACTAAAGAGACTTTTTATGTCAGCTCCTATTCTCCAACATTCCAACCCAGTTTTACCCTATGTGCTTGAAGTGGATGCTTCGGAGTCAGCAATAGGGGCTATTCTGTCCCAAAGAAGTGGTCAAAAGGCCCTACTCCACCCGGTGGCCTTTGCCTCTCGTAAACTTAGCCTTCCGGAGAAGAACTGTGATGTTGGGGATCAAGAGTTGCTAGCCATAAAATTTGCCTTGGAAGAATGGAGATATTTGTTGGACGGGGCATCCCAACCCATCATGATCTTCACAGACCACCGTAACCTGGAGTATCTCCGAACAGCGAAACGTCTTAGACCTCGTCAGGCCCGTTGGGCCTTGTTCTTTTCCAGGTTCAACTTTCATATTACCTACCGACCTGGCTCTAAGAACGGGAAGGCAGACGCACTTTCCCGTATGTTCCCAGAAACCAACGAAGCAGAAGAACCTGGAACCATCTTATCCCCTCACAACTTCCTTAGTCTCGTTCAGCCCAATCTCAGATCAGCTAATATACAGGCCTCCAGTCAATGTAATGAACCCGAAGTATCCTCCCTGGAAAAAAAAAAACGGTCTGCTGTGGGCCCAAGACAAGGTATTCGTTCCTCCCCCGGTAAGACTTCAGATCTTACAAACTTTTCACGACCGCAAGCTGGCAGGGCACTTTGGTATACAGAAGACCTCCGAACTAGTTAATCGTTCTTTCTGGTGGCCGGGTTGGAGACAAGACTGTAAAAAGTATATACAATCTTGCATTACTTGTCAACGGAACAAGGGATCCAACGCCAAGACATGGGGACTTTTAAGATCTTTGTCGGTACCGGAACGTCCCTGGACAGAGGTCTCTATGGACTTTATTGTAGATCTGCCCCCTTCCGATAAGTTCACTACCATCCTAGTGGTTGTTGACCGCCTTTCAAAGATGGCACATTTCCTGCCCTTAGTAGGCACTCCTTCTGCTTCAACAACTGCAAATATCTTCATAAAAGAAGTGGTGAGACTCCATGGCGTTCCTCACAACACTGTATCCGACAGAGGAATTCAGTTCACCTCTAGATTCTGGAAGGATATGTGTAAATCTCTAGAAATCAAGACATCCCTCTCTTCCGCATACCATCCACAAAGCAATGGCCAGACAGAGAGGGTGAACCAATCTCGAGAGCAGTACCTCCAGTGTTTCTGTTCCTGTTCCCAAGATGACTGGTCCTCTCTTTTACCGTGCGCAGAGTTCGCCTACAACAATTCCATACATTCTGCTATCAACCAAACACCTTTTTGGGCAAACTATGGTTTCCACCCTTCTTTTCTCCCAGATTCCGTTCCCGAAGTTTCAACTCCTGCAGTGCAGGACCGAATACAATTTATCCAAACAAATTTCTTGCAGATTCAAGAAACTATGAAGAAAGCCCAAAGAAGCTACGAAGAGTACTACAACAGAGGAAGAAGAAGTAACCCTAGTTTCAAGGTTGGAGATAAAGTGTGGCTATCTGCCATCAATCTCAAACTACCTTGCCCATCACGCAAGCTAGGCCCAAAGTTCATTGGCCCTTTTGAAATTAAGAGGGTTGTAAACCCTGTGGCTTTCGAACTGACCTTGCCTAACTCTTATAGGAGACATCCAGTGTTCCATGCCTCTTTACTAAAGCCAGTCACCCACAACTCTTTCCCAGGAAGAGGAGAACTACCTCCTCCACCAATCAGGGTTGAAGGAGAAGAGGAATTCGAAGTGGAGGCAATAGTAGACTACAGAAAGAGGGGGGACGGGAACAGTACTTGGTTAAGTGGAAAGGATATCCCCCAGAGGACAATTCTTGGGAGCCTGCTAGCAATATCCATGCTCCTCGCTTAATGCGGGAATTCCACAGGAGACATCCTGGGATCCGGGCTAGGTTGGGCATCCGGAGGTTGCCGCTTGGGGGGGGGGGGGGCACTGTCAGGGAAATGGCAGAATCAGGGCCTGCCAGTATTGACGCTTCCCCGTGCGCCTGCGTGGTAGAATAGCTCATCAGCGCGTATCATCACTCGATCGGCGTGTACGAGCGGGACGTCTCCCTGGCGGGCCTATATAAAGATGACCATTTCCTGTGTTTGTTGCTGGTTTGTCTTTTCAGCTCCTGTGATCCGTTCCTGAACCTGTGTACCTGTGCCTGCCTATCGTGACCTGGATTGTCCTTGACCTCGCTTTGAACCTCTCCTGTGATTGACCTCTGGCTATTCCCTGGACTTCTCTACCTGCTTGATCATCTGTGTTTGACCCTCGGCCTGTTCCTGGACTTGTCTCTGCCTTTTCCCAGTGTTTGATCTCAGCCTGCTGGACTACCCGTGTTTGACCTTCGGCCTGCTTTTGGACTTTGTCTCTGCCTGTTCCCAGTGTTCTGATCTCCAGCCTGCTTGACTACCCGTGTTTGACCCCCGGCCTGCTCTCGGACTTTGCCTTGTGTTTGACCCTCTGCAACCTCTGCCGGCTCCAGTCTTCTTCTCCAGACTCCTGCCTAGCCAGTTCCAGTAAGGTGTCAGCCACCCAGCACGGACCACCCTCTATTTAAAGAACCTCCCAGCTATTCTACTACCTGCTGGCGACCCGTGCTCCTTCGTGCCCGATACCCGCTGTGCCACTTCCAGAAGGTGTCGTGCGCCCAGCTGCAAGGGTAGCCTCTCTCAGCAACTCAGCCTTGGTGAGTACCTGACAAATTGTCTTCAGGTAGCTTTAGGTGCACACTATGCAGAGGACACAGTACACTAACTGTAAATACTGCAGCTGCCTGCCTGTGGTACTAATAGGATCAGAAGAACACCAGCAATTTTCTTCAGGTACCTTTAGGTGCACACTGTGCAAAGGACACAGTACACTAACTGTAAAATCACCTGCCTGCCTGTCAGTATATTGGGAATAGAATAACGGGAACGGATCTAGCTAAACTGAATACAGTATATATACATACATACACACACACACACACACACACACACACACACACACACACACACACACACAACACCTAGGTTGCATATATATATATACACAATACACTAAGTGCAGCTAACTGACTCGCCTGCCTACTCTATCTAACTTAAAGCGGATCTTCACCCATTTTTAAATCAGCATCTCGGTGGCTTCTAAAAGCAACACCGAGTGCCATATGGAGCTTTTTTTTTTACCTACCTTACGTTATCTGTCTTTCTTTTTTTCTGTCCCTGTGGCTGTGGGCGTGGACTTTGCGGGTATTGACGTCATATGCTTGGTTCCCCGCAATGTCTCCTGGGATCTCATTGTCTTTCATCCCAGGAGACATTGCGGATAACCTCCGCCAAATCTCGTGAGACTTTTTGGTTGCCATCACAACGGGCGGCGTCGTCGGAAGTTCCCGCCCCGTTGTGATGGCAACCAAAAAGTCTCACGAGATTTGGCGGAGGCAACCCAGAATCAGACGGCGATGACACTGGGCATGCGCGGGAACGAGCGGTGAATGCTGGGAGGACAGCATTCACTGCATCCCGGAATTTCGTGCTTGTGGGTTTCAAATGCCCACAACGAAGATGGGAACCGCTGTCTGTGATTTTTAAAAGTTATTCTTTGTAACGAAATCGCCCACAATCGGACTTACTTCACAG
The DNA here is from genome assembly GCF_042186555.1 of Aquarana catesbeiana. Lineage (NCBI taxonomy): Eukaryota > Metazoa > Chordata > Amphibia > Anura > Ranidae > Aquarana > Aquarana catesbeiana. The sequence continues at coordinate 221,104,092 of NC_133332.1, forward strand.
AACATGTGAGTAAATTATCATGATTAGAAAAGTTTCTGAATAAACTCCTAAAAAAAAAAAACGTTAGATGGGTGAAGATCCGCTTTAAATCAAATGACACTGTCTCTCTGTCTATCTCTCTCCGTCGCAGCAACACACTACACAAGGCTGCCACGCAGGCGGCCTTATATAGTGTGGGGCGTGTACTAAACCCCCTGAGCCATAATTGGTCAAAGCCACCCTGGCTTTGGCCAATTACGGCTCTCTGTACAGACGGCGCTGTGATTGGCCAAGCATGCGGGTCATAGTGCATGCTTGGCCAATCAGCCAGCAATGCACTGCGATGCCGCAGTGAATTATGGGCTGTGACGCGCCACTCGAATTTGGCACGAACGGCCCATAACGTTCGCAATTCGACGAACAATCGCACAGGCGATGTTTGAGTCGAACATGGGTTCGACTCGAACTCGCAGCTCATCCCTACTGGAGACATGGTCCATCACTAAAAGATCTCTAGCAAAAACCGGAGCCTCACAGAGTGGGCAGGATTATATGGATATACAATCTCAGCAAAGCTTATTCCAGTATCCTATCACCTGAAGGTAGCAGCATATAACTCATGGTCTAAGAATCAATTCCTGTACTGTAGGATTCATTTTTTTTTACCCTTTAAGAGGCATTTTTAAGAGCCTATTAAAACTTAGAATTAACTCAAAGGTCTGTGTCCTAACAACTGGGGCAGACAGTACAGTTACAATACAAATCAATAAAGGAGGGATCAGAGGGCCCTGCCCGTTAGAATATATATATATATATATATATATATATATATATATATATATATATTGTACAGGACGCCGTGGCTGGGTCCTGGAAGGACGCTATGTTTCCCCTCTGTTTGGACTGTGGTCCCTTTAAGGGAACAAAAAGGGTTAACTCACCTGTCAGAGGAAGTGGGTTTAAAACAAGACAGGAAGTTGGAGAGGGTGTGGAGGAGTGTAAAGGAGAATGTGGATGGTGGATGGTGTTTGTTGTGCAGTAACAAAAGTGAATAGCAGTGTCCTGCCTGGAAGTCTCCTGCCAGGGGAAGCTAGCTGCAACAGAAATTAAGGACTGTTTAACTGCGATAGCAGTTCTGGACTTTGCAAGTCGGTGAGACTAAAACCTTTTTCTTTTGTTTTTGCTGCTGTAAAGCTATTTAAGTTCAATAAATCTCCTTTTGAGTGAAAAGCCTGTGTCCTGCGATCTAGCTGGTCCCCCAAACATTACAAGTGGTGCTCGAATGCGGGCAGGACAGAGTAACAGGCATTTTTTTTGCTGTTTTTTTTTTTTTTTTTGTGTATTGGACTTAAAACTGACATTTAAAGGGACAGTACAGTGGATTTATGTCCTGGGTTAAAGCCGCACAAACCCTGAAAGCTGAAGCAATGGAGGAGCTAATTAAACAGCTGTCCTTGGCTAATATACAAGCGCAGACTCGCCATGAGGTACAGCAAGAAAACACTCGCCTGTTGGTGGCCCAGTTGGCAGCCCAGCAAGCGACCCAGCAAGAGGTTATGCAGGCTCAAGTGACTGCCTTAAAAGAAGTAGTGCAGCAGCTTTCTCAGGGCCGTGAGCAAGCGGCTGTTGCCCCTGGCAACCAGGTGACCGTGAGGGCAAGCCATTTTTTGCAGAAATTGTCCCTGAGTGATGATGTAGAGGCATTTCTTGCTACATTTGAGAGGACGGCAGAGAGAGAAGGGTGGCCCCAGGACCAGTGGGCCGGCCTAATTGCTCCTTTCCTCACCGGAGATCCGCAAAAAGCCTACTTCGACCTGCCACCAGATCACGCTAAAGACTATCAAAAATTAAAGGCAGAAATATTGGCTCGTTTGGGGGTAACTACAGCTGTTCGGGCCCAACGAGTGCACCAATGGAAGTATCGTCCAGATCGTCCACCACGGTCTCAAATGCATGACCTGGTGCAACTGGTAAAAAAATGGCTGCAGCCCGAAATGTTGTCTGGCCTCCAAATCGTGGAGCGGGTCGTGCTGGACCGATACCTAAGGTCACTGCCAGACGACCTTCAACGGTGGGTCAGCCATGGAGACCCCAAAACAGTGAACCTCCTTGTCGAGATGGTAGAACGATACACAGTGGTGGAGGATCTGCTTGGCCCTACCAAGCGCCAAGGACCCAGTCTGCCACGGCCTATTCGTTCGACTGCTGCCCTTCGAAAGGACGTTCCCAGGAGCCCTGGAACCAACACCCCAGAAGGTCAAGAGTCACTCCCGATACCTTCTCAGCGACCTGTTCCTGTTCGGAGAGGAGGGGATGTACAATGTTGGCGATGTCATTCCTGGGGCCATACCCGGGCCCACTGCCCACTGCAAGAGGAGCCCATGGAATGCGGGGTTCTTCGGAGGGGGTCTTTTTATGCCCATAAAGCATGTACAACACATATCGGTCTTGGAGAAGAGAAATTCGAGTGTGAAGTCCAAGTGAACCACCTCCCTGCCCGGGCTTTGCTGGACTCCGGAAGCATGGTAACCCTGATCCATCCTAGAGTGATTGGGAAGATCGGTCCGGTAAGAAAAACTTTACGGGTGGTGTGCATTCACGGGGACACTAGAGAGTACCCTCTCATCTCGGTGACCATCTCCGCAGCATGTGGCACTGGTACTCAAGAGGTGGGGGTGGTAAAAAACTTGGTACATGATGTTATCATAGGACGAGACTGTCCGTTATTTGCAAAACTGTGGGGACAAGGAGAACTACCTGAACGGTCCAGAGACTGGGGAGAAACTAGTCCCTCTGTTCCTGCGGTTGAGAGAAATAACCCTGAAATGCCGAATGTTCTTGAAAATGCTAATGATTTGGTTAATGGTGATGAAAGTAGTGCTGATGTCATTAAGGGTGTCAAAATGTGTGGTTCACAGACCTACCTGAACACTGAAGAGGGGGGGGAACCTTTCCCACTTCAGGTAATGCTGGGGGAAGAGGATGAGGAAGTGGCCGTTACCCCTGCCCTGCCGGATTTGGGTGTTCCGCAGGGGGCATTTGGTACTGCCCAGATGCAGGACCCCACTTTGGCCCATGCACGGGAACAGGTGGTAGTATTAAATGGGGTTCCCCAAGAGCCAGGTGCGAATGAGCGGTGGCCACACTTTGCAATATGTAATGAATTGCTTTATCGGGTTACCAAAGTGAGAGAAAATGTGGTAGAGCAATTATTGGTACCCCAACAGTATAGACGCAAGGTCCTGGACCTGGCCCATGATGATGTTTTAGGGGGACACCTGGGAGTTGAAAAGACGGAGGCACGGATCACCGACCGGTTTTACTGGCCAGGTCTGAAAGCAGAGGTAAGGAGATACTGTACCTCTTGTCCCACCTGTCAGTTGACCGCTCCGGTGACCCACTTCCGGAATCCTTTGGTCCCTCTGCCCATAATTGAGGTCCCATTTGAAAGGATAGCCATGGATATGGTAGGTCCCTTGGTGAAGTCGGCTCGAGGTCACTCCTACATACTGGTGATTCTCGACTATGCCACCCGATATCCTGAGGCGCTACCCCTGCGAAATACCTCCTCTAAGGCTATTGCCCGGGAATTATTCCAGTTGTTTACACGGACTGGTTTTCCCAAGGAAATACTAACGGACCAGGGCACCCCGTTTATGTCGAGAGTTATGGCCGACGTGTGTAAGCTCTTCCGGATTAAACAGCTGCGCACATCGGTCTACCATCCCCAAACGGATGGGTTAGTGGAACGCTTTAATAAGACCCTTAAATCTATGCTTAAGAGAGTTGTACAAAGGGATGGGAAAGACTGGGACTGTCTGTTACCAGCTCTCCTGTTTGCTATCCGGGAAGTGCCCCAGGCCTCCACTGGGTTTTCGCCCTTCGAGTTGGTATATGGGCGGAGACCTCGCGGACTACTGGATTTTGTTAAGGAGGAATGGGAAAGTGAACCTAGTCAGCATAAGAGTGTTCTTGAATATGTTTCCCAAATGCAGGAGAGGATCCGAACTGTGTTGCCACTAGTCAAGGAACATTTACAAAAAGCTCAGGAGGCTCAACGACGAGTCTATAATAGGGCTGCTAAAATAAGGAATTTCCAAGTGGGGGATCGAGTAGCGGTGTTGATTCCCACTGTGGAAAGTAAATTCTTAGCCAGGTGGCAAGGCCCCTTTGAAGTTGTAGAAAAAGTGGGAGAGGTGAATTATAAAATCCACCAACCGGGTAAGAGGAAACCCTATCAAATATATCATGTAAACTTGTTAAAGCCCTGGACAGAGAGGGAACCAGTGACCTCCCTGGCTAGTGCAAGATTGGAGCCTCGGGTTGGGGTGGAGAGTGTCCAAGTAGCAAATACCCTGTCTAAAACCCAAAGCCAGCAGGCAAAGGAGTTCTTGCAGAGAAATAAAGAAAAATTTTCAGACTTGCCAGGGCTCACGAGTACCATAGAGCATGATATCATCACGGAACCAGGAGTCAAAGTTTTTGTCCGGCCCTACCGCATCCCAGAGGCCCAAAGGAAGGCTGTTTCAGAGGAAGTGAAGAAGATGTTAGACCTGGAGATTATTGAGGAATCGCAGAGTGAGTGGTCGAGCCCGATTGTGTTGGTACCGAAGCCCAACGGGACTCTGCGATTCTGCAATGATTTTCGGAAACTTAATGAAGTTTCACGGTTTGATGCCTACCCCATGCCCCGGGTAGATGAGCTTATTGAGAGACTAGGTCCAGCCAGGTATATCACTACATTAGACCTTACCAAGGGATATTGGCAAATCCCGTTGACTAAGGCTGCTAGAGAGAAAACTGCTTTTTCTACCCCAGAGGGGAGTTTTCAGTACAAAAGGATGCCTTTTGGATTGCAAACTGCTCCAGCCACATTCCAGCGAGCAATGGATAGGATTTTACGACCTCACCAGAAATATGCCTCAGTGTACTTGGACGACATAGTCATTTTTAGCAGAGACTGGGAATCACACTTGCCCAAAGTCCAGGCAGTGCTGGACTCTCTTTGGAAGGAGGGGTTTACAATAAACCCTGAAAAATGTGCTTTGGGAATGGAGGAGGTGAAATACCTGGGCTATATCGTGGGTAGAGGGGTGGTGAAACCTCAGGTCAGCAAGGTAGAGGCTATACAGAGTTGGCCCCGTCCCCTCACAAAAAAGCAGGTACGTGCATTCTTGGGCATGGTGGGATACTACAGGAGGTTTGTACCCAACTTTGCCACGTTGGCGGCTCCATTGACCGATCTGACTAAGGGTCGGAAATCGGTCATGGTGGAGTGGAATGCAGACGCTGAGAAGGCCTTTTTGGAGCTCAAGTCGGCACTGTGCCAACACCCTGTCCTGGTAGCACCCAATTTTTCAAAAGAGTTTGTTGTCCAAACTGATGCTTCTGATGTAGGATTGGGAGCGGTGTTGTCACAGGTTATTAATGGAGAGGAGCACCCGGTAGTCTTCCTCAGTAGGAAGTTAACACCAGCGGAAAAAAACTACGCTATAATTGAACGAGAGTGTCTGGCCATTAAGTGGGCTCTGGAATCCCTCAGATATTACCTTTTGGGGAGGAAGTTTAGGCTGATTTCTGACCATGCCCCTTTAACATGGTTGAGACAGGGTAAAGGGAATAATGCCAGGGTTACTCGGTGGTTCCTGGCACTCCAGGAATTTAAATTTGTAGTGGAGCATAGGCCCGGGAGACTGCATCAAAATGCAGATGCCCTCTCCCGAGTCCATTGTTTGAGCTCCACTGTTGCCTCCACCTCCATGGCGTTGGGGCACAGGGGGGGGATATGTACAGGACGCCGTGGCTGGGTCCTGGAAGGACGCTATGTTTCCCCTCTGTTTGGACTGTGGTCCCTTTAAGGGAACAAAAAGGGTTAACTCACCTGTCAGAGGAAGTGGGTTTAAAACAAGACAGGAAGTTGGAGAGGGTGTGGAGGAGTGTAAAGGAGAATGTGGATGGTGGATGGTGTTTGTTGTGCAGTAACAAAAGTGAATAGCAGTGTCCTGCCTGGAAGTCTCCTGCCAGGGGAAGCTAGCTGCAACAGAAATTAAGGACTGTTTAACTGCGATAGCAGTTCTGGACTTTGCAAGTCGGTGAGACTAAAACCTTTTTCTTTTGTTTTTGCTGCTGTAAAGCTATTTAAGTTCAATAAATCTCCTTTTGAGTGAAAAGCCTGTGTCCTGCGATCTAGCTGGTCCCCCAAACATTACAATATATATATATATACACACATACATACATACACATACACACACACACACACACACACACGCTGTATCTTTTTATTTTATTTTTACAGAAAAAGGCATGAAAAGGACTACAAAAATTAAACTACTGGGGGAAAGCAGACTAGGCTTGCAAACATTTAGATAACAAAAAGACGGAACACATACCAGTGACAAAATTCTGTCTTTGTGCAAAATACAGTAACCAGATTTTACTTAATCTACACAAGTTTTCTTTGTGCACATTGAGGGCAAAGTAACAAGTTCTTTTCATAAGCTATAACCCCATCCACTCATGCCTACTTTAATCACGGGCTCCAGACAGTAAAACACAAAAGAGCATTATCTTCTGCAAAAAAAAAATTAACATTTTGTGAAACAAAAGAGGCAACTCATTTATGCTGAGCTATCAGGCTGGCAGAGGACAGTGTAAGCCTGCACCCCCTGGCCAGTAGCGGAGCTAGAGAAGAATGTAGCAGCTTTTACAGCTGCAGATGAGACTCACTCATAGATGACGGATGTAGCAGTGATCTGAATCCCCGGCTGCACTGGGATGGAGAGGGTTGAGAAAAAGGGAAAACCTCGAAACGCATTGCCTCACCGCTAGGAGGACCCACACTTGTATACAGCCTGCACCCCCTCTCCATATGTAAGTTATCACTTCTGTTTTACATATTAGATGTTACCATTTTATTGCACGAGATCTGTGCACCAATTTCTGTTTTAAACCCATGGATTTAATCTGCGTCTTGGTTAGAACTTCTGCCCTTTTATTGGCCCCTGAGGATGTGAATTGCTATGTACTGTGTGCTTTTTGTTTTTTAGTACCTTCATTTTCTCATAAATGCCTTTTTAAAATCCTGTTTGCCTGCCAGCGCAGCTGTCAGAGATTACACAGAGAAATAACCTTCTACCATGTGTACGTGTTTAGGTCTGGCGACTGCCTGCTAGGGCCTGAGCAATACATCATGGGAGGAAGGTCAGAAAGTCACATGGTCATCTATATTTAAAATAGCTGGTGTTCACTAAGGATGAGCTCCGCCGTGTTCGCACACTCCACGTGCAGAGCCCACCAGGAAGTCGGCACTGTGCTGCGCTAAGCACAGGCAGTGAGACATTTTCCCGATGTGCGGCTGCAGAGATCGGAAATGTCTCACTGCCTGTGATTAGCACAGTGCCGACTTCCTGGTGGGCTCTGCACGTGGAGTGTGCGAACTCGCTGGAGCTCATCCTTAGTGTTCACAAGAGCTCCAACAGACAAATAAAGCTGCAGGAGCATCATGAAGCAGGAAGGGGAGGTTATTAGGAAAACCTGTCTCTTTGGTCAAAGAGACAAGTAGTTCCTTTTAAGTGACTGTAAAAATACATAAAAAAAATTTATATATATATATATATATATTCACACATACATACAGCAGCAGGACCCAATGGTGCCTCTCTGTCCAAGGGAGAGGGAGAGAGAGGGAGAGATCACAAAATGCAGTGCGATTGACAGAATCTCATCCATGCGATGAGATTCAGGTGCAGGGATAAAAAAAAGGGTCCTGCACTATTTTGGTGCAGATGCGATATGAGCCATACAAAATAAGGATTGACCGATTATCGGCGGTCAATATGCACTTTTTCAGAAGTATCGGTCAAAAAACTGACCAATATTACCGATATTGCTTTATGGGGTTTGCTTTATTGTAATAACAACCGATGCGGCTCAGCAGCCACTCGGCTATTATTACAAGCAGCAGGAGGGGACGCCCTCCCCCACCCCTCCCGCTGCTCGCCCAGGCTCTCCCGTCCCACTGGTATGTCCGCCGGCTGGCTGAAGACCCTAACAAAGCCGATGCTTTGTTCGTGTCTTGGATCTAGTAGCCTGGAAGCGATGTCATGACATCACTTTCGGATTACTGACATCTTAAAGGCGCCAGTTCTAAAAAATAAAGTATTCAAAAAACGCTGATCTTGACATTTGAATACTTTCAAGCGCAGCGGAGGGGTTTGGGGTCTTATAGACCCCCAATCTCTCCATAAAGAGTACCTGTCTATGCCTATTACTGTCACAAGGGATGTTTACATTTACATTTTTAAATGGACAAAATATCAGCAAATAATATCAGCTTTCGGCAGGAGAGGTGGGTGAAATATCGGTATTGTAACCGAAAAAACGATATCGGGCGATCCCTAATACAAAATGTATGTCTCAAATCCCACTGCAGAGACATTGCATGTAATGTGCACAGGAATGCGGTGCGATTCCTGTGTGAATCACATGCGGTGTCTGCATCTCACAAGTGTGAACCCAGGCTTAGAATCACTTTAAGTTTGGCAGCACTTCTTAACAATAACATAGCAGTTTATCAACTACTAACAAAGCCAGAGAATTAGCATAACAGCCATTTTTTTTTTTTAGGATTTTCAGAATGGGGTCAGCAATATAGTACTCTATATCTCTCTCGGGACAGGTTTCCTTTAAAGAACCAACACATCTAATCTACAGCCTGGTTTACATAAAGGGAACAATAAAACACAAAACAGTATGTAGGAGGTTTTGGAAACTTTTAGAAGCAAATATAATGGAGAGAACATTCTCACTTCCCTTTCTGTTATCTCATTGTTGTGTACTTCAGGCAACCTAAATAGACCAAGAGCCATGGCTGGACAAGTCCATCTAAATTTCATTAGCCAGAGAGTCAAATGTCAGAGCCAGGGAACACACAATTCTGCTAACAATAATAGACACTTCATGTGCACTTATTGTGTAAACCTCACACTATAGATATAATACAAATTTGGGATTGATAAAAGCTGCTCCCCTCGAAGTGTAGACAATGCTAACTTAAAGTGGCTGTAAACCCTTTGCAACCACTTTTTGTTACAGGTAAGCCTATAATAAGGCTTACCTGTAGCTACCCTGGATATCTCCTAAACCTGCACGGTTTAGGAGATATCCCCTGTATCAGCATGTGCCAACGTCATTGGCACATGCGCACTGAAGCAACGAAGATATAGAAAATGCTGCGCTAACCCAAAAGAAACAAAAACGGAAACAAAATGTGACAAAAGCAGCTAGCACACAGACAAACCAAGTCAATTCAGAGTATAAATAATTAAGTGCAGCGCTAAAACATAAGTGAATAGTATTATAAATAAACCTGTGAATGTATGAAGCAAACCTAAAATGAACAAGTAATAAGGCCTGCTAAATTAAATTGAAATAGTCAATGGTGAAATATGGGACAGCAAGGGACCAAAGTCCGTGATATGGAAGGTGAGTGAAAGTCTTCTCCCAGAGTGGGGTACCATAAACCATGAGAGGTGAGTAGACACTCAAATGAGGAGGCGACCACAGATGACAAGGCACATAAATCTTCAAATGAAAAAAGTTGGGTACCCTTACCAGATCTGTAGGATGCACATGCCGTATAGCAGTGCGTCGATAGAGCATGGGGGATAGCCCTTGTTGAAGACTGTGTAGTCAAAACGCGTAGGCGTCTCCAGCTTCCCAAATTGCCATTTTTTATTTGTCTGTGATCACTTTTATCATGTTTGGATTCTATCCAATTAAACTCCATTTTTGACCTACACCATGTGGAGTGCCTTTTTTTCTTCCTCCATGGCTTTACTCCGAATTGTTTCCTTCTGACCATCCCGTTCCGAAACCGAAGGGCGTGCGTGACAGTGGTTCAGCTTCTGCTCATGACGGCTACTCCTTACTGGTGACCGGGACTTACAGGACATCATTCGTTTGGACATCTTGGGAGACTATCCCCCATGCTCTATCGACGCACTGCTATACGGTATGTGCATCCTACAGATCTGGTAAGGGTACCCAACTTTTTTCATTTGAAGATTTATGTGCCTTGTCATCTGTGGTCGCCTCCTCATTTGAGTGTCTACTCACCTCTCATGGTTTATGGTACCCCACTCTGGGAGAAGACTTTCACTCACCTTCCATATCACAGACTTCCATATCACACGTTATTGTGGCTCCGGCCAATCACAGTGCCGGACCCCACAATACTCGGAAGTAACTCCGGGAGACATGTCGCCGGGCAAGGCAGTGTGCCGGGACCGCTGCGGGAGCTTCGATCCAAGGTAAGTATATCATAATGAGTTAGTATGCTATGCATACTAGCTCATTATGCCTTTGTCTTGCAGGTGTCTTTTTTTCTCCCCGTGGGTTTACAACCACTTTAGGTGATTTTTAACAATCGTAGGGGGCGCTAAAGTGCTGGCAATAATCAGTGAAATGTCACAAACATCAAATAAAACTTTGCAATTCCAACTTGATATGCATAATAAAGTGCACCGTGTTTAATAAGTGAACATACAGTTAATATGAAAAAATAAATAAATGAAATCCTTCAAAAGTCCAAATTCTTCTGTGATATATTGCCAAATCAGAACACCATCACCATAGAGAGTAATCTTTGCAGTTGCACCCAAAGTGTGTGGTTGATATTTCCTACTCACCAGAAAGACATGACCCCTAACTAAAACGAAGGTCGGAATAAGCTTGGTTTTTGGGACTTTGAACTTACTTGAATGTCAACTGGAGATGAACCAATTGGTTCATCTCCAGTTGACATATACCTGATCAGTTCAAAAAGTTTTTGAATAGCCAAGAGTACCAAATTTAAATCTCGTGGAGTCGTAAGGGAGCACACAGGGGAACCATATGGGAGACACCCTGTAAATAAAAAAGTTTTAACCAAAGAATGGAAAGCCAACAGTCTCTGGAAAAAGATTGCGAGTGTAGAGACCTGACCCTTGATGGCGTTCAGGGCAACCTGCTGATCAAGGTTCATTTGCAAAAAGGTCAAGTTTACTAAACGTGTAAGGAGATTCAGAGGAGAAAAAAAGAGTGAATCAGGCTGTGCCAATTCCATGCACCCAAGAGAGCATCCACTGCTTCTGCAAAAGAATCTCTGTAGCCTGAAACAATTCTATCCAGTTTGTTAAACCTGGAAACCAGGAGATCCACATACGGTGTTCACTACCTGGGACACTGGTCCTGAAACACCTCTGGGTCTAGGTACCATTTCCCCCAATCCTGCTAGTTAAGGAAGTCTGCCTGCCTACTGTCCACGCCTGGAATGTAAATGGTGTACAAGGCTGAAATGTGAAGTTCTGCCAAGTACAGGATTATTTCTACTATTTTCTGGTTCCTCCCTGAAGGTTGATGAATGCCACTACTGTGGAGGTTGTCCAACTGAATCCTAATCAAATGACTCTCCAGATGGGGTGTCCAGCATGGACAACCAGATCTCTGAAAGTTTCAGAATGTTGATTGGAAGTGAGATTTCCTGACGTCTAAGTCTCTTGCACCGACAAGGTGTCCAAGACTCCTCGCCATCCCTAGGACTTTCCAAGAGTGGGGAAGGAAGGACTTCCCCCAACTTCAGAGCTGGAATCCTGAGCCAGGGACAACCTGATCTTCGGTGCCAGAAGAATCTTTTTATTCAGGCATTGTGGGAAATTTAGGAGTGGACATTAAAGGGGCAGTGTTCTTAAAAAAAAGAACATGGCTAAACGCACATTAAAGCCAATGCAAAATGCGGCTAAAAGCGTGGGGTTTTTTTATGCCGCTTTTTCCTGGCGTCAGTACTGGCTTTTGTAGCACACCCTGTGTGCATGAGGGCTTAGTGTGTTTAAGGACTGAACCAACATGTCCAATGACAACAGGATGTTGTGTTGTAGAGGACTATTCTCTCTGCAGGTCATCTAGATCTGTGTTTCTCAATTCCAGTCCTCAAGGTGCACCAACAGGCCATGTTTTCGGACTCTCCATTATTTTGTACAGGCGATATGATCAGTTTCACTGCCTTAGCAATTACCACAGCCATTTCATCTGAGTGAAATCCTGAAAACATGACCTGTTGGGGCACCTTGAGGACTGGAGTTGAGAAACACTGATCTACATAACACACTATGGTGAACACCTGAGGTGCAAAAGACAGGCTGAATAGAAGTGCAGGGGGACCCAGAGCAAAACAAAGGAATAGCTGATGTGCTGGAAAAATGGAAATGCAGGTACGCGTCCTTAATGTCCACGGGTTCCACAAAGTCACTGTGAAGAAGGGAGGCTAGGACAGGGCCCAAAATGAAGACATTTAAAATGTATTATTAACTTTACAGTCAAATTTGAGAAAACCCCAAATACATGTTTGTTATGTGTTCCCATTCATCCAGCATATCAAAAAAGTTTAAAAATATATATCTTACCTTTTTAGGTCAGGGGTCTCAAACTGGCAGTCCTCCAGCTGTTGCGAAACTACAAGTCTCATGAGGCATTGCAAGGCTGACAGTTACAAGCATGACTCCCACAGGCAGAGGCATGATGGGACTTGTAGTTTTGCAACAGCTGGAGTGCCGCCAGTTTGAGACCCGTTTCAGGTGTTTCTCAGCAGGGTGTCATAGCTGACTGCAAGGATTTTTGAACTACGTCTGTCTGTACTCATTAACAGGCAATGCAAGGAGCCTAGCCTCCAAACCAGACTCTCTCAACCTTTTGAGGAACCCTTGAAATAACTTTCCACTCTCAGGGAATCCCTGCTAATAATTACTATATCTACAGCTCACAGTACATTAGTGTGATGGTCAATAGGAAGAATTTGCCTTAAAATTTGTGGTCAACAGAACATCTAAAAAAAAGTTTTTTTTTATATTTTTGTTATGCAATTGTAACAAACATAATGCAAGTGTTCTCTTGATTTGGCTGTGAAAGTGCAAATACATGTTAAGACTTGAGATTCAAAACTGAGCAGATGCCCCTCTTTGGTTTGGAAACTGAACAGGTTGGAGGAAAACCCCTGGAGCCATTCTACCACAAGGACTAAGGCAATGACACCCTGCCCTCTAGGGCCGCATAGAAATTTGCTAATCTATGCGATGACACAAGCAAGATGAAAGCAGCAAATCGTGAAGAGGTTGGAAGTGAATTTCTAGCTTGTTGCCCTTGGAAACAACCTGCAAGCTAACAGATGTCTCCCCACTTTAGAAAGTAGGAGGCCATCTTATGTTGAAGATTTATCTTAGAGTTTGGGCGATTTGGAAGTCCGGGGCTTGCGCTCTGCCTGGGATTCAGACTTGAGCACCAGATGCTCTATGATCATAGGATAGTATATTGATCAGGTCACCTCTAATGGTCTTAGCCCAATCAGCTATGGTCTGACAGACTAATGGCAGGACAAAGTCAGATTGCAATGCAGGTCCTGTCGAAGAGAACAGGAGTTCTAGATAGGGCCTTCCACCACGTATTGAGGGGTTCCTTAAAGACAGGTGCATTCTTCACTAAGATGGTCAACGCTTTGTTAAGACAGGATAATGCCATATCCACAGAAGGGGCAGGCCACTTTTTATTTTTAACAAAGTCCTCCTCAAACGGGTATGATAGATGCTTGGGAGGGAAAAACAACTTGTCAGGGTTCTATAAAGGAAGACTGAGAACGGCGAGTGCACTGGAAAGGTCTTGATAATCTTGGAAGATGTAAGGGAGCCTAGACTGGGGACAGCACTGGCAAAGGTTGCAGGCTAATCCTCAAGTTCTAAAGTGGTGCATACTACATTAATATTGCATGATGGACCACAGGTTGGTCTTTTTTCAACCTCACCCACTATGTAACTATATATATGAAATTATTCCTTCTGATTTCAGAGTGATGGCAGAAGACTTAAGAGACTTTGCATCAGACAGCGTCTTGATGGCTGAGGGCTCAAAGTTTGCTAAGGCGGATCAGACAAATATTCTGCTGGGAAAGGTGTGGAAGTGTGCTTATGGCCTCTGTGGTCAAAGGTAGCAATGAAATGTGCCATTTGGCTCACAAAATCCTGCATGACTAAGAAAAATCTGTAAGGTGAACTTACACAGGACCCCCTCCCCCCCTCCTGTCCCACTGACCTGCAGCGCGGCGTTCTCCTGGTCTGAGCCCCGCTATCGCCGCCTCACCGGGGCTTAGAATTCCCCTCAGCTTAATCTCTAAAACATCCCACGTTAGGAGAGATGATTCGGAGCACTCTAATTGGTCAGTACCCTCACATGGGAGGCACTGACCAATCAGATCCCGCGTAGCCCATCCTGTCAGCGGTAGAAGTAGAGAGAATGCCTGAGGAGGGGGTCCTGTGTAAGTTCACCTTACAGATTTTTCTGTAAAGGTGAACTTACACTTTAAACAGAATAGGAACTCACTTTTGTTGAGAAAAATACATTCCCCTCTGGGTGATCTGTGAACAATGCAAAGATTTTAACAAACTGTTACAGATTCCTACCTTTTGTTGCTCTGAAGAAAGATCCGTTTGTCCCACTATGTTTTTGTATACGGGTTCTGAATAGGAGTGACTAATTGATTTTTAGCAGCTGGTGCACTTGGACTACTCTGATAAGAAATGCTGCAGTGTCAATATCCCTTTAGATGTGATTAACCCTTAGGAATAAGGTTATCAAAAATTAAATTTTTATTGCAGAGGATGCCTAAAGCCTGATGTACCTTAGTGTAGAGTTCTTCACACAAATAAGAAATTACATTTCTGGAGGCATTCCGTACAACTGGACTGCCTCCAGGAGCCATATTGCAACGACTTTAGAAAATGACTGCAACTGCAGTTTGAAAAGGAAAGATATTTTTTAATAACATTAAAATTACAATATTGCTTGCGCAGCCATTGTATAGGCTACATTCATTTCTTTTTAATTGCTATATTTTTTTCTATGAAAGTGGAGTAAGGGCCCTTTCATTCACACTGTTCAGTTTTTTGATGCATTTTTGGTGTTTAAGAAGTGGAACAAAAATGCATGAAAAATATAAATCTTTAAATCCTATGGACATCTTCACATCAATGCGCGGTGCGTTTTTAAAAAGTGCACCAAAAATACACGAATGGAAAATGCATCAATGCAATTGACATGAATGGAAAATGCATCAAAAACACACCATGGTTGTGTTTTTGAGTCACAGGTCCATGTTTCACAAGTGTAGGATTGGAGTCAGGCACCCAGAAAACACACCAAAAAACGCACAAATATGTGTTTTTTGGTGTGTTTTTTTTTTTTACCGCGTTTACTCAACAGAACAGTGTGAAAGGGCTTAACCCCAACGACTACCACATTAAGTTCCATCAGACTCCTTAAATCAAGATGAATCTTTCAGAGGCTTTATGGTACCACTGACAGCCTCAGGTTGCCTAGCTTTCACACAAGTATATCTATTTGTGAATGTGTGTCTCCATGTTTGTTACAAACCATCTTTCGTTTACTTTTGCAATATTACAGCACATACCCCCAAAGAGTAATTTAAATTTACATTGAAGCTCATTGACCTTTTTAAATGTTCTGTAACTTCATATATCAATGTAGTCCTTGACCTCTTTGAAAATATCTGTAACAGGGCAGCATGGTAAGCAGGAAATGATACCGGACACACAAGTTAATCATTACAGCAGATAAATATTTCAGTATCTGTAAAAGGAAAGAGGCAATTTACTAAACATGACTACAACATTTTATTGTGAAATTCTGCTTGCTGAGAAAACGGTGTATTCAGTAAATTTTATCTTTGAAAAAAGAAAAAAAAAATATCAACATTAAAAAGAGGAATAAAATTAGACATCTTTAAAACACACAGATATAGCGGTGGCCAGGTTCAAACTTCGAGGAGGCAGGAGGAAAGAGGATGGAGCATTAATGGTACAGAAACAATCAGAACAAAAAGCACTGATCGCCAACGCCTGGCTGTGATACAGCAGAGCCTGCAAAGCTAAAACAACCATCTGCTTTAAACAGAGACTGCCAGCTTTTGACTCTCATGATGCAAAGGAATAGGAGTCCCAGCATGGCCATGCCAGCTGGAGAGCCCGCACGCCGACGACAGCTAGAGAGACTGGGCCCGGCAAAGCAATGTACAAACATCTGAGACATATATATTTATATAGAAAGGGAAGATCAGTTTTTGTGAAGCAGAATAAAGTTTCCCCCCCCAAAAAAAAATTCTGCTGCTATGCACCCCAGAACAAGCACAAGCTTCTGGAGAGGCCAAACAGCACTGAACGCTGCCCTTCAACCCCCCAAAAAGAGATCCTGCAAAAAAAAAAAAAGAAAAAAAAAAATGGCACCTGCCTACCCAACTCCTTTCAGAGTCCTAGAACACATGGCACACATGGCACAGGAGAGCAACTCTTGCTTGATAAAGGTCCTGTAGGATGGGTGGTGGAGCAGATCTCCTCACCTGTGTCCAATGTGGAGAGGACCCGCAGAAGGTGGCACTGGCTTCCCCTTCCCCATCGTGGAGGCTTCCTCAGAATAAGGCAGTGTGGCTGACATTGAAGGAGGGGCACGCAGCTTTTGCAATGGACCCCTCGTCGGCCCACTTTGCAGGTGGGAGTTGCATTGGCAGAGAGGGGAAGCAGGTGGAGTGCATGAGGAAAAGGGGTGGTGGGGGGAGGTTGTTTCCTTTTTTGAGACTCGGTTGCATCTTAAAGCAGATTGCACGTGTTTTTCTTACGCCCTCGTTTGGCCTGTAGAGCAGCTCTTGTCGCCATCTCAAACACTTCCCGCACACCGTCCTTTGTTTTGGCAGAGCATTCCAGGTAGCCAAACGCTCCAATCCTATTGGCCATGTCCCGGCCTTCTTCTGGCTTCACTGGTTCCTGCACAGAAACGAAAGCCAGAGACAGAAACAACTGTCAACCATCTGATTTTCTTCCCTAAACAAGAGGTATGCAGTAACAGTGATATCATCTATGACTTAAAGAGGAGCTCCAGTCTCCACCCCCCCCCCCCCCCCCCCCCCCCAAAATTAAATCAACAGCTACAAACACTGGACACTTGTCCAGCGATTCAACGATGTCAGCACCTGAGCCAATTCTTCAATCGGCTTTGGGTGCAGGTATCTTCACTAAGGGAAACCGGCAGTGAAGCCTGGGGGGGGTTAAGTAGTGGACAGAAGTAGTGGACAGAAACTTCACAAGTCCTCTGTCAGTAACATTTATCGGACTTAAATAAGGAGGGGCGAATCCAAGTTTCTCTTTTTTTTAAAATGGCAGAAAATATATATATATGGATGCAGGTGTTAAGTCAAATGCCCCCTAAAAGAAAACAAAAAAAAATAAAAACAAAAAAACGGCTGCAAAATGCAGAAAAACCACATTTAGGCTCTATTACATTTACAAATACATACATAAATATATATTACATACACCGGCAAACCAAAAAGAAAGCGGGTATAAGTTTTACACTAAGGATGTGTTTTGTAGATTCTTCCCGCACAGATGTTTTGGCTGATCACAGTTGTATCTTCCATAAAGTATTCAGAACTAATGATGGTAGGAGGAGGGGCCGGACATACTCCTAGATCGCCGTGGCGATCTTACCCAGAAGTGGGAACGGATACCTGTCAAAGCCAGGTACCCGCTCCCCCCTAAAAAGTGCCAAATGTGGCAGTGGAGGGGGGAAGGGAGCGAACAAGAAGAGCCTCCCTTTTGGGTGGAACTCTGCTTTAAGGGCCACTTCACACCACAGAAACACGGTTCAGTTGCATTCTGGAATATGCTTCTACATGCGCGTTCTGGTTCCTTTTTTGATGCGTTTTCAATGTGTTGCAGTGCGTTTTCCCCCCTCTTTTTTCCCCCCCAAAGTTTTTTTGCTGTAATGCATTCCAGTCCATTTTTTATGCTTTTTGCCACATTCTAGTGCAGTTCCTTGCAGCATGTTCTACTTTTGTTGACTGTACTGGAACGCACTGCAATGGTGTGAACTTTGGCATTGATATCCACTGATGGATAAAAATAAATAAAAAATGCACTGGACGACATGTGGTGTGAACCGGCTCCTAATGTATCTGGAAACATGACTCGCCCATTACACCTTTTCTTTTTCCAGATCAAAAGGCATTCCCTCGCTCTACCTCCCAGGTTCCAGTCCCCATCCTATTCTCCTCCTCCCAAGTCCAATCCCTCTCTCCTCGTCCCAGGCCCCATCCCTCTCTCTCCTTTTCCCGGGTCCCAGGCCCCATCCCTCTCTCTCTCCTCTTCCTGGGTCCCAGGCCCCATCTATCTCTCTCCTCTTCCCGGGTCCCAGGCCCCATCTATCTCTCTCCTCTTCCCGGGTCCCAGGCCCAATCCTTCTCTCTCTCTCTCCTCTTCCCAGGTCCCATCCTTCTCTCTCTCCCCTCTTCCTGGGTCCCAGGCCCCATCCCTCTCTCTCCTCTTCCCGGGTCCCAGGCCCCATCCCTCTCTCTCTCTCCTCTTTCTGGGTCCCAGGCCCCATCCCTCTCTCTCTCTCCTCTTTCCGGGTCCCAGGCCCCATCCCTCTCTCCTCTTCCCGGGTCCCAGGCCCCATCCCTCTCTCCTCTTCCCGGGTCCCAGGCCCCATCCCTCTCTCCTCTTCCCGGGTCCCAGGCCCCATCCCTCTCTCCTCTTCCCGGGTCCCAGGCCCCATCCCTCTCTCCTCTTCCCGGGTCCCAGGCCCCATCCCTCTCTCCTCTTCCCGGGTCCCAGGCCCCATCCCTCTCTCCTCTTCCCGGGTCCCAGGCCCCATCCCTCTCTCCTCTTCCCGGGTCCCAGGCCCCATCCCTCTCTCCTCTTCCCGGGTCCCAGGCCCCATCCCTCTCTCCTCTTCCCGGGTCCCAGGCCCCATCCCTCTCTCTCCTCTTCCCGGGTCCCAGGCCCCATCCCTCTCTCTCCTCTTCCCGGATCCCAAGCCCCATCCCTCTCTCCACCTCCCAGGTCCCATACTTTTTCCACTTCCCTTACCAGCCTACTCCTCCAGTTATGCAAAATACCGTCACTCTTCCTTCCTTTAACCATTTCTCAAAAACTATAGCATTATGAGCATTTGTTTTTCACACACCTGCTTCATTTTAGCCAGCTCACGACGAGTGTGTTCATCATTCCTCAAGTCCTTCTTGTTTCCTACCAGAATTATAGGCACATTGGGGCAAAAATGCTTCACTTCCGGAGTCCACTTCTCTGGGATATTCTCTGCACAAGACACAAAGAGAAACATTACAGTGTGTTATTAAACAACAAATGTAGGGCTTCATTGGGGTGTTTGAAATAAGACCTGCCTGTGTTGCCAACAGCACCTTCAGATTCACACTTCATCTCCAAATGTCATTTTCCAGCCCAAATATTTGGTTTCTTATAGTAGGCCTGGCTCACACTATTGCAGGTGGTTGCGTGTGCGGGAATCACACCTGTTCCTGCATCCTCAACCACCCACAGCCAAAATGCGCTGCTGTTTAAAAACGCACAGGGCTGCCATTCATTCTTAATGACACCCCCCCACGCATCTAAAAACACAGAGCATTTGCAAAAGCACAACTTCCCACCCACTGAGTTTTGAAAATGCCATGCACAGCTGACCTTCTCCCCCTCCCCTGCACAGATCACCTTCTCCCTCCCCATCCACCCCAGTCCACAGCTCATCCAACCTCCAAACCACAGCTCCCCCCCCCCCCACATTCCACAATTCACCTTAGCATGTGCCCATCCCCCACCCCACCCCATCCACACTCTTTTTACCCTCTGTCAACATGTCCTCTCTGCACCCCCCCATCCACAGGTTCTCTCTCCCCCATACACACTTCCCTTCTGCACCCCTATCTACAGCTCCCCCCAATCCACAGCTCTCAACCTCTGCACCCCCAGCTCCCCCCACAGCACTCTGAACAAATTCCCCCACCCACAGCTTTCACTTTGCACAATCTAACCCCCCCCCCCCCAACTCTGACCTCTGCAGAACATCCACAAGTTCTCCACAGCTGTCAATCCAAGCTCTCTCACCTCTTAAGGGTTTAACAGCGCTGCAGCTGCCTCCATTCTTTTAGGCAGTGCAGGTTTTTTTTTTCTCTATTTACTGCACTCTCATCCATGCAGCTCCGTCTGTCAGACCTGTGTAGCACAGAGCCAAGGAGGACTTTCAGAGCACTTCAATCAGCTCAGCTCTACGCAGATCTGACAGACAGGTATAGAAGCTACCTCTGGAATCCCCCAGGAAATGCAGACAGTTGCAGCATCTGGACCTGGGGCACACATCAAACATATGTGGGGCACATGCCCTGGATGCCAGCGCTAGCAAATAGAAGCCAGTGGAGGAAATGTGTTAAGGAGCTGGAGTTGGCAGAACGCCATTCCAGCAGAAGAAAAAGCCATGAGAATACTATAATCTAATTCTTATCCAATTATGTTATTTTACAGGTACAATGGACATGTAAGAGGAAGGACTTGTTCTGTATGCTCACCCAAGCTATCAGGGCTGTCTATGGAGAAGCACATAAGAATGACATCAGTATCGGGATAGGACAAGGGTCGAAGGCGATCGTAGTCTTCCTGGCCGGCTGTATCCCACAGTGCTAGCTCCACCTGCACAAATTTAAAAGAGCATGTTTTTCGGTATTTTTAAAAGATAAACTATCCAAATAGCTAAAATGCATTCACAATTCTGTTTAGAAAGACTTGCAATTTACACAGAATTGATTCACTGCAAAGAAGGCAACTTCAATATTCTCTTGCCTCCCTGCTCTTTTCTGTGTCACCTCCCTGCCCACAGGACTATAAACTACATCAACACAGTGCATTGTAATAGCAATAATTATTTAAAAAAAAAAAAAATGTAATACTAGAGTTCCAATTTGTATCTCAGGCACTGGATGGCACTTTTAATTCTAATGCTCCAGCACCTAGAGGTTTTCACCGCTACAGTAACCACCAGCATCAATAAATGTGCTATGTATGTTCAGGACTACACTAGCAGCCAATCGACATGGTCCCAAACACATTCTAACGCCCTTATGCTGCAAGATGATCTCTGGGGCTGCAAGCTAACAAAATCATACTTAGATCATAGCCTGTTCTGACAAAAATAAAGTTCAGGTAAGCTGGTATGCTAGCAAATTGATGAATACAGGGTTTATAAACTGAATATGTTTTTTTCTAACTTGCTGTAGAATTCTTTTCTTGAAGTCCAATAAAAAAACATCTTGTGTTTCTCACCGTCCGGTTTTACTGATGCCTACAGGAGGTTTGGAAACTGGCAAACAGAAAAAACTGAAGCCCAGCCCAGGATAGCCAAACCGACTACCAGAATATCTGTGTCCCTCAATGGATTTTCTGGCGACTACAAAAAGGAGGGAATTTCGACGTACCTGTATATTTATTACTTTGGAATACAGTACAGGACATGGGATTTGTAGTCATAGACTTCATAGGTTATATGCTTCTACCTTCAGATGACTGAACACTAGCAAAGACTTTGCTAGGAACACCCCCATATAACCCCACCCACTCCATGGGACTCCAGTTTTGTAGCAAACAATGAGGAAAAAAAGTAGAACAGAAGGGAAGAACTTGTGTTCTGTACTATACTCCAAGATATGGAATTTACAAGCAAGTCAAAATTCCAATTCTCTTAATCGTACAATACATCATCTGTTGTCATAGATCATGGGAGGTCCAAAAACAACTACCTGAGGAGTGGGCAACAATTTAGCAAATATCGGCAAGCCTCCCACAAGAAAGCAAGGATCAATGGGACCAAAACACTCAGATGACCTCTTGAAACATCTGGCGGCCAAAGCTTGCAGGAGCAGAGGCCTGGAGGTCCTTTGGGAAAAACTTTCAGAAGTTATGAACAGAAAACCAGATGGTGACTTTGCAAACCTGCAAAATAGATGCTTGATGCTGAAATTTATTTATTTTTTATTTATTTCAGTTACTTATATAGCGCTGTCAATTTACGCAGCGCTTTACATATACATTGTACATTCACATCAGTCCCTACCCTCAAGGAGCTTACAATCTAAGGTCCCTAACTCGCATTCATACATACTAGGGACAATTTAGACAGGATCCAATTAACCTACCAGCATGTCTTTGGAGTGTGGGAGGAAACCGGAGTACCCGGAGGAAACCCACGCAGGCACAGGGAGAACATGCAAACTCCAGGCAGGTAGTGTCATGGTTGGGATTTGAACCAGTGACCCTTCTTACTGCTAGGTGAAAGTGCTACCCACTACACCACTGTGCCGTGAAATGACCAAGAAAACACCAATAGATCTGGTGGAATGGGCTCTGACAGGGAAGAATAGAACCCTTTCTTTAAGGCTGCTTTCACACTGGAGCGGTAGGGGGCGTCAAATGTGAGTGAACACTTGGAGAGTGGTAGTGTTTAATAAAGGAGTTTGTTTACTGGTTTACACTATTGGAGCACTTATTGTTTTTCATGTGGAAGCGGTCCCTGCACACACTGCTGGAGATCGAGCTGATGTTCATAACCTATCTGTGTGGTATAAAAGCTTATGAGCCTTGCACGAAAGTGCGGGCTTGTGGAGTCGGTGAGTGCGTTTCTTAAGGGAGTGGGAGCACTGAAATTGTAGAGAAATGTTAACTAATGCAATACAATTTAATTACACCCATTAGATTTTAGACGACTAAAATGAGTTTTAGTCGACTAAAACATACTGGAGATTTTACTCGACTAAAATGTACTGGAGATTTAGTTGACTAAATAAGACTAAAACAATTGCAGAAGACTAAAATGGGACTAAAACTAAAATGCCATTTTAGTCCTAAGACTAAAACTAAATCAAAATTTGCTGCCAAAATTAACACTGCTAAACAGAGTCCAAGGAATCACCAGGGCATCCACCTCGAATATCAAGGGATTCCTGGATCTGGTTACAAACCTGTTCATTTTCCTGTTGAATCTGGAGGCCATGATGTCCCCATCTGGCGTTCTCCATTTTTGACATCTGGAAAATCTTGGGAGTGAAAAAGGCAACTCCTCTGAGTCCAGGCATTGACAAATCCACTAGTTAATTTTCTACGCCCACTATGTAGGTGGCTGAGAGTCTTGAAAAATAGTTCTCTGCCCAGCAGAGAATCAGGTTCACCTTCTTCAGAGCTGCCTGACTTCTGATTCCCCACTGGCTGTTTATTTAGGCCAAAGACACAATGTTGTCAGACTGTACACTTACTGGGTGATTGTAGAAGAGATGTTTAGTGTCGGAGAGCAAGTCTTATGGCTCTTGGTTCCAGAATATTGATGGGGAGTGTTGACTCCTGTGGGGACCAAGGTGCCCTGGACAGTTAGCGAGTTGTAGATCCCACCCAAGCCTGATGGGCTGTTGTCCTCATAGTTACCACCTCCCAGAGAAAGGGGAGGTATGATTTCATGGATTTTAGGGACAAGTTGGAAACAATGCCAAGGAGATTGTTGCCTGGTTAAACAGAGCTAATGATTCAGAGATTCAGAGAAAGGATCCATATGTCCAGTGTTGTGAGATTGTTGAGCTGGAAAGGTTTGGAGCGGAACTGAGCTTTGCCCTGAAGGCGGCTACCATGAGGCCAAGAACCCCCATGCGGAAGCGAGCTGAGGGTGTTGATCTGAGAGTCTGACAGCTGGACCCCAGAGAAGCAATCTTTGTCTGGGGGAGAAACA
Organism: Aquarana catesbeiana; assembly: GCF_042186555.1. NCBI lineage: Eukaryota > Metazoa > Chordata > Amphibia > Anura > Ranidae > Aquarana > Aquarana catesbeiana. The sequence continues at coordinate 221,127,720 of NC_133332.1, forward strand.
TTTTATTAGCATACTATACGCCTCAGAGGCTATCGGTCATCTACCCCACATCTGGTGGCCTCTGCCCACGATGTCGAAGGGAGGTGGGAAATTTCATACACATGGTATGGTCATGCTCGTCAATTCAGAGCTTCTGGCAGGCGGTGGTTGCTGACGTTCTGAGGATCAGTGGGGTGCCCCTCACACTGGACCCCCTGATCTTCCTGTTAGGAATGACAGATAATTTACCTGTAAACATGCATAGTAAACTGTTCATATTTTATGCTGCATACTATGCTCGGAAAACCATACTGGTTGGATGGAAGGACCCTGACCCCCCCCCATGGTTTCCACTTGAAAAAAAGCTGATAAATGATATTCTGCCAGTATACAAAATGATGTATATGGGCCGCAATTGCCGCAAAAGTTCCACAAAAGTTCCACAAAAGTTCCACAAAATTTGGTCGGCCTGGGTGGAGGCTAGACACCTTACGCTGTAATCCCAATCCAGGATTCCCTGCCTCTGGTACCCCCCCCCCCCCCCCAAATATCTGTGCCCCTCTTCCTGTTGGCATTTTTTTGCCCATCCCCCCCCAGGTCTGGTCTGATCATCTTCCAGATGTAAATGGATTGATGTACTCTTTCTTGCTTCTATATCCTTGGATGATGTACTGAAAACCTGTTTTGTGTAACATCTGCTGACATTCACATGTACACTGATGTTTTTATATCAATAAACATTCCTTCTGTTAAAAAAAATAATAATTCTGGCATAATAGCAGAAGACTGCAACTCCTCAAGGTATTCATCAGGTTAGAGATTAGAATGACTTCCAACCAGATATTGTCAGTGTGACCGATGGTGTCAGAAGCCACTAAGGGTCATGTGCAGATCAGTCAGGTAATCTGCAGGGTAAGCAAAAGGGAGCACACTCAAAAGCTCTGCCATCACAGCCAGCCAGAAACTGGGTAAATTGGGGTACAAAGTCTGGGTGACTGTAGTGGAGACCCCAGCCAACAAGACAGGAGACAAGTCCCATCTAGTAGGAGATCAATTATAAATCAGACCTGAAGAGAAGTGTGAAATAATATTCCAGATTTCAAGCCATGGCTCCTTCAGAAGGCCAGGAACAAATATCCCCAGAACAGAATGTGAACTGAGGTCACTTGCTGCAGCAGGGACTGTCCCTTTGGTGGCTGGAATCAGACATGTTGTGAATGAGCGGTGGTTAAGCAACATAAATCTCAAGGTACAAGGCAAGACCTCAGGCACTTCACGACTGGCTAGGACCAAATTTACTATAAGCGGGCAGTAGGAACAAACCAAGGATCAAAACTCCACGTGGCTATTCCTGTAAGCAGCAGCTGTAGCTGGAAGATGCTTCCTCGATGCTAAATGATGGGAAAGAGTGCGCAGGCACGCAACACTCCACCCAGCAGATGACATCTACATTCAGTCCCTCAGTGTTAATCCTTTCAGTGGTGGACACAAGCCAGAATTTCAAGCTGCCCAGCAGCCAAAGTAAATAAAGTAGCTCCTAGTGCTCACCCCCTTTCACCTACTCAAGGATTGAGTCGTTAGAGATAATGCAAGTGCTGGTGCAAAGACAATGGCCATGAAACTAAAAAGAACTGCGACTAACTTGTTACCAGAACAGGATCTGGAAAGCATCTTACGCAGAATTCAGTGTCCGAAGGTCATTTCCAGGTTAGTTCTGCAACATCCAGTGGAGTTTGGATGCAGCATGCTTAAAGCTAGGCTGAGGATAGCCGCACCAGTTAGCTACAATCCTTGCATATCAGCTCAAGCGAAGTAGTAAAGAGTCTTCAAAATCCTGAAGTAAGCTGGTAGTATGTGGGATTATTCTGGGCTGGCCTACAGTTTGTTGCAAGTGTCCAATCCTTATAGTTAGCTGCAGCCCCTAACATCACCAAAGGACTGCACATAATATTTATGCAATCTAATGCTAGTAAGGATACGTATGAGAGGAAAGGATGGTGAGGGACTGTAGATAAGATACAGGTTAGGGTGCGAACATGCTGCAGAAGACAGAGACTGGAGACATGTTACAAGAGGCTATCAGAAACCGCTGCTATTAACCCTTTCCACACCAATGTTTGTACTTTACTATAGACTGCTGGGGGTCCTCAAGCCACACAAGAAGAACCAAAGGGCTGCATGTGGTCTTCAAGCTACAGATTGAGTACCAGAGATGTAAAGGTAAGTCTACTCAAAGGGACAATTTAGTTAAAACCTGTTAAGCTGAGTCTGAGCCAGGTTTTTTTTTCATATGTTCAAGAGCAAAATCTCCCTGCCATTGTTCTTGACTAGCTCCAGTACATAACCAAATATAAGAATAATAATAATAATAATAAAAAAAAAAAAAAAATATCTATCTAGGGAGGGATGGGGGTTCACAATGGCCAAAGCAGCTGGGAACTCAGCACAGCTGTATATGTATACATATACACAGCTGTATATATATATAATATATATATATATATATATATATATATATATATATATATATATATATATATATATATATATATATACACACACACACACATATACACACACACACACCTATACCTCGGGTGATTTAAAGAAATCCACCCAAAAGAGGAAGTTTTATCAGGTACCCGCGCTCCCACTTTCGACCGGATCGCCTAGGCCAATGTTTCTCAACTCCAGTCCACAAGTACCCCCAACAGGTCATGTTTTCATGATTTCTCTCAGATGAAACAGCTGTGGTAATTACTAAGGCAGTGAAACTGAACAAATCACCTGTGCAAAATAATGGAAAGCCTGAAAACATGACCTGTTGGGGGTATTTGTGGATTGGAGTTGAGAAACATCGGCCTAGGCGACCTGAGCAGCAGAAGTTCCCCTCCTCACGTCACAGGTCCAAAAAGACTGTGGAACCATTTACAATGCGCAGTGTGGCTCATTCATGTGCAGTGGACACCTGGCTGTGAAGCAGCAAGCTGTCACCGGAGGGTGCCCACAGTTAGGATCAAACAAGGTCCTGGGTGCCGCGACGGGTGAACAGTGCTGGATCCTTGTACTGGTCAGTGTCTTATTATTAAAAGTCAGCAGCTACAGTTTTAGTAGCCGCTGACTTTTAATTTTCACAAAATGACTGGAACGCTCCAGCATCCACCAAACACTGAATTATCTCATTTAAAGGGTCAGTCCACCCAGAATTGATAATTACTTCTCCTCTTTCTCAGTCTAACCTTCTGCTGCTGCTCTAGTACCAAGCTGACAAAGTGTGTGATGACAGATGAATAAACTGGATAATAGGAGCACATGATCACACATCCAAAATACATGAACTATCACTGGTCAAGAAGCTAAAGAAAATGCCCCCCTCCTGACTCCTTCAGCACCAGGGTCTATAACAAGACAACAGGTGTCTTTAAACTAGGCCCCAGCCACACGTTTCCTTACCTGTTTGGAATCAACTTCGATGTCTGCTACATAATTCTCAAACACGGTGGGCACATAGACTTCAGGGAACTGATCCTTGCTGAACACGATGAGCAGACAGGTCTTCCCGCAAGCTCCATCTCCAACAATCACAAGCTTTTTACGTATGGCAGCCATTACTGCAGGTAGAGAAAAAAAAAGCAATCATATAGAGGAAGTAAGTAAAGCTGGCCAATAATAACTGCACCAAAGGAAAACTAGCTTCCAATCAGCTTGCAGCTTTCATTCTGTAACCTAAGTGGCAGAATGGATGCTCCATCACTTTTTGCTTATACAGTACTGGTGTGTTATCTGCTTTCGTTTAAATGTCACAATTTTTATTATTTTACAGACATGACATCACTGGTCTCCATATATAAATATATAGAAGTGACACCATAGATCTTCATATAGGGCAGTGATGGCGAACCTTGGCACCCCAGATGTTTTGGAACTACATTTCCCATGATGCTCAAGTACACTGCAGAGTGCATGAGCATCATGGAAAATGTAGTTCCAAAACATCTGGGGTGCCAAGGTTCGCCATCACTGATATAGGTTATACAGAGAGCAGTGACGTAATGTCTATGAGATCTGATATATGGGGGTTAGTGATGTCAATCCTTCAAAATTTACAATATAGGGAGAGTGGTGATGTTGTTGATCTCCATATATCAGGTGTTACTTCACACTGAGAAAATATAACCTACATAGGAGAGCGCAGTGATGTCATACTAGTAAAATATAACTTACATGGAGCACAGTGATGTGTCACTTGTAATATATAAATGAGACTACACTAGTGCAGCGCTCTCCCCTTCAAATATTAATATATTTAGAATCAGTGCATCAAACTGGGTGGGTTTTGGTGGATTATGTTTGCACTAGAATTATTATTACACGTATTTATTTGCACAGTTTTATATTGACCACACTTACTATATATATATATATATATATATATATATATATATATATATATATATATATATATATATATATATATATATATATATATATATGAGCTGCACGATTCTGGCCAAAATGAGAATCACGATTTTTTTGCTTAGAATAAAAAGATCATGATTCTCGGAACGTAAAATCTTTCACATTATACAAAAAAAGAAAATGGGCTAACTTTACTGGTTATTTTTTTTTTTTATTTATTAAAGTCATTTAAAAAAAAATTGCATTTGAAAGATCGCTGCGCAAATACAGTGTGACATAAAATATTGCAACAACCACCATTTTATTCTCTAGGGTGTCTACTAAAAAAAATATATATATAAAATTTTTGGGGGTTCTAAGTAATTTTCCAGCAAAAAAAAAAAAAAAAAAAATGATGATTTTAACTTGAAACCAACAAATGCCAGAAAAAGGTTTTGTGTTTAAGTGGTTAAACTTTTTTCACTTACACCATTGACAAATTGTTACAATGTTTACACTTAAATTCAACTGGTAAAGAATGTTTTGATTCTTGGCAGACTGCCCAGTTTTTCTCTTCCTTTCTTTTGAGGGCTGTGGCTTCAGAAGAGCAGAAAGAATTCTTTGCATAGAAAGAATTGTGAAACACTTTAGCAAGATCGCGATAACGATTATTGACGATTAATTGTGCAGCTCTAATATATATATATATATATATATATATATATATATATATATATATATATATATATATATATATATATGCACTGCACTAGTATAATCACATTTGGTGTGTGCATCACATTTAGCAAGGAACACACCAGACAGTTCAAGGATTAAAGCAGAGCATTTAAAGTTTATAGCAGAGTTAGGTTATAAAAAATATCCTAAGCTTTGAACATCTCACGGAGTACGGTTCAATCCATCCTCCGAAAATGGAAAGAGTATGGCACAACTGCAAATCTGCCAAGACATGGCCATCCACCTAAACTGACAGGCCGGGCAAATAGAGCATTAATCAGAGAAGCAGCCAACAGGCCCATGGTAACTCTGGAGGAGCTGCAGAGATCCACAGCTCAGGTGGGAGAATCTGTCCACAGGACAACTATTAGTCGTGCACTCCACAAATCTGGTCTTTATGGAGCAGTGGCAAGAAGAAAGACCTTGTTGAAAGAAAGCCATAAGTCGTCCTGTTTGCGAGAAGCCATGTGGGGGACACAGCAAACATGTGGAAGAAGGTGCTCTGGTCAGATGAGACCAAAATTGAACTTTTTGGCCTAAAAGTAAAACGCTATGTGTGGCAGAAAACTAACACTGCACATCACCCTGAACACACCATCCCCACAGTGAAACATGAAGGTTGCAGCATCATGTTGTGGGGATGCTTTTCTTCAGCAGGGACAGGGAAGCTGGTCAGAGTTTATGGACAGATAGATGGAGCCAAATACAGGGCAATCTTAGAAGAAAACCTTTTAGAGTCTGCAAAACACTTGAGACTGGGGCGGAGGTTCACCTTCCAATAGGACAACGACCCTAAACATACAGCCAGAGCTATAATGGAATGATTTAGATCAAAGCATATTCATGTGTTAGAATGGCCCAGTCAAAGTCTAGACCTAAATCCAATTGAGAATCTGTGGCAAGACTTGAAAATTGCTGTTCACAGACGCTCTCCATCCAATCTGACAGAACTAGAGTTATTTTGCAAAGAAGAATTAGGGATCGACCGATATCTGTATCGTATCGGCACCGAAAAAACGATGTTTCGGCCACCTCTCCTGACATTATTATTTGCCAATATTTTGTACATTTAAAAAAAATATATATTTTTACACTGTCTATTTAAATTTTTTTGGTTTTTTTAATCACTGTTATTGCTGTCACAAGGAATATAAACATCCCTTGTGACAGTAATAGGCAGTGACAGGTACTCTTTATGGAGAGATAGCGGGTCTATAAGACACCAAACCTCTCTTCTACACTTGTATTCAAAACGTCAAGATCGGCGCTTTGATTACTTTATTTTTTTAAACTGGCGCTTTTAATATGTCAGTAACCTGGGAAGTGATGTCATGACATCGCTTCCGGGTTACTAGATCTGAGACCCTAACGAAGCATCGGCTTTGTTCGGGTCTTTGGCCAGCCAGCAGACATGCCGGCTGGTTGCTCGAGCCTCCCAATGGGACGAGAGAGCCAGGGCGAGTGGTGGGAGGGGGAGGGACGCCCCCCCCCCCCCGCTGCTTGTAATAACAGCCGAGCGACTGCTGAGCCGCATTGGTTGTTATTACAATAAAGCAAATTTATAGTTGCAGTGAAAGGTGGTTCTACAAAGTATTGACTCCGGGGGGCTGAATACAAATGCACATATTTATTTGTAAAAAAAATTGAAAATCATTTTCCTTCCACTTCACAATTATGTGCCACTTTGTGTTGGTCTATCCCAATAAAATACATTTACGTTTTTGGTTGTGACATGACAAAATGTGGAAAACTTCAAGGGGTATGAATACTTTTACAAGGCACTGTATATTTATGGGGGGTGAGGGGCAGAACAGGGATATTACATCACCCTGAGGACCAGCAAAATATATCTTACGTGGAGATCAGTGATATCACACCAGTAACATATAACTTATATGGAGTGATTGGTGATGTCATGCCAGTAACATATAATATACAGTATCTCACAAAAGTGAGTACACCCCTCACATTTTTGTAAATATTTTATTATATCTTTTTATGTGAAGAAATGACACTTTTCTACAATGTAAAGTAGTGAGTGTACAGCTTGTATAACAGTGTAAACTTGCTGTCCTCTCAACATAATTCAACACACAGCCATTAACTACTTCCTGGCCAGCCGTCGCAGTTATACTACGGCAGGTTGGCCCCCCTGGGCGAGCTGTTGTAGCTGTATGTCGGCCGTTATGAGAGCACTAAGGGGCGCGCCCAATCGACGAAGCCGATGCGCATACCTGGCGGTCACACTGTCCATTGGGCACCCGCGATTGCTCCACAGAGACAGAATGGAGGTCTGTCAATGTAAACAGACAGATCTCTGTTCTGTCAGGGGAGAGGTGCCATATCTGTTGTTCATACGAAGTAAGAACAACAATCGGTCTCCTCCCCCAGGCAGTCACTTCCCCCCACAACTAGAAACACTCCCTAGGACACACATTTAACCCCTTGATCACCCCCTAGTGTTAACCCCTTTCCCACCAATGACATTTATACAGTAATCAGCTATTTTTAGCTCTGATCGCTGTATAAATGTCAATGGTCCCAAAAAAGTGTCAAAAGTGGCCCCAATGTCGCAGTCCCGATTAAAAAAAAAAAAAAAATTGCAGGTCACTGACATTACTAGTAAAAAAAAAAAAAAAAAAATTAATAATAAAAAAAATGCCATAAATCTATTCCCTATTTTGTAGACGCTATAACTTTTGTGCAAACCAATCAATATACGCTTATTGCGATTTTTTTTTTTTTTTACCAAAAATATGTAGAAGAATACATGTCAGCCTAGACTGAGGAAGCAATGGGGGATATTTCTTATTGCAAAAAATATGTTGTTTTTTATTTTTTTTTTTTAAATGGATGATTTATTTCTGTTTATAGCCGAAAAAAATAAATCATAGAGGTGATCAAATACCACCAAAAGAAAGCTCTATTTGTGGGGGGAAAAAAAAAAAAAAAAAAAAAAAGGACGTCAATTTTGTTTTTCTACAACATCGCACGGCCGCGCAATTGTCAGTTAAAACGACGCAGTGTCGTATCGCAAAAAATGGCCTGGTCATTAAAGGGCAAAATCTTCTGGGGCTGCTGGAGTGGTTAATGTCTAAACTGCTGGCAACAAAAGTGAGTACACTCCTAAGTGAAAATGTCCAAATTGGGCCCAATAAGCCATTTTCCCTCCTCAATGTCATTTGACTCATTAGTCTTACAAGGTCTCAGTTGTGAATGGGGAGCAGGTGTGTTAAATTTGGTGTTATCGCTCTCACTCTCTCATACTGGTCACTGGAAGTTCAACATGGCACCTCATGGCAAAGAACTCTCTTAGGATCTGAAAAAAGGAATTGTTGCTCTACATAAAGATGGCCTAGACTATAAGAAGATTGCCAAGACCCTGAAACTGAGCTGCAGCACGGTGGCCAAGACCATACAGTGATTTTTCAGGACAGGATCCACTCAGAACAGGCCTCGCCATGGTCGAGAAAAGTTGAGTGCACATGCTCAGCGTCATATCCAGAGGTTGTCTTTGAGAAATAGACATATGAGTGCTGCCAGCATTGCTGCAGAGGTTGAAGGGGTGGGGGGTCAGCCTGTCAGACCATATGCCACACACTGCATCAAATTGGTCTGCATGGCTGTCATCCTAGAAGGAAGCCTCTTCTTAAGTTGATGCACAAGAAAGCCCGCAAACAGTTTGCTGAAGACAAGCAGACTAAGGACATGGATTACTGGAACCATGTCCTGTGGTCTGATGAGACCAAGAGAAACTTATTTGGTTCAGATGGTGTGAAGCGTGTGTGGCGGCAACCAGGTGAGGAGTACAAAGACAAGTGTGTCTTGCCTACAGTCAAGCATGGTGGTGGGAGTGTCATGGTCCGGGGCTGCATGAGTGCTGCCGACACTGGAGAGCTACAGATCATTGAGGGAACCATGAATGCCAACATGTACTGTGACATACTGAAGCAGAGCATGATCCCCTCCCTTCGGAGACTGGGCCGCAGGGCAGTATTCCAACATGATAACGACCCCAAACACACCTCCAAGATGACCACTGCCTTGCTAAAGAAGCTGAAGGTAAAGGTGATGGACTGGCCAAGTATGTCTCCAGACCAAAACCCTACTGAGCATCTGTGGGGGGAGGAGCGCAAGGTCTCTAACATCCACCAGCTCTGTGATGTCATCACAGTGGAGTGGAAGAAGACTCCAGTGACAACCTGTGAAGCTCTGGTGAACTCCATGCCCAAGAGGGTTATGGCAGTGCTGGAAAATAATGGTGGCCACACAAAATATTGACACTTTGGGCCCAATTTGGACATTTTCACTTAGGGGTGTACTCACTTTTGTTGCCAGTGGTTTAGACATTAATGGCTGTGTGTTGAGTTATTTTGCGGGGACAGCAAATTTACACTGTTATACAAGCTGTACACTCACTACTTTACATTGTAGCAAAGTGTCATTTCTTCAGTGTTGTCACATGAAAAGATAGAATAAAATATTTACAAAAATGTGAGGGGTGTACTCACTTTTGTGAGATACTGTATACAGAGAGATCGGTGATGTCAAACCTGTAGTGTATAACTTATATGGAGAGCGGTGAGGTCACATCCGTAGTATATCATTTATTTAGAGATTGGTGATGTCACACTTGTAGTATATAATTTATATGGAGAGTGATGATGTGACACCAATTATTTGTTGGGTAGTGATGTCACCTTTGTATTTATGAGGTAGGTTGTATTAAACATTGGGTGACACCAGTGCTCAGTAATCCCCCTCTGGTGTCACCTGGAGAGGTTGGGCTTGTAGTAGCTGTGTGTGGCCTTCTCCTTGTGTTGGGATAGATCGGGTGATGTGGTGTAAATGAAGGGATATTACTGTCTCTGGCTCTCGTGTGTTGGAGATGATGGACTCCAGCACATAGTTTGTATGGGTGTCATCCTCTGCCCCTCCCCCGATGCCCCGCCCTCAGACGTCACCGATAACTTTTGCCTTCACACTTAACCGGAAGTCCGGAAATAACAGGCCGCCGCCGTCCCGGGTATTTCAATCCCACCACCTGTGTCCCCAGTGACGTCATACCCCTCCTATGACGTTACGGCACCCTCGAGCGGGAAACACCCGAAAACCGCGCACCCGGATCACCCGAGTGGGCTTCTCTCCACCGTGGAGTCTCCATGATAGGCGCAAGATGGGGAACACTTGGATTGAGCCTGTGTTTCCGGGGAGAGAATCCGCTTACCGTCAGCTCTATCCCGCTGCTTCCACCCGTCCGACCAGCTGTGACGTGTCCAGCGTTCCGCCCCGCCCGCCAATCACAGCCTGTACCGCCCCAAACTGACAGACCCAGAAGCCAATGGCGAGGGCCAGAGCGCGAGCATACGACTGACAGGAAGAGGGAGGGACTTACGCCTCGAAGACACCAATCGAAAGCCTGACAGACCCGCCAGTCCCAATAGGTATTGGGCGGCAACGTCAAATGAAAGCGCCGGTCAGGTGATCTGCGCCATGTTGGAATGTGAAAGTTGTCTATAAGAAGCAGCAGGGCAGGGCCTGGTGAAGCTGCGGAGAGTTCTGACAGGGTGGAGTCACTTCACTCCCTTTTCTTTGCTGAGAAAAATGCAAACAGAAGTTCTAGCAGTCACTGAAAAAAACCATGGCAGCTGCCACTTCTGACCTTTCCTTCTGAAAATGCTGGTTGCTTGGCTGTTATGTCTTCACCCATGATGAATATGAATTATTTTTCACTGCCTCCTTCTAACACATTTTGAAAAAACAAAGAATACGATTTTAATTGTTTCCCCTTTAACTTCCTGCAGCCTCCCCTAGGTGACGATGACGTGCACATCTACAAATACACAGAAATGTTAGCACTCTATAGGACCAGCCAGAGCCCCACAGCATGTCAGACCAGAAATCCCGGAGAACCTGCCGTACAGGGGCAGACAATAGCAGGAGAGAAGTGCGGCATTGATGTGCATGCGTTTAGTGGGATTTCATGCACAGACATGCTGCAGGGCTTTTCCAGGTCTATGGGACCCAAAGCCTGTTGTCTGTGGACATGAGGGATATCAGAGGGGGAGTGATAAGGACTCATTGTTGGTGTCAGTGACAGAATTATTCCCCACCCTTGGTGTCAGCGGGGAGAATAGTGTCCCAAGGGCCAGGTAAAGATAAGCAAAGGGTCACATCTGGCCCCCCGAACCGTAGTTTGGGGACCACTGCCTTAATGCATTCTCTGTATTAAAGGGTAAATCCACTTTCATGGGGAAAAAAATTAGCAAATAAAGAAAAAATAATATAGTTTATACAACTGCGACGCAAGTCATATTACAATTGAATGTTATTAACCAGTTCAGCCCTGGAAGATTTTAGCCCTTTCCTGACCAGAGCATTTTTTGCGATTCGGCACTGCATCGCTTTAGCTGACAATTGCGCGGTCATGTGACGTTGTACCCAAACAAAATTGACGTCCTTTTTTTCCCACAAATAGAGCTTTCTTTTGGTGGTATTTGATCACGTCTGCGGCTTTTATGTTTTGCGCTATAAACAAAAAAAAAAACGACAATTTTGAAAAAAAAAAAAAAAAGCTATATTTTTTACTTTTTGCTATAATAAATATCCCAAAAAAATATATAAGAAAACAAATTTATTTCTCAGTTTAGGCAAATATGTAGTCCACATATTTTTGGTAAAAAAAAATCGCAATAAGCATATATTGATTGGTTGCGCAAAAGTTACAGCGTCTACAAAATAGGGGATAGATTTATGGCATTTTTATTATTATTTTTTTTTATTAGTAATGGCGGCAATCTTCGTTTTTTTTTTTTTTATCGTGATTGCGACATTATGGCAGACAGGTCGGACACTTTTGACAGTATTTTGGGACCGTTCTCATTTATACAGCGATCAGTGCTATAAAAATGCACTGATTCCTGTGTAAATGACACTGGCAGGGGAGGGGTTAAACACTAGGGGGCTATCAAGGGGTTAAGTGTGTCCTAGGGAGGTGTTCTAACTGTGGGGGGATAAGCTACCACTGACATGACAGGGAGCAGTGGATCTCTGTCATGTCACAAGGCAGAACAGGGAAATGCCTTGTCTTCCCTGTTCTGCCTCTCCACACCGCAATAGCGGGCCGCCGGCGAACATCGAGTTCCCAGGACCCGCGGGCATGCGCACATCAATATATTCCAGATTCTCTTGTAAGTGTTGTTGGTAGTGGCCTTTCTAGCTTGGAGTATAGTTTCCACCACTTTTCAAGAACATCCCTGATCTAGAAACCTAAACCCTTCAGCCTCCATGCCATCAGATGTAGTTTCTCTGGTGACGGGTGGAGAAATTGGCCCTGGGAGAGTAAGTCTGGTGTTGGAGGGAACACGTAACCTAGCTGGAAATTCCAAGTTGTAGGCAATCTATCCCTTCCGCCGATGGATAGGCAGCCCTTGAAAGATATCTTGAAAGATATCTCTGGCATTTTGTGGTTGCTGGAGTTGCTGTGGGATCTATGTCCAGAATGCCCCGGGTCTGAGTTATGAGAGAGAAGGCCTGATGGTTCAGAGACCACTCATTGTTGGATAGAAAGTTTCTGCTTAGATCGTCGGCTAGTTGATTCTGGGCTTCGGGCACTTATACCACCCTCAGATCCGCCAGATTTGCTTGTGCCTATTCGAGGATGAGACACACTTCTTCCATAAGAGAACGACTCCTGGTGCCCCCCGTCTGTTGATGCAAGTTACCGCCACCTTGTCCATACGCAGCAACACCCCCTTGCCTCTCAAGAGGGAGCCGAATGCTGTAAGGGCTTGAAAGGTGGCTCTCATTTCCAGTATGTTCAATACTATATCCCGAGATTAGAACGGCCTGATACCCTGAACTGCCTTGTGCCGGAAGTGGGCTCCCCATCCTTCCATGCTGGCATCGGATGTGACCACTTCTTGTTGAGGGGGAACTATGTTCCTGAACCTCTTGAGGTTGTGTACACGAGTCTACCACCATATGGACTGTTTGACTTGTTTGGAAATAAAAATTGGTTGAAGCATCAACGCTCCATTCAACTGTCTCAGAAATGAATTCTGGAATGTCCTTGTGTGCCATTGGGCCCACTGAACCATTGGGATGGTTGCTGACATTGAGCCTAGAGGGCTGAGGCATGCTCTGGCCGGTAGCAATACTGCTGCTAGCAATTTTTTCATTTTCTGAATTAGAAGGGTTAGCTTCACTTGGGGAAGCTGCACTCTGTTTAACCGGGTGTCTAATATTGCTCCTAGGAAGATGTCAGGGCTGGGCTCAACCCTTCTTTCTCAGAGCAGGCCGCTCAGCTGTTGTTAGAATATTTATGAATGGATGAGATCTTAAATAATAATTGAATTGTATATATATAAAATATAATTTATATCTCTTCTATGTATAGAAAAAGTGAAGTTTTATATAAGATCTTTATATACTTGTAAAAGTATATACAGTCAGGTCCATACATATTGGGACATCGACACAATTCAAATTTTTTTTTTTAGCGCTATACACCACCGCAATGGATTTGAAATGAAACAAACACGATGTGCTTTAACTGCAGACTTTCAGCTTTAATCTGAGGGTATTTACATCCAAATCAAGTGAACGGTGTAGGAATTACAACAGTTTGTATATGTGCCTCCCACTTTTTAAGGGACCAAAAGTAATAGGACAGATTAACAATCATCCATCAAACTTTCACTTTTTAATACTTGGTTGCAAATACTTTGCAGTCAATTACAGCCTGAAGTCTGGAACGCATAGACATCACCAGACGCTGGGTTTCATCCCTTGTGATGCTCTGCCAGGCCTCTACTGCAACTGTCTTCAGTTCCTGCTTGTTCTTGACTTGGCCATTGCATAACAATCCACTTCTTTCCTTTAAAAAAACTCTTTGGTTGCTTTCGCAGTATGCTTCGGGTCATTGTCCATCTGCACTGTGAAGCGCCATCCAATGAGTTCTGAAGCATTTTGCTGAATATGAGCAGATAATATTGCCCGAAACACTTCAGAATTCTTCCTGCTGCTTTTTGTCAGCAGTCACATCATCAATAAATACAAGAGAACCAGATCCATTGGTAGCCATACATGCCCACGCCATGACACAACCACCACCATTAAATCAATTTTTTAGTTTTTACACGAGAACTGAACAGATTTTCTTGGAACTTTCCTCCTCAATATGAATTATTGATATATCATTATTAATACAGTAATAAGTCAATTTATTTCAGCTGTCGGTTAATTGCCAGCTCTAATCTTTCCACAGTGACTCACCTGGTGATGATATCCTGCTCGTCAGTCCTGCTGACTACTTAAGCTGTTCAGTCCAGATCCTCTGGGCCTTCGCCCACCCTCAGAAACCATAAATCTTACCGAGACAGAAGTGCAGTTAAAATCACACTTGTTTAATAATAATAGTAAATAATAGCAAATCCTAGCCAGAGTTCAGTAACCGGAATGTATAGTCAGACAAGTCAGGACGCCAGGGAGCCAGAGATGAGCGTACTTCAGGACAGGCCAGGAAATCAGGAAACCGGAGAATCATTGAGTGGAACAGCAAGCAAGATCAGGAACCAGAAGGGACATTAGCCAAGCAAATCTTCAACAGGTATACAGGAGAGAGTCTCTGGATGTGTTGACAAAGGCAAAGGCAGAGAGGATCTGGACTGAACAGCTTAAGTAGCCAGCAGGACTGACGAGCAGGATATCATCACCAGGCGAGTCACTGTGGAAAGATTAGAGCTGGCAATTAATCAACAGCTGAGCGGCCTGCTATGAGAGGGAAGGGCTGAGTCCAGCCCTGACAGAAGATCATTTTCTGAGTGGGTTGGAGGTTGCTCTTTCTTTATTAACCAGCCGAAACATTGCAGTGTGGAAATCGGTGTTTCCTAATGAAAGTGCCCCGGCCTACGCCAACCTGTACCTGGGGGAGTGGGAGAAGACCCTCCTAGATGATGGGGACCTCGCGGTGTACACAGGCCACATATCTTTGTGGTTACGGTACATCGATGATGTCCTCATCATCTGGGAGGGCTCAGAGGAAATGCTACTTCAATTTTTGAACTGTATTAATCAGAACAAACACAATCTCAAATTTACCACGACCTACAATCGTGATCTAATGACATTTTTGGATGTTAAGTTGGAACGCACCCCCGACAACAAAATCTCAAGCACTCTTTTTCGAAAAAGCACGGCTGGCAACACAGTGTTGCACGCCGAGAGCTTTCACCCTACAGTTTTGAAGAGGTCAATTCCATATGGACAGTACCTGCGCCTACGCAGGAACTGTTCGGATGATGCCCTCTTCAAACAGGAAGCTTACAAGTTACAAACTAGATTGCTGGCACGAGGCTACAGCCGCTCTTGCCTACGGAAGGCATACAACAGAGTGGCTGCACAATCTCGTTCTGAACTTCTTTCCAAAAAAAGGTCAATGGATGGCCCTAACATCGGCCCCACCAGGATCATTCTACGCTTTTCCAGGCAACATCAGGTGGTCAGCAATATCATTCAAAAACATTGGCCCATACTGATGAATGATTCAAAGGTCCGCAACTTTATCTCTAATAGACCATCAATTACCTATAAGCGCGCTTTGTCGTTAAGGGATAAACTGGTTCAAAGCGAGTTTAAGGATGAACAAAAAAGATCCAAACACTGTTCAATTTTGGGGTCTTTTCCCTGCGGACACTGTTCATTTTGCCAATACATCAGACGTGATAAAATCTTCCGTCTTCCAAATGGGGCACTATTCAAGCCTAAACACTTCACTAATTGCCAAACACGAGGTATTGTATACCTTATGTCATGTGAGTGTGGTGCTTACTATGTCGGTAAGACCAAGCAGGAATTCCATCGCCGGATGTCTAAGCACATCTATCACATGCAGATTGGCAACTATTATTTACCATTAGGCCGACATGTAGTGTCAGTACACAACTATAGAATGCCAAAAGTGTCCTTCACCGCTCTCGATCGGGTACATATACCAAATCGAGGTGGTGATTGGAACAAAACCCTGTTGCAACACGAACAGAGGTGGATATTTAAATTAAATGCCACCTCGCCCCCGGGATTAAATGAGGCCATCTCATTTGCCCCATTCCTAAAAGGGTTTGTTTCGGGCAAGACTCAGTAAAGCCCTTTTGGCCCCCTGTAGGCAACATGGAGTAATCCTGTCTGTTATGAGCCTCCCCCTTGTTCCATCTCCGAACATTCTCTTTTTGCCTCTCTTCCCTTCCCCTTTTCCCCTGGCAGTCTAATGGTATTTACGACATTTATGTATTTAAAAAAAAATTTCTCTTTTTTGCATATAATTTTTATATTTTATTATGTGTTTTGTCTCCCATATACCTAGGCATGTGAATGGATTCTACACATATCACATCTAGAATCTTTCCGTCTGGTTGGTGGCTTCTCTTGCAGTCTCACTTTGTAAGTACACACTATGATAATATGTCTTCGCACTGCTGCTGTCCATATTGATATAATACTCGGTCTATTACAATGACCCTATACCCATTTTAAATGCTTGAATGTATACAATATATATTTTTTTTACCTTATACTTTCAGACTTGCTAAATGTCAACTTGGACGGGCGTTTACTGAGCCCAGTTCAAGGCTGTGACCAATCCCGGGTCAGGTCACAAATGATTGCAAGCACATAGGGCAACACAGTGCGGTTTTTACATGTTATCTTCACTTGTTTATTAGGTAATATATTTTACTTACTGGGTTTCCCTACACGTGGGCACTTTTTCACTATTTTTTCTCCTGTTTTATTCACTCATCACCTATTTTGGTACTGCATGACACTTTTTGTGTGTTCACTCTCTACACACTTCTGTTGCACACACTAGGGACTCACGGTTTGTTTTTGCTCCCACATTTTTCCTAACACTTCACCTCTAATTGTCACTCCCCACCACCAGCATTGATTAGTCTATCCATACCCCTCACCTACATGGCTGAGGTGTTTCTACAAAATTAATTTCTTTTTTCTTTACCACTTTGATATACCTTATGCATGTATCTAGAGATATTCTCCATGATAAAAGTTTAATTATAAATTATATGTATGGACATATGCATGGACACATATATATGTATATATACATATGTGTGTTGATTTCATACACACACATACATTCAGCACAACAAGGTTTTGACTCGCTTAATGGGTGTACACATGTATCCATGGTATCTTACACCTGGGCTGATATATGGATATATTCTCTGGATTCAACTTTGGAGTGCATATAATGCATATTTTTCCAAATTGTCTTTTCCTTCCTGGGTTGTTGCTGCAGGTGTCCTCCCCACCTGACTGGCCGCGAAGTCCGTGCTACAGATAGGGGGCGCTTTACTGTGTGATCTCTCGTAAGCCACATCTTTGGGACCTTCCCCTGGGATTGGAGGCTGTAGCGGTGGTGCCATGGGATCTCTAGGGGAAAACGAACAGGCAATCTTTTGTTTTTAAGGGGACCTCTCTTACAGAAAGCCTCTCGCATAGGACACTCATCATTGGGTAATTATGTCATGTCAATATATGGTATACCTGTTTTGAAATCTATATATTTAACCTTTTCTGACATATGCACCTTTATTGTACAATTTTAGCAGATTGACCTTTGAAGAAGACCTGGAACTTATAGGTCGAAACGCGTCAGGTCCACATCTCTAATACTGTCAATATATACATAACGTTGTTATGAAAACGTGCCTATATTGCATGTGCTGAGTGTCATGAGATTTGTAAACACTCTGTATTGGAGCTCATTTTTTAACCAGTGTGTTGAAGCTATTTTTGTATAATAAAATTTATTTATTTTTACATACATTGGCCTACCACCCTCCTTTGTGCTGCCTAAAAACCCCACTGGGGAACCTTTTCCTTTTTTTGTCTTGACCAATAGGGGTGAGCAGCACTCCCTTCCCTCCCTCGTGTCCTTCCTTTTTCTTTGGTAAAAATTTGGGTGGTTAAACACCCCTTCCCCGTTGACACACGGGAGGTGAAAACATGAGCTCCAGAGTGTAGGGTCATTCATATGTCTTTTATTGGTATTTGCTTTATATTAGGTATTTAATTTCAAAATGAGCAACTATCAGGGAGAGGAATGGGCCAATTTAATGTTGGGTTACGAGACGGATTTTGAACAGGGTGATCGTGTGAAAACCTCGATCTCATCCCTAGTTCAAAAACTGAACAAAATCCTGGAGAAAAAGTCAGCACTTTTCTGGCACGTCAAATCTCTAAACAGATACATTGAAGAAAAAATTAACCCTCTGGGACTACGAATCCAGGTGTTTCCTAACCTGGATCAAATCAGTGTCGACCTTAAAAACGAATGGGAGGCCAATCTTGATGCATGCTCTCGGGAGATGATGGCCATCCTCACCCGAGAGTATAATAAACAAATAGCATCATTAGATGTAGAAATCAATCACATAGAAGAAGCCTTAAAACCCTTTGCACAGCATGCCCTCCTTTTGGAGCTGCAGGGGAACCTTCGGGATAGCCTGTCAGCCCACAATAGGGGCATCTTACAGAAAAAAGAGTCAAAATTCTGGAGGGACAAATCGGCATTTACAGACGGGCGGGCATACAAATGGAACACTCAGATTTCGCGAAATTTTAAAAACAAACAACATACACTACAACAACAACCCAGAAATACGAATAACAAAAAGAATATAAATAATGTATCCAAACCCAATGATAAATCTGGTCCCAGTCAGAACCAAAAGGGATCCCTTTAGGGACCTGGGAAGTTCAAAAGAAATCGGAACAACAGGGGCTCACCTGAGCAAGATAGGAAGAAACGCATTGTAGACACTAATGTGGAGGATGCATGTGACCCCCCCACGAGTGAACAACCCGGATTTTCCAACCTTAGATCTGATAGCTCAACCCTAGGAACAAGCGAAACAGATCTTCCACCTTAGAATACCCCTATGAATACTATTCATACAAATCAAATATCAGGGCGCCCGAAAATTGGACCTCAGAGTCCTTTAAACCCGACACGGGGATCTCCCCTACCCCAGACAAACAGGGGAACAGGAAATTTGGACGCCTTTGTCACGAGGGGACATCAGAATCCCTCAGTGTAATTAATTTGTCATCCTATCCTCTGTCTACAGCAGAAATTAGTGTACTGTCACGCGGCTTGACTTTTTGCCCACAAGACAATTTTGACATCTTTGAAGTGATCACCGACCTGCACCTCTTTGCACGGCGGCTTTTACTTAAGAGCCTCCATGCAAAAGCAGATGAGAACATCGATACAACTGATTGGGCCAGCTTTAGCATGAGAGAGTTTAAAGCCCTACGGGACTTAACCCTTCTCTTTCAAGAAAGTAACACTTTAGATCTCATTGACCAAATTGATTTGGAGAATCTACTCTCCACTGCCAATGAATCTACAAAGAATCCTTTCACACGTTTCAAAAAACCTTCTGCAAAATTCCCTCCCCTCAATCTGAATCCAAGTATAGAGATTTTTGTCAAACAAACATTAAGAGATCTTCTAAAGCTCCAACATAATAGAAATGTACGCCCCCAAAATTTAACCATAGAAGAATCCCAAGCCCTTGACTCCTTATGCAATAACACCAAAATCACAATTAAACCATCCGATAAGGGAGGCAACGTAGTCCTGATGAACAACGAGGACTACGTACGTATGTGTCAAAACATTCTTGATAATGGTGAATGGTATAAAACCATTCCCATTAGACTCATACAAGCCTCCTACACTGAATTTTACAAAATGATCCAATCAGCATTTGAAAAAGGAGCAATTACCAAGGACCAATACGAGTTCATCTGGATCAAACATCCAAGGGTGGCAACATTTTATAGCTTGCCCAAGATACACAAAAGCCAGATAGACCCCCCCGGACGACCAATTGTCTCTGGGAATGGAGGTATATCGGAAAACCTGAGTCGAGTTATTGACTCCTTCTTACAGCCCTTCGTTTTGAGTATGCCCTCGTTTTTGAAGGACACAATATACCTGTTACAATCAATCGAAGGGCTTACTCTCTCAGCGGATTCGTTTTTGGTGGCTATCGATGTCGAGGCCCTGTACAGCTCGATCCCCCACATTCAGGGGATCGCTGCTGTACGGGCGCTCCTGCACCGAGACCAAAAATATGATGAGGTATTGAACGAGTTCATCATCGATGGACTCGATTATATCCTGCATCACAACTTTTTTTGTTTCAACAACTCCCACTACCTCCAGGTGCAGGGCGTGGCCATGGGCACTTGCTGTGCCCCGGCCTACGCCAACCTGTACCTGGGGGAGTGGGAGAAGACCCTCCTAGATGATGGGGACCTCGCGGTGTACACAGGCCACATATCTTTGTGGTTACGGTACATCGATGATGTCCTCATCATCTGGGAGGGCTCAGAGGAAATGCTACTTCAATTTTTGAACTGTATTAATCAGAACAAACACAATCTCAAATTTACCACGACCTACAATCGTGATCTAATGACATTTTTGGATGTTAAGTTGGAACGCACCCCCGACAACAAAATCTCAAGCACTCTTTTTCGAAAAAGCACGGCTGGCAACACAGTGTTGCACGCCGAGAGCTTTCACCCTACAGTTTTGAAGAGGTCAATTCCATATGGACAGTACCTGCGCCTACGCAGGAACAGTTCGGATGATGCCCTCTTCAAACAGGAAGCTTACAAGTTACAAACTAGATTGCTGGCACGAGGCTACAGCCGCTCTTGCCTACGGAAGGCATACAACAGAGCGGCTGCACAATCTCGTTCTGAACTTCTTTCCAAAAAAAGGTCAATGGATGGCCCTAACATCGGCCCCACCAGGATCATTCTACGCTTTTCCAGGCAACATCAGGTGGTCAGCAATATCATTCAAAAACATTGGCCCATACTGATGAATGATTCAAAGGTCCGCAACTTTATCTCTAATAGACCATCAATTACCTATAAGCGCGCTTTGTCGTTAAGGAATAAACTGGTTCAAAGCGAGTTTAAGGATGAACAAAAAAGATCCAAACACTGTTCAATTTTGGGGTCTTTTCCCTGCGGACACTGTTCATTTTGCCAATACATCAGACGTGATAAAATCTTCCGTCTTCCAAATGGGGCACTATTCAAGCCTAAACACTTCACTAATAGCCAAACACGAGGTATTGTATACCTTATGTCATGTGAGTGTGGTGCTTACTATGTCGGTAAGACCAAGCAGGAATTCCATCGCCGGATGTCTAAGCACATCTATCACATGCAGATTGGCAACTATTATTTACCATTAGGCCGACATGTAGTGTCAGTACACAACTATAGAATGCCAAAAGTGTCCTTCACCGCTCTCGATCGGGTACATATACCAAATCGAGGTGGTGATTGGAACAAAACCCTGTTGCAACACGAACAGAGGTGGATATTTAAATTAAATGCCACCTCGCCCCCGGGATTAAATGAGGCCATCTCATTTGCCCCATTCCTAAAAGGGTTTGTTTCGGGCAAGACTCAGTAAAGCCCTTTTGGCCCCCTGTAGGCAACATGGAGTAATCCTGTCTGTTATGAGCCTCCCCCTTGTTCCATCTCCGAACATTCTCTTTTTGCCTCTCTTCCCTTCCCCTTTTCCCCTGGCAGTCTAATGGTATTTACGACATTTATGTATTTAAAAAAAAATTTCTCTTTTTTGCATATAATTTTTATATTTTATTATGTGTTTTGTCTCCCATATACCTAGGCATGTGAATGGATTCTACATATATGGATACCTCACGTTAATAACTTTTAATTGTTTCTGCCAATCAATGTATGCATTAGTATAGGATGATGTGTCCATTATGCGATGGACCGTTAGTTCATATGTATTTTCCCTTTCAATCTTGTATACCAATTGAGCCCTGTGTTTCCCCTATGTTCTGCTCGCCCCCTCCACAAGAGCTGTCATCATGACCGCTGCTGCTGCCCTCTTACCAGGGTTCTTTCTCTCCAGATGTGTCTTCCCGGCAAGGTGGGGGGGAGGGAGGGCCATCGGCATAGCCGGCGCCTCCTCCCCCCTTCCCCCATTGGACACCCAGGCTGGTCCTGGCTACCATGTTGGGGATTTCCTCCTTGCCGGCGGCGTTCGGGGACATCCCCGGACGTTTCCGCTCACTGCGCATGCGCGGGGCCCCGCGCGTGCCACGTGATGCGGATGCGTCACGCGATTGCGACGGCGATGACGTCAGCTGACGGAGTTTCGACCCGCCCCGAACGCCGGGGGGGCCACACGAGGCTGCCATTTGGCTGCCATGCCCCTCAGCACGGTTTCCTTCGTTCGGTCCTACCAGATGGGGAGGCGTCTACACCTGTCACCAATCAACCCTCGTCGGATACACGCCCCTAATCTAGGGCACATATACCCTCCCACTCTTCATATCACATCTAGAATCTTTCCGTCTGGTTGGTGGCTTCTCTTGCAGTCTCACTTTGTAAGTACACACTATGATAATATGTCTTCGCACTGCTGCTGTCCATATTGATATAATACTCGGTCTATTACAATGACCCTATACCCATTTTAAATGCTTGAATGTATACAATATATTTTTTTTACCTTATACTTTCAGACTTGCTAAATGTCAACTTGGACGGGCGTTTACTGAGCGCAGTTCAAGGCTGTGACCAATCCCGGGTCAGGTCACAAATGATTGCAAGCACATAGGGCAACACAGTGCGGTTTTTACATGTTATCTTCACTTGTTTATTAGGTAATATATTTTATTTACTGGGTTTCCCTACACGTGGGCACTTTTTCACTATTTTTTCTCCTGTTTTATTCACTCATCACCTATTTTGGTACTGCATGACACTTTTTGTGTGTTCACTCTCTACACACTTCTGTTGCACACACTAGGGACTCACGGTTTGTTTTTGCTCCCACATTTTTCCTAACACTTCACCTCTAATTGTCACTCCCCACCACCAGCATTGATTAGTCTATCCATACCCCTCACCTACATGGCTGAGGTGTTTCTACAAAATTAATTTCTTTTTTCTTTACCACTTTGATATACCTTATGCATGTATCTAGAGATATTCTCCATGATAAAAGTTTAATTATAAATTATATGTATGGACATATGCATGGACACATATATATGTATATATACATATGTGTATTGATTTCATACACACACATACATTCAGCACAACAAGGTTTTGACTCGCTTAATGGGTGTACACATGTATCCATGGTATCTTACACCTGGGCTGATATATGGATATATTCTCTGGATTCAACTTTGGAGTGCATATAATGCATATTTTTCCAAATTGTCTTTTCCTTCCTGGGTTGTTGCTGCAGGTGTCCTCCCCACCTGACTGGCCGCGAAGTCCGTGCTACAGATAGGGGGCGCTTTACTGTGTGATCTCTCGTAAGCCACATCTTTGGGACCTTCCCCTGGGATTGGAGGCTGTAGCGGTGGTGCCATGGGATCTCTAGGGGAAAACGAACAGGCAATCTTTTGTTTTTAAGGGGACCTCTCTTACAGAAAGCCTCTCGCATAGGACACTCATCATTGGGTAATTATGTCATGTCAATATATGGTATACCTGTTTTGAAATCTATATATTTAACCTTTTCTGACATATGCACCTTTATTGTACAATTTTAGCAGATTGACCTTTGAAGAAGACCTGGAACTTATAGGTCGAAACGCGTCAGGTCCACATCTCTAATACTGTCAATATATACATAACGTTGTTATGAAAACGTGCCTATATTGCATGTGCTGAGTGTCATGAGATTTGTAAACACTCTGTATTGGAGCTCATTTTTTAACCAGTGTGTTGAAGCTATTTTTGTATAATAAAATTTATTTATTTTTACATACATTGGCCTACCACCCTCCTTTGTGCTGCCTAAAAACCCCACTGGGGAACCTTTTCCTTTTTTTGTCCTAATGAAAGATAAGAGATTCCCGGCTGTCTGATAGGAGGAGGATGTCGTCCAGGTAATTATAGACTCTTAAACCCTTCTCCCTTCAGGAGGGCTATCACAGGTAGCAGGACCTTTGTGAAAGTCCTGGGAGCAATGGAATTTCCAAAGGGTAGACTCTGGAACTGAAAGTGCTGATGTGCACCGCAAACCGGAGGAATTTTTGGAACGTTGCGTGTTTGGGGATGTGAAGATATGCGTCCGATAAATCAATGGATAGCATCCAGTCTTCCAGATTTATCGTGAAAAGGATTGACTGAAGACTTTCCATCTTGAATGACTCGATCATGATTTTCTTGTTGAGATTCTTCAGGTCTAATACTGGGCGCAGGTCTCCTGCTTTTTTCTTTACTAGAAATAGTGGAGAGTAAAAGCCTTTCCATCTCTGGTGCAACGGTACCTCTACTATCGCCTGTTTCTGAAGCAAGTCCCGAAAGTACTTGACTAATAGCATTCTATTTTCTCGTGATGCTGGTAGCCTGGTTGCATAAAACTGGTCTTTGGGAATTCGTTTTCTGAATTTCCACCTGTTACCAGACTGAACGGTGTCCACCGTCCAAGGGTCTCTTATGTTCTCCGCTCAAGCCTTTGTGAACTTCTTGAGTCTGGCTCCTGACACAGCAGGCTGGATGGACGCACCTTCAAAAAGACTTTTGCTGGTCTCCTGAGGCGGAAGGTTTTGGTTTTTGGAATTTTAAGAAGGAGGTCTGGGGGTTCCTCCAGTTTCTCCTATATTCTTTTCTGGGTCTGTGTGATTTGGCCTCTCTATACCTTTCTGGGAGATTACATCTGAATTGTGGCGGTTTCTGTTGTTTTGGTCTCCTGTCTGGGTATGAGAGAATGAGTCCCGATTTTACCCCGGTGACTTTGGATATGGCTGTGTCCTGCTTTTCTCCAAAAAGGTTTGTTCTGTCGTATGGAATCTTACACCAGTTAGTCTTTTAAGCGGCATCTGCTGTCCAGGGCTTAAGCCATAGGGCTTTTCTGGCGATCACGGAAGCCAGCATTGCTCTTGAAGGGGATCTGATTGTATCCACCGAAGCCTCTGCAACAAAATCTCCTGTCAGACTAAGTTCCTGAAGGGCTGTGATCACAATTTCTTGTTCTGCCCCTTCCAAAATCAGCTTTTCATTGTTGGATGTCCAGCTGGAGATGGCTCCTCCTACAGCCGCTGGCTGTAGCAATGGCTGGCCTACACGCACCGCCTGCTGCCGAATAAGCTCTTTTAAAATCAAGGTCGCTTTTCCGATCTAACATGTCTCTGAATGTCACCGCATCCTCGAGGGGTAGTGTGCCGTGCCTGGCCAAACGCATTAGTGATGCGTCTACCACTGGAGCTGACGCTAACGGATTTACTTTAGGTTCTTTTAGTGGATAGAGTTTTGTCAGTTTGTTGTTGAGACTGGATTTTTTTCTCCGGCTCTTGCCATTCTTCTTTAATCAGGTCTTACAATTCATCGATAAATGGGAAGGCTTCCGGGTCTTTTTAAGATTTGGAAAATATTTTTTTCGCTTTCCGTGGAGCTTCTTTAGGCTCCTCCTATCCAATTGCTTCCTTCACAGACTTAACAAATGGTTCTATGAGGGAAAAGTTGAATCTAATTCTTCACTGTCAGATGCGTTATCTGCTGTTTTCGAAGTGCTGGGTTAAACTGCTGAGGAACTCTGAGCAGGTTTATCTAATTCAGGTGTTTATATTTGCTGGATCGAGTCTCTGACTGATTCTCTAATGATGTCAGTCACTTCCCTGGCATCCGTCTCTTTTTCTCTGGTAGCTTCTTCAAAGCACGCACGTCAGGCCAATTTGTCTGGGAGAGCTTTGGCACCATAGATCCAGCAAGCGTTTGTGGGCGGGAGCGGTGGCTGGCTGATGATTGTCTGTGTGAGGGAGACCTTCTATGGTTTGAGTGATGGTGTCGTGAGGAAGACTTTGAGTGACTGCGCCCTGAGTGGCTCCTTTGACATGAGCGATTTCGGTGACTTCAGTGACTCCTTTGGTGATCTGAGCGGCTTCTTTGGTGACCTGAGCGCTCTCTTGAGTGTGCTAAACTTGTGGACATGATAGGGCTGTCCAATGAGGCAGCGTTAGTGGCAAGGCTCTATTTTTCTCAATCGACACTACTTACCAATTACCTATTAGGCTGTGGATGGTCTGCTTGGGCAGAGGTCTCCATGAGGAGTGAATAGAGGCTTCCACCTAGAATATATAATGAGATTAGCAGGTATATAATTCGAGCGGCGCGTCACGGCCCATAATGCACTGCATCATTGCAGTGCATTGCTGGCTAATGATTGGCCAAGCATGCACTATGACCCACATGCTTTGGCCAATCACAGCGCTGTCAGCGAAGAGAGCCATTATTAATAATTATGGCTCAGGGGATTAAGTACACACCCCACACTATATAAGGCCTCCCGCACGTCGGCCTTGTGTAGTGTGTTGGTGGCGTTTGTTCAGAGAGAGTGTCATTTCATTTAGTTTGAGCAGGCAGGCAATTCCTGGTGTTCTGTTGCTAATATACTTCAGGGAGGCAGGCAAGACAGTTAGATAGCTGCAGTGTATTTAGTATATATATATAGATCTATATGCATCCTGGTTTTGTGTGTGTGTGTATGTATGTGTGTGTGTGTGTGTGTGTATATATATATATATATATATATATATATATATATATATATATATATATACATATATACACAGTGGCGACGGAAAGTATTCAGACCCCCTTAAATTTTTACTCTTTGTTATATTGCAGCCATTTGCTAAAATCATTTAAGTTGATTTTTTCCCTCATTATTGTACACACAGCACCACATACTGACAGAAAAACACAGAATTGTTGACATTTTTGCAGATTTATTAAAAATGAAAAACTGAAATATCACATGGTCCTAAGTATTCAGACCCTTTGCTGTGACACTCATAAATTTAACTCAGGTGCTGTCCATTTCTACTGATCATCCTTGAGGTGGTTCTACACCTTCATTTGAGTCCAGCTGTGTTTGATTATACTGATTGGACTTGATTAGGAAAGCCACACACCTGTCTATATAAGACCTTACAGCTCACAGTGCATGTCAGAGCAAATGAGAATCATGAGGTCAAAGGAACTGCCTGAAGAGCTCAGAGACAGAATTGTGGCAAGGCACAGATCTGGCCAAGGTTAAAAAAAAAAATTCTGCTGCACTTAAGGTTACTAAGAGCACAGTGGCCTCCATAATCCTTAAATGGAAAATGTTTGGGATGACCAGAACCCTTCCTAGAACTAGCCATCCGGCCAAACTGAGCTATCGGAGGAGAAGAGCCTTGGTTAGAGAGGTAAAGAAGAACCCAAAGATCACTGTGGCTGAGCTCCAGAGATGCAGATGGGAGAAAGTTGTAGAAAGTCAACCATCACTGCAGCCCTCCACCAGTCGGGGCTTTATGGCAGAGTGAAAAATTTAAGGGGGTTTGAATACTTTCCGTCCCCACTGTGTGTGTGTGTGTGTGTGTATGTATGTGTATGTGTGTATATATATATATATATATATATATATATATATATATATATATATATATATATAGTTTAGCTAGATCTCACTGCAGACCGTTCCTGGTGTACTGCTGTTAACATTCTTCAGGCGGGCGAGACAGTTAGCTGCAGTGTATTTAGTGTATATATATAGATATATATATATATATATATCTATATATATACATACATCCCTGCTTTGTATGTGTGTGTGTGTGTGTGTGTGTGTGTGTGTGTGTGTGTGTGTGTATATATATATATATATATATATATATATATATATATATATATATATATATATATAATACAGTTTAGCTTCATCTCACTGCAGACCTTTCCTGGTGTACTGTTGATAATATACTTCAGGCATGCGGGCGAGACAGTTAGCTGCAGTTTATTTAGTATAAATATATACATCCCGGCTTTGTGTGTGTGTGTGTGTGTGTATGTATATATATATATATATATATATATATATATATATATACACACTGTATACAGTTTAGCTTCATCTCACTGCAGACCATTCCTGGTGTATTGTTTCTAATATACTTCAGCCAGGCAGGTGACTCGCTGAGCTGCAGTTCATAAAATATATATCCACTGCATTGTAGTCCAGCCAAGTCTATACCTTACTGTAGGCCATTCCTGGTGTACTGTTTTTAGTAAACTTTAGGCGTTGTTTTGCTAATCTAATTGTACAGTATGTCTGGAAGGCCACCAAGGAGAGGCAGACGCTCACATGCCACTAAAAGAGGGCAAGCAGGCTCTGTGTCTACAGCAAACAGTACTAGTGTTGGACACGGTGCATCCTCAGCACGTGGCTGTGGGGCACGCTTGTCCTTTTTTTCGGCAGCTGGCCGTGTTGAGCCACAACATGCAGAAGAGTTGGTAGAGTGGATGACCAAGCCGTCCTCATCCTCTGTCACCCAGGCTCAGGGTACTTTGTCTGCCAATGCAGCTGCCAAAGCGGCCTCTTCCATCGGCTCAATGTCATCAGTCACTCCTTCCCTAGCCCCACCATCATGCCCTGAGGAGTCCCCCGAACTGTTCGACCACAGTGTAGGGTACATGCTGCAGGAGGATACGCAGCATTTTGAAGGCTCTGATGATGGTACCCAGGTTGAGGATGAAGGCAGTAACGTGAGCCCAGAGAGAAGAGGGGGTGTCCAAGAAGGACAAGAAACTGGCAGTCATGTTCCCCCAGCGGCAGCATACTGCCAGGTTTGCTCCAGTGGCAAGGAGGGAGGGGATGATGTCACTGACTCTACGTGGGTGCATGATAGAAGAGAGGAGGAGGAGAAGGAGGCACATCTCCAATGAGGCAGGATGCCCTCCAGGGGCCAGCTTAAGGGCAGCCAACCGACTGCATCACAGCGCAGAGCTCCGCATGTGCAGGGCGCTGCTGACTACACATTTTTCCAAAAGTTCTTTGGTGTGGGCCTTTTTTGAGACATGTGCAGCTGATCACACTGTTGCTATTTGGAACATACGTCTGAAGCGTATCAAGCGTGGCCAAAACAGCAGCCGCTTGGGCACTTCATGCTTGACCAGACATATGTCGAGCTCCCATGCAGTCAGTTGGCAACAGTACTTAAAAGACCCACATCAAAGAACCAGGCGGACCTCTCCTTGCTCCTCATCAGCTGGGATCTCCAACCCCACTATACCTTCAGTCCTCTCAGAAACCAGCACTTACAGGAATGAAGGTGTAGAATTAGGTGTGCCAAGTACTTGCGGGCAATCTGCTATCGCTACACCAACGTCCGATTGTAGCAGGCAAATTTCCCTACCCCAGTTGCTAAACCGGCGAAAGAAATTCTGTCCCAGCCATCCACATGCTCAGTGGCTGAATACTAGTTTGGCTAAATTGCTAGCACTCCAACTGCTGCCTTTTCAGCTGGTAGACTCTGCCCCCTTTCAAGAATTTGTAGAATGTGCGGTACCTCAGTGGCAGGTTCCCAAACACCAATTTTTTTTCTCGTAAGGCAATTCCGGCTCTCTACCGACATGTGGAAGGCAATGTCTTGGCCTCGTTGGACAGGGCGGTCAGCGGTAGGGTGCATATTACCGCTGACTCATGGTCCAGCAGGCATGGACAGGGACGTTACCTTTCTTTCACAGCACACTGGGTAACCCTGCTGGCAGCTGGGAAGGATGCAGGACAGGGTGCAGTATTGTTGGAGCTTGTTCCGCCATCACGCCTCCAAAATGCTGGTAGTGGTGATTCTGCTACATCTCTTTCCTCCACTCCCTCCTCTTCTTCTTCCTTTATGGCCTCTTCCTTTGCAGATTTGTCCTCAGAACCAGCGGTGCTCCGTAGGCATTTTAGAGGCTGCGCAAGCACTCAGGCAAAAAGATGCCATGCGGTACTTGAGTTGGTCTGCTTAGGGGACAGGAGCCATACTGGGGCAGACATTCTGTCAGCTCTGCAGAGGCAGGCTCAGAGGTGGTTGACGCCACGCCAGTTTCAGCCAGGGATGGTGGTTTGCGACAATGGCACCATCCTCCTCTCTGCCCTCCGACACTTCACCCATGTGCCCTGTTTGGCTCACGTCCTTAATTTGGTGGTGCAGTGGTTCTTGTGCAGGTACCCAGGCTTACAGGATTTCCTAAGGCAGGCCAGGAAAATGTGTGGGCATTTCTGCCGGTCATATAATGTGCTCGGCTGGCTGACCTTCAAAAGGAATGCAACCTGCCCAAGAACCGCCTCATCTGTGACATGCCCACCAGGTGGAACTCAACGTTGGCAATGCTGCAGCAGCTGCACACGCAGCAGAGGGCCATCAACGAGTACCTGTGCGAGTATGGTACCAGGACAAGGTCAGGGGAGCTTGGCTTTTTTTCGACACGCCAGTGGCTCATGATCAAGGATGCATGCACTGTCCTGTAACCATTTGAGGAGGCCACGAGGATGGTGAGCAGTGACAGTGCATGCATCAGTGATACTGTCCCTCTTGTCTAACTGTTGGAGCACACGCTGCGTGGAATAATGGACAGAGCACTTGAGGCAGAACAGAGGGAGGAAGAGGAGGACTTCCTTACCTCTCAAGGCCCCCTTTATCCAGACAGTATCCTGCGGGCCCACCGATCTCACAGGAAGAGGGGGAGGATGAGGATTGTGTCAGCATGGAGGTGGAGCCTAGCACTCAGCATCAGCAGCAGTCTTCAAGGGATCGTTTACAGTCCCCAGAAACCCATGGACTTGTACGTGGCTGGGAGGAGGTGGCTGCGGATCATGTCGTCCTTAGTGACCCAGAGGGCTCCGGATCGAATGCCTCAGCAAACCTACGCTGCATGGCCTCCCTGATCCTGCAAAGCCTGCGAAAGGACCCTTGGATTCGTGTGATCAAGGAGAGGGATCACTACTGGCTGGCAACCCTTCTTGATCCACGTTACAAGGGTAAGGTTGCGGAACTTATCTAGCCGTCGCAGAGCGAGCAGAGGATGAAACATCTTCGGGAGGCCTTGCAGAAAGGTTTGTGCAACGCTTTTTCAGAGCCTGGGAGGGTACAAATTCTGGTCCTGGACAACGTGTTGCTGAGGCTTTGGTCAGTCACAGAAGGAGCGATGGAGAAGTTGGACGTCTGACCGATGCATTCAGACAATTTTTCAGACAATTTTTTAGTCCGCAGCATGATCGGTTCCAGCAACCATCGCCAGCATCTGTTGTACATGGTGCAGGAATACCTAGGGGCAAGATAAGAGTTGGAAACCTTTCCAACCGAAAATCCACTGGGTTACTGGGTCTTGAGGATGGATCACTGGCCAGAGCTTGCACAGTTTGAAATTGAGCTACTGGCCAATTTTTTTATGAATGTGAGATCCCTTGAAGACTCTCTATGCTGATGCTGGCTGACTATCCTGTTATGCCGAGTGACTATCCTAGTCCTCCTCAATGTTCATGTTGATAGCTTCTAAGAACATTTTTGGTTCTGGGCACCAGCACCAGTGCCTAAAGCCCAATTTTTCTGCCCCTGTTTAACAGGGGCATGTAATTACAATTTTTAAATCTAATATTTCACAGCAGGGCTCGTTCCTGCGCTCAACAACAGAATCTGTGAGGAGTTACAGTGTTGTGGTACCAGCACCAGTGCCTAAAGCCCAATTTTTCTGCTCCTGTTTAACAGGGGCGTGTAATTACAATTTTTGCTGTAACATTGAGGGGTTACAGTGTTGTGGTACCAGCACCAGTGCCTAAAGCCCAATTTTTCTGCTCCTGTTTAACAGGTGCATGTAATTACAATTTTTGCTGTAACATTTTGCAGCAGGGCTCGTTCCTGCATTCAGCTAGAGTATCTGTGAGGGGTTGCAGTGTTATGGCACCAGCACCAGTGCCTAAAGCCCAATTTTTCTGCTCCTGTTTAACAGGGGCATGTAATTACAATTCTTGATATAATATTTCACAGCAGGGCCCGTTCCAGCACCCAGAAAGAGTAACTGTGAGGGCTTACAGTGTTCTGGTACCACCAACACCTAAGGCACAATTTTCTGCACAGTAAATAGGGCAGGCCCCTACTTTCAAACATCCGACTTACAAACGACTCTTACTTACAAATGACTCCTACTTACAAAAAGAGGGAGACAACAGGAAGTGAGAGGAAATCTACCCCTAGGAAGGGAAATTCTCTCCTGTAAGAGTTAATATGGGAAAAAGGTGTCTCATCCACTGATTTATCACCAGTCCTTGTTTCCCTTAAAAACCCAAATTTTCAAAATCCAATTGTCATTGGGACAGAAAGTGAGGTGAAATCTTCTGAACAGGGGCACAGACAGCAAAACAAATGTTACAGGGGTGATGATAACCCTTCCCTATGTTTTCCAAAAAGCTTTAAAATAGACTTTTTGGCTGGAGCTACACTTACAAAATGTAACTGTTCCAAATTACAAACAGATTTTACATAAGTACAAACCTACAGTCCCTGTCTTGTTTGCATTGCCTGTATACTGCTGTTCAGAGTATATAGGGCCTGGGGGACCAACGCCTTTTCTTTTTTTAATTTAATTAATTTCATTAATTTGGGTGCGGGGTTCCCCTTAATATCCATACAAGACCCAAAGGGCCTGTAATGGACTGGTGTGGGGGAACCCATGCCATTTGTCTCACTGATTTTCATCTATATTGCTGGGACCCGACATTACATTAAAGCCGCAAGCAGTTTTAAATGACTTTTATTCCTTTAAAAATGTCATTTTGTGCAGGGACTGTTCTAAGCACGGGAAACACACCCCACTTTACAGGCATATTATATTTAAAGGATTATTTTACTTTTATTTTTTCACTTTAAGCATCATTAAAATCACTGCTCCCGGAAAAACGGACGTTTTTAAAACTTTCTTTTACATTGATACATGTCCCCTTGGGCAGGACCCGGGTCCCCAAACCCTTTTTAGGACAATAACTTGCATATTAGCCTTTAAAATTCACACTTTTGATTTCTCACGTTCTAGTCCCATAGACTTTAACGGTGTTCGAATGTTCGTGCAAACTTTCGGTCTGTTCACATGTTCTGGATGCAAACTGAACCGGGGGGTGTTCGGCCCATCCCTAGTGAGGACACCGCTGGATGCCTGGACAGGTAATAGCCCTAATATTAAAAGTCAGCAGCTACAGTATTTGTCTCACAGTGGGTGGTGTTATGAGGGTGCACTGGGCCTGTCCTCAGAAAGCCTTTTACAGTGTCCAATCAAGTGAAGATATAACCCATGGTCTGTCTTTCTGCCCTATACTGTAAGATTAGGATAACTCTGTTACATTCCTGTCTGGGTATAGAAGAGAGATGCATAGAATTGCTACAGTAGTGACCGATTCGTGTTTCCATGAAGACACATCTTGTCAACTACCAGCGTGTGTAGAAAATTGAGTATGAAGTTACTTTTCCCCAAAAATGATCAATCTCAGTCTACCGCCACTTAGATTGTTGTCCTGTGAGCTGGAAAATCTCTGTGCAGTAAAGAGTTGAAAGTGTAATATCACCACAAGCTAGGGTCTGACAACTAATGTCATGGCTAAGATAGGTTGCACTACAGGGCTTGTCAGGGAGAACAGAATTTTAGAAAGGATTGGCAGCCCTTTACAGGAGGTCCCCGAGTTACGAACCTCCGACTTGCGAACGACTCCTACTTACGAACGGGAGGCGGCTGGCACAACGACGTTGGAAAACAGCGGAAAACGACGTTGGAAAATATCAGAAAACAGCATCTCTGCCGTTCTGCGCATACGCTTCCGACTTATGAGCAAATCCGACTTGAGAACAAACAGGCAGTCCCTAACCCGTTCGTAACTCAGGGACTGATTCTATTGATGGAGTACTTAAAGACAGGACACACACATCCACAGAGGGAGAAGTCCACTTTTTAACAAAGTCCTTCTCATATGGCTAGAGTGGACACTTGGAAGGGAAAAAAAAACTTGTCAAGGTTTTTCCAGTCTCCAAAAAGGAAGACTGAAAACAGTGGGTGTGCCTGCTTGGCAGCCCTAAAAAAGCCTAGACTGAGGACAGCACTACAGGCTGATCCTCAAGTTTGTGATGCATATGGCGTTAATGATGGCCCAAACTGTCTCCTTTAGTTGTGAAGTCATGGCAAAGGACTTTGGCCCATCCACCGTCTAAGAGGTAGCGAATACTGCAAGAAGATTGGTTGAGGGATTCTGCAGAGGAAAGCGTGGAAGTGTGCTTATGGCCTCTGCGATCAGTTAACATTTAAATGTGCTATTTGACCCATGAAATACTGCATGACTGTAATTAAATCCTTCCAGGATAGAGTAAAAGTGGCTGTCATACCTGATGGAGCTAAGGTGACCTCTAAAGATGGCAAAAACCTAGCAGAGAGCAAAATTACAGACTGTTCGTGTTAGAACAATCAGGCAATACACTACTGGCAGCACTAAAACAGTTAGTGGAGTGTGTGCGGAAGACCCCTGGAACAACCAAGCTGTCCTACAACACAAGGCAGACACAACATACAATAGATCAGGGTACAAAGCTAGGCCTCAGATACTCACAAACCTGGCTGCTGATAACAGGAATAGGGTCAAGCAGTCTAAGGTAACCATGTCCCTGTAGACAGGCAGCAGAGAAGAATCAAGATTTCAATGCAACACTTGCAATCAGGAGCAGCAGCGGGAAGGTGCTTCCTCAACACTGAATGCTGGGGGATAAAACATGCACACACACATTTCACCCAGGGAATGCCATTAGTACTCAATCCCCAAGCGATAACACCTTCTGCGTTAAAACTGACAGAGGGAATTTTAAAAAGCGCACAGCAGTTCTAGCAAGAAGGTAGGCCCTGGTGCTCAGCCCACATGGTCTACCCACAAAATAAGTCTTCAGAGATAGGATCACATCTGGGGCTGTACCATAGCACTGGCATAGCTCCCAACTGTCCCTGATTTCGAGGGACTGTCCCTGATTTGGAGCAATGTCCCTCTGTCCCTCATTCCACCTCATTTGTCCCTCATTTTGGTCTGATCTATATAGATGTATATAAAATGCACTTTTTATTTTTAAAGAAGTGTTTCCCAGTGCTAAACCTTTCATCCAAATTCTAAATTGCTGCATTTGTACATTTTAAAAGCCAATAAAAAGGAATAGTAGTGGTAAAAAAAAAAAATCCTTGTGGATTTAATTAACCTTTTTTTTTGGTTAATTCTCCTTTAAGGGGGTGTGGCAGGGGGCGTGTCCTATACCTACATACATTTGTTAGTAGGTGTCCCTCATTCCCATCTCACCAGAATAATTACCTTTCATTTCTAATCTGCAGCACTGTAATTCTCTTTAAAATTCAATGCAACATGGCAACCTGGAAGGCACAGTTGAAGTACAGAATGCCTTCCTACTTGTGTGATTGGCTCACTGATTTTCCCAGCATTCTGCACTAAGACACAAGCCAGATTTTAGGCATTCTCTGCAACCATTGAATAAGGCCATGCTGCAACTGCCCTGCAGCTCACATGCTTGTTGCATGAAAACATTTCTGACATACTATGTTATAGAGCAGTGGTCTCTAAACTATGGCCTGTGGGCCCATGCGACCTTTTGCTTGCCTTTATGCGGTCCTTGGGAGAGTATTCCTCCCACCATACCTTAAACTTACAACAACTGTAGGGCATAATTCCTGCCACTGATGCCAACAATGGGGTACAATTCCTTCCACTGACACCAACAATCAATGAGGCACCATTCCTTCCACTGACAGACAGTGGGACATAATTCCTGCCACTGACACCAACAATGAGGCACTTTTCCTTCCACTGACAAACAATGGGGCATCATTTCTGCCACTGACACCAGCGATAGAGCACTTTTCCTCCCGCAGACACCAACAATGAGGCACTATTTCTTCCGATGATACCAACCCCGAGTCACCATTCCTTCTATTTTTCCATTGACACCAATGATGGAGCACTATTCACCCTTCTGCTGACAACAGGCACTAAGTTTACTCCCACTGATGCCAGGGCATTTTCTACTTCCACTGGCTACAGTGCCCCCAAAGTCTGAGGGAGAGTAGAGTAAACTAGCTCTTTGTTTAAAAAGTTTGGAGACCCCTGCTATGGAGGAACAGTATAACCTCTTATAAAGTATTCCTTCAGCTTCGCTCCAGGGACTTTACTCACATTGTGATGTTGTCATCAGCCTGCTACAAGCAGGAGCAAGTATTTTCTCAGTCTCCTCTTCCCAATATCAGAGGGTGAAAAGGAATTGATCTCACTTGAGCATTGTGATCGCAACCAAGAACTGCAGCAGCCCCAGGATTTAGCCGTGTGTTATCTGAAACAACATACCAGTCCAGGAACATGCTGACCCTAGATGATGCCTAAACAAATATGGCTCTGATTTTTTGGAGGGAAAACTAAATAACATGATTGTCAAGGGGAGTGCTCTGATCTCTGTCGGATAATAAATACAGTGCCTTGAAAAAGTATTCATACCTCTTGAAATTTTCTACATTTTGTCATGTTACAACCAAAAACATAAATGTATTTTATTGGGATTTTAGGTGATCGACCAACACAAAGTGGCACATAATT
Source organism: Aquarana catesbeiana (assembly GCF_042186555.1). Lineage (NCBI taxonomy): Eukaryota > Metazoa > Chordata > Amphibia > Anura > Ranidae > Aquarana > Aquarana catesbeiana. The sequence goes on from NC_133332.1 coordinate 221,164,369, forward strand.
GTGAAGTAGAAGGAAAATGATAAATGGTTTTCAAATTGTTTACAAATAAATATCTGAAAAGTGTGGCGTGCATTTGTATTCAGCCCCTGAGTGAATACTTTGTAGAACCACCTTTTGCAGCTGCAAGTCTTTTTGGGGATGTCTCTACCAGCTTTGCACATCTAGAGAACAAAATTTTTGCCCATTCTTCTTTGCAAATAGCTCAAGCTCTGTCAGATTGGATGAAGAGCATCTGTGAACAGCAATTTTCAAGTCTTGCCACAGATTCTCAATTGGATTGGTCTGGACTTTGACTGGGCCATTCTAACACATGAATATGCTTTGATCTAAACCAGTGATCATAAACCCTGTCCTTTAGGGCCCACTAACAGGCCAGGTTTTAGTATTACCTTGGGTTGATGCAGACTAGAATACTGCAATCACTGAGCAGCAAATGATATCACCTGTGATGTATTTCAGTTATCTTGCAAACCTGGCCTGTTAGTGGGTCCTGAGGACCACTGATCTAAACCATTCCATTGTAGCTCTGGCTGTATGTTTAGGGTCGTTGTCCTGCTGGAAGGTGAACCTCCGCCCCAGTCTCAAGTCTTTTTCAGACTCTAACAGGTTTTCTTCTAAGATTGCCCTGTATTTGGCTCCATCCATCTTCCCATCTCCGACCAGCTTCCCTGTCCCTGCTGAAGAAAAGTTACCCTAAAACATGGGGATGGCATGTTCAGGGTGATGTTCAGTGTTAGTTTTCCACCACACATAGCGTTTTGCTTTTTTTTTTTTTTGCATCTGACCAGAGCACCTTCTTCCACATGTTTGCTGTGTCCCCCACATGGCTTTTCGCAAACTGCAAATAGGACTTCTTATGGCTTTCGTTCAACAATGGCTTTCTTCTTGCCACTCTTCCATAAAGGCCAGATTTGTGGAGTGCATGACTAATAGTTGTCCTGTGGACAGATTCTCTCACCTGAGCTGTGGATCTCTGCAGCTCCTCCAGAGTTAGTAAATAGTGTAACCAGCGCGCATCATATCTTAGTGTGTATTAAATATAAGTGATCCCGATAGTTATGACTACTATTGGTATACCACACTTAAAGCCATTTCAATCCGGCCAAAAACTCATGAAAAACGTTATTACTATAGACATATATTTAAAAAAAATCGTGAAATTGACTTATTTTTCTATATTAGGAACATTTAAATCCTATACTCACACCACGTGTTCAACAGTGAAACAAAACATGTGTTATTAATTACAATGTTACTTATGAAAATCAATCCGCAACAATGTAGTGAGCACCCTGAAACATATGTTGCTAGTAACAATGTTACTTGTGACTATCAATTCGCAACAATGTGGTGAACACCATACATATCCAAATTAGTGCTAAAAATGTTTATCAGTGGGACACTTATTCCCCTTGAACATCTTAGATGTAGAAACAATGATCAGTCCTTGATGGAAATATGCTAGGTTGATATTAGCACCAATCTTCTTTATAGAAAGAGACACACCGATATTCCTCCTTTTCAGAAATATGGTAAAAAAGGCCGCTTACCGGATCAGATGGATCTCAGGTTAGTGAGATCAGATGAGCATGTTGCATTAGCCTGCCGGCCTTAGATTATCACCTGGGCGTTTTCCTGGGAGATTGCCTCAGCCACTGTGCTCCAATTCACAGGCAGATCTGGGCGTTTTCCTGGGAGATTTCCTCAGCCACTGCGCTCCAATACACAGGCAGATCTATCCTCACTGATACAATGTATCCGGTTTCAAAATATTAGTTCATCCATACAGAAGATACACCTCAGTGGGAATAAAACGAAAAGGGCTCCATAGTGCAAATGTGTTTTATAGATTTATTCAAAATCTCTTTCACAGTCACTTTAAAACAATTCTTTCCACTGCAAATGTTCACAGCAACACTCCACTGTACATCAGGAACTACAAATCAAAAAAACTCCCAAGTATACACCAAACGGAACTCAGATAAAAAATGGGAACCAGATAAAAATTAGCTAAAAATCAGCATACATGCAGAGCGGGAGCAAACCAGCTGACTGCATGGAGAAAGACCAGACAAACGTGATGGCGTCACAGCCTCTAGCTCCACCTGACGCGTTTCCCCTAAACAGACTTCCACTGGGAACGGAGACATGTCGCGTTTCCCCTAAACAGACTTCCACTGGGAACGGAGACATGTCGCGTTTCCCCTAAACAGACTTCCACTGGGAACGGAGACATGTCTCCGTTCCCAGTGGAAGCCTGTTTAGGGGAAGCGCGTCGGGTGGAGCTAGAGGCTGTGACGCCATCACGTTTGTCTGGTCTTTCTCCATGCAGTCAGCTGGTTTGCTCCCGCTCTGCATGTATGCTGATTTTTAGCTAATTTTTATCTGGTTCCCATTTTTTATCTGAGTTCCGTTTGGTGTATACTTGGGAGTTTTTTTGATTTGTAGTTCCTGATGTACAGTGGAGTGTTGCTGTGAACATTTGCAGTGGAAAGAATTGTTTTAAAGTGACTGTGAAAGAGATTTTGAATAAATCTATAAAACACATTTGCACTATGGAGCCCTTTTCGTTTTATTCCCACTGAGGGGTATCTTCTGTATGGATGAACTAATATTTTGAAACCGGATACATTGTATCAGTGAGGATAGATCTGCCTGTGTATTGGAGCGCAGTGGCTGAGGAAATCTCCCAGGAAAACGCCCAGATCTGCCTGTGAATTGGAGCACAGTGGCTGAGGAAATCTCCCAGGAAAACGCCCAGGTGATAATCTAAGGCCGGCAGGCTAATGCAACATGCTCATCTGATCTCACTAACCTGAGATCCATCTGATCCGGTAAGCGGCCTTTTTTACCATATTTCTGAAAAGGAGGAATATCGGTGTGTCTCTTTCTATAAAGAAGATTGGTGCTAATATCAACCTAGCATATTTCCATCAAGGACTGATCATTGTTTCTACATCTAAGATGTTCAAGGGGAATAAGTGTCCCACTGATAAACATTTTTAGCACTAATTTGGATATGTATGGTGTTCACCACATTGTTGCGAATTGATAGTCACAAGTAACATTGTTACTAGCAACATATGTTTCAGGGTGCTCACTACATTGTTGCGGATTGATTTTCATAACTAACATTGTAATTAATAACACATGTTTTGTTTCACTGTTGAACACGTGGTGTGAGTATAGGATTTAAATGTTCCTAATATAGAAAAATAAGTCAATTTCACGATTTTTTTTTTAAATATATGTCTATAGTAATAACGTTTTTCATGAGTTTTTGGCCGGATTGAAATGGCTTTAAGTGTGGTATACCAATAGTAGTCATAACTATCGGGATCACTTATATTTAATACACACTAAGATATGATGCGCGCTGGTTACACTATTTACTATTTATTTTTTGGGTCTTTTGTATTTATGGACTAACACGAGCAGCAGCACAATTTTTTTTTTTTTTTTTTTTTTTTTAATATGGTTAGCGCAAAATCACGTTTCTTTATATATAGCTCCTCCAGAGTTAACATGGGCCTCTTGGCTGCTTCTCTGATTAATGCTTTTCTTGCCCAGCCTGTCATGTCTTGATAGGTTTGCAGTTGTGCCATACTCTTTCCATTTTCGGATGATGGATTGAACAGTGCTCTGTGAGATGTTCAAAGCTTGGGATATATTTTTAGAACCTAACCCTGCTTTAAACTTCTCCACAACTTTATCCCTGACCAGTCTGATGTGTTCCTTGGCCTTCATGATACCGTTTGTTCACTAAGGTTCTCTAACAAAACTCTGAGGGCTTCACAGAACAGCTGTATTTATACTGAGACAAAATGACACACAGGTGGACCTAATTTGGTGACTTATGAAGGCAATTGGTTCCACTAGATTGTAGTTAGGGGTACCAGAGTAAAAGGGGCTGAATACAAATACATGCCTCACTTTTCAGATGTTTAATTGTAAAAAATTTGGAAAACCATTTATCATTTTCCTTCCACTTCACAATTATGTGCCATTTTGTGTTGGTTGATCACATAAAATCCCAATAAAATACATTTAAGTTTTTGGTTGTAACATGACAAAATGTGGAACATTTCAAGGGGTATGAATACTTTTTCAAGGCACTGTATATTAAGGCCCATTTACATTATGTACGTTGGTGTGCTGCAGTGCCATTCATCATGAGTTCAGTTTGCACCAGAACTTCCGAACACCACGAAAGATCGGACCCGAATAACGAACCCCATTATAGTCAACGGGACCCGAACATCAAAAATCAAAAGTGCCCATTTTGAAGGCTTATATGCAAGTAATTACATACAATGGGCATACAATGGTATACAATGGTTATAGGGGTCCGGGTCCTGCCCTGGGGGACATGTATCAATAAAAAAAAGTTTGTAAAAAACTGTCATTTTTAAATGAGCAGTGATTTTTTTATTTTTAAAGTGAAAGCATAAAAATAAAAAAAACCTTCCAATATAGTGCCTGGGGGGTCCCCTTAGTCTACCTGTAAAGTGGCAGATCTATACCATGTCTAGAATCTGCTGCAGCAATAATTGCATTTATAAAGGCAAAAAATATTACATTTTCCCTGCAAGCTGCCTTTATTTTGCACAGCAACACCTGTGGAGCCAGTGTGAATGATGAGGCCACAATGTAGTGCCCTGGGAACAAGATTAGAGATTTTTTGGATACATTCTGGTGTCACTTTGATTTTGGATAGAAGTAACGGGTACGTAAAAATTGGTCTATGGGTGTCGGTGGTGCCTTCCCACCGTAGCCCTATAGAGCAGGGATATGCAATTAGCGGACCTCCAGCTGTTGCAAAACTACAAGTCCCATCATGCCTCTGCCTCTGGGTGTCATGCTTGTGGCTGTCAGAGTCTTGCTATGCCTCATGGGACTTGTAGTTCTGCAACAGCTGGAGGTCCGCTAATTGCATATCCCTGCTATAGAGGTACCCTTAATGAAAGCAAGAATTGCAATGATATGCACCTGTCAAACAGGTGCAGAAAAATTGGTCTTTGGGTGTTAATTGTGCCCATGAAACCTATACCAAAAATATACTTCCAGATGAAATGATTGAACACCCTCAAAGCTAGGCAGCCTCGAAGTCCTGCAGAGATTCCACATCCCAAAAAGACTTAATCAGTGACATCAGCATCAGGGGCTTCATAGCTGGTAATCCAGGACTGATTCATTTTTATAAAAGTCAAACGGTACACGGAGTCTGTGGACAGACGCATTCTATGATCAGTAATGAAACCTTCTGCAGCACTGAATGCCCATTCTGAAAGCATGCTGGATGCAGGGCAGCCCAACAACTCAGTAGCATACTGGGCAAGTTCTGGCCAGTGGTCTATTCTCATGACCCAGTAAGTCAGTGGATCGTCAGCTGGAAAGCTCTCCATCTCTGTTTTAGCCCCGAGGTAATCGTCCACCATGTGATGCAGATGCTGCCGATGGGATGTGGAAGCTGACAGCCCTGGGCGGCGAGGACTAAAAAAATTCCGAAATGCCTCACTTAGGCAGACGCCTTCTCCAACTCTCCTCTCTTGACCAACAGAAGACTCAAAACAACGTTTTCCACCACACTGTAACCTACTGGAGTCAGGAAAAACATTCAATAAAATCCTCTTTAACGTGTCCTTAAGAGATTTTCTCTTCTCTGTGGGGCGGGATGAGTTCTGAGACCTTCCCCTTATAACGGTGGTCAAGGAGGGTTGCCAACCAGTAATTATCCTTCTCCTTTATGCCACGTATTCTTGGGTCCTTTTGCAGGCTTTGAAGCATGAGGTTGCCAATGCGCCTCAAATTTGCCAAGGCTTAAGAAGCAGACTCCTCGGGGTCACTCAGTATGACAGCATCTGGAACTTCCTCCTCCCAGCCACGTACTACTCCCAAGGGTCCTGGGGTTGGAAAGCCATTGCTTATAGATTGACGCATGTCTTCCTCTTCTTCGAAGTGCCAGAATCCTTCTGCCCTCCCTCCTCCTATGTGTTCTGTGACTTAGGAATGATGGTGTCTGGATAAAGTGGGCCTTGAGAGGAAAGGAAATCCTCCTCTTCCTCCTGCTGCTCTGCCTCCAGTGCCCTGTCCATAATACCATGCAGAGTCTGCTCCAGCAGGAACACAACATGGATTGTGTCACTGATGCATGCACTGTCACTGCTCACCATCCTTGTGGCCTCCTCAAACGGTGACAATACAATGCATGCATCCTTAATGATCAGCCATTGGCGTCTGGAAAAAAAAGCTGAGGCGGCCTGAGCCCGCTATCGTGCCATACTGGCACAGGTATACTTGACAGCCCTCTGCTGCATGTATAGCCGCTGCAGCATTGTCAAAGTCGAGTTCCACCTGTTGGACATGTCACAAATCAGGCAGTTTACGGGCAGATGGAATTCTCGCCAAATTTCAGCCAACCGAGCACTGGCTGTGTATGACTGCCTGAAATGACTACAGACTCTTATGGCCTGTTTTAGTACATCTTGCAAACCTGGGTACGTACTTAGGAAATGCTGCACCACCAATATGTGCCAGGCATGGCACATGTGTCAACTTTCCCTGTTTAAGGGCTGACAGGAGCTTTGAGCTATTATCGGACACCACCATTCCTGGCTCCAGCTGGCGTGGTGTGAACCACCTTTGGGCCTGTCCCTGCAGAGCTGCAAGAATCTCTGCTCCGGTGTGGTTCCTGTCCCCTAAACACACCAGCTGAAGCACTGCATGGCACCTTTTAGCATCTGTATAAGGAAGCCTGAGGTCAGGGGCCCCTCAGTGTCAGTATGGAGGAGGAGTGCCCCTGTACCCTGAAAAGTGTATTGGCCCCTGACCATCAACGGGCCCTCAGTCCGCAGGCTTGAAGTGGAGGGGAGCCTACAGTGGTTAATTTGAGGGGCCCTTACCCTGATAGACAAAAGAGGGTGACTTTGACAATAAAAGGGGTCCGGAGGTGGGGGGGGCCCTCACAGTGTCTGTATGGGGGGCCCTTACCTTGTAGGATTAAAAAGTATGTTCCCCTTAACAGTATTGTGGTAGACTGAAGTCAAGGGTCCCTGACAGTGTCAGCATGGGCGTGGAGGGGCCCCTCACAGTGGTTATTTTGAGGGGGCCTGTAGGACAAAGGAGGAGGAGGTGAAAGGGCCCCTCACAGTTCCTAGGCCTTGTTCTGGAGGTTTAAGCAGTAAGCGCCCCTGATGTGCACAGTAAAGGGAGCCATGCTTGCCTGAGGAGGGGCCCCTGAAAGCATGCTCTGAGCAACCCCCCCAAAGATGAATACTATCTGGGGCCCCTTTGTATCAGGCTTTTATTGTACATGTGCCTCCACTGTGGGGACACTTATACTTTAGTGTTAGGACCACAGATACAAGGATGCCGTGACGTGGCTCTGTGGCTCACGCATGCGTTTGCAAATGCGTGCGGACTAAACCCCTTTTTTAACGCTTACTGTTAGATAGGTCAATTTGGTTGTCTGCAAGCTGGTGGTAAGTAGACTTTGGCTTTTTCCTGGGCATTCCCCAGACACTTGTTGGTACCTTTTTTAGCCTCCCAATGCTGCTTACTGCGATAGCCAGCTATAAATGAGAGTGGTGGCAAGCTTTTGTTATCACGCGAGTGTTTGTATTGGTCCAGTAGTGCACCAACACCTTTGCAGCCATTGTGCTATTGCTGGGTGCTTGGTGTGCTCCTGTACCTTTAAGGAGGGGTGGGCTCCCCTCCAGCCACCTGCTCTCATTTATCCATTAAATGCATGTGCCTCCACTGTGGGGACACTTATACTTTAGTGTTAGGACCACAGATACAAGGGTGCCGTGACGTGGCTCTGTGGCTCACGCATGCGTTTGCAAATGCGTGCGGACTAAACCCCTTTTTTAACGCTTACTGTTAGGTCAATTTGGTTGTCTGCAAGCTGGTGGTAAGTAGACTTTGGCTTTTTCCTGGGCATTCCCCAGACACTTGTTGGTACCTTTTTTAGCCTCCCAATGCTGCTTACTGTGATAGCCAGCTATAAATGAGAGTGGTGGCAAGCTTTTGTTATCACGTGAGTGTTTGTATTGGTCCAGTAGTGCACCAACACCTTTGCAGCCATTGTGCTATTGCTGGGTGCTTGGTGTGCTCCTGTACCTTTAAGGAGGGGTGGGCTCCCCTCCAGCCACCTGCTCTCATTTATCCATTAAATGCATGTGCCTCCACTGTAGGGACACTTATACTTTAGTGTTAGGACCACAGATACAAGGGTGCCATGCCGTGACGTGGCTCTGTGGCTCACGCATGCGTTTGCAAATGCGTGCGGACTAAACCCCTTTTTTAACGCTTACTGTTAGATAGGTCAATTTGGTTGTCTGCAAGCTGGTGGTAAGTAGACTTTGGCTTTTTCCTGGGCATTCCCCAGACACTTGTTGGTACCGTTTTATTGTACAGGCCCCCATGCAATCTGGGAGCCCTTGCCCTTTAAGCCTGAGAACGAGGGGCCCCTGAACGTATGCATTGAGCCCCCCCAACATGATGAGAACTATCAGGTGCCCCTTTTTATTAGGCTTAAAACGTACGGGCCTCAATGCTGAGTGCTATGTGGGAGGACGTTACCCTTTAAGCTTGAGAAGGAGGGGCCCCTGATAGTTTTTTAAGATTTGGGTAATGTTTTAGAAATGTGACTTTCTGTACCAGAGACACAACAGGAAGTGAGAGGAATCTCTCCTACCATTAGTTGTCACCAGAACGGGTGTCCCCCATTGGAAGATTTCCCTTCGCCTCCTGTTGTGGTGGTAATGCTACAATTTTTTGGATTTCTCCCCTCGCTGTCTATCAGTGGTCACCAGTACAAATAAAGGGGGGGGGGGGGTCCCCAATGAACTCCCACAGCAATAAAAGCCTAGTACATATATAAAAAAGATCCCACGAGCCTCCTCTGATTATAAATTGCCTAATTGGCACCGTGAAACAGCTGCAAGCGTTAAACACGTCTCATAAAAGCAGAAATAAATATATATGCTGCACTTTCAAATATACTCTTCACATTATATATATATGTGATAACCAAAGTGCAAATATCTGTGTGAATCACACCGTGATACATCCAGTAGCTAGTGACTGTAAAAAGTGATAATAGTGCAACAAATAGTTATGAAAACTTAAAAATGAACATATAAATGAAAATAAATAATCACACTAGTATGAATATAACGTGCATCCATATGGTGATTGTTTTAAAATTACTGTTCATAAAATCATATAGTGTTCATAAACTCATATAATGTTCATAAAGTCATATAGTGTTCCTAAAATCATATAGTGGACGCAATGCACTAAAACATATAAATGAATAAAAAGTGCTTCTATGTGCATATGTGCCATTCAATTATTTCAATTCAAAAGTGCTTCTAAAGTCCATGCGATTTGGAAACTACTGTGTAGATAATCCAAAGCAAGCCACTGTGATCACACTCAGGTGCTCCCCCCTAGGTATTAAAAGCTCACCTCTGAGTGTGTGACTTTGCACTTAAGCTTAGTCAATACACCACCTCTGAACCACCTCTGGGGCTCTGCAGTTTTAACCAGACTCCTGGACCCGTCAGCGCTGTACCTCGGTTGAGTAAAAAAGGACTGGATGGTGTAATAACATTTTAACAGTTTATTAATCACATAAAACCCCCCCATGAGGTACTAACATAGTATAGGCGCGTCAGTGCACCACTCTACATCAGGCAAACAGCATATAAAGATACCGGTATTGGGATGGTATGGGGTTGTTTCCTGCCAGGTCACCTGCTGAACGTCCATCCTGTCCTGTCCCCCCCCCAAACGGGACGTTCAGCAGGTGACCTGTCAGGAAAGAACCCAATACCATCCCAATACCGATCCGGTATCTTTACATGCTGTTTGCCTGATGTAGAGTGGCGTTGACGTCGTAGAGTTGACTTCGCTTCCGCCCTGCATTGTTATGGAGACGGATGGGGGCCATCTTCCTCTCACTCGTCTCCATGCCCAGCAAGGATGAAGATCTGATTGCCTCCGCCGCTGCCGATGGCTCCGGTAAGTGGTGGAGGGCACCGGAGTGCAGCGGGGGGGGGCGCCGAGCCGCAGAGACCACTCTTATCAGAAACCAGACCGCCGGCTGAAGAAGAGGATGCCAGGGTTATGGCAGCTATCTGCTGCCATAACGATATCCCCCTTCAAAGTAAGGACGTACATCGTCATGCGGCGGTTCAGAAGTGGTTAAAATGTATGACACAGAGGTGCCTTGTACCTGTATAATATTTAAATTGTTTGTAAACCCTACCCCCAAAAAAAAGAGGATCCTGTTCCCTTAAAGTATGAATAACAGCACAGTACTTTGCTGTGTAATTTGGCCCCTTCTATCACCTAAAATAACTGGCTGATCCTGCCTGGTTCTTTCCTCCCCCTGTAAACATTTATAGAGCACAGCAATTTACACAGTGCATTAGATAATGCACATTCACATCAGTACCTGCCTTCAAAGAGCTTCCAATCTACAGTAAGGTCCTTATCTCCCATACATATAGCAGGACCAATTTAGACAGGAGCCAGTTAACCTACCAGCTTGTCTTTGGGGTGTGGGAGGAAAGTGGAGTACCCAGCGGAATCCCATACAAGCACAGGGAGAACATGCAAACTCCATTCAGGTGGTGTCCTGGCCTGGATCCAAACATCAATGGTTCAAGACTTGAGTTACTATGCTGCCCATTGGCTCCATTTTTGGTGCTGCACCAAAAAGATCTAGAGGAAGCGAAGTGTCCCTTGCAGGGCTTCTTTTCAGCGAGAATGCAGTTCCGGAACCTCCAACACTGAATGCATCTAATGGCAAGGGGTGCTGGGGTGTGCTGAAGGGTCCATTTATGCTGCCTGCTGGGGGTCTGTTGTTTTAAGGGGTATTTTGTTTCAGGGGATCTATTGTTGCTTGATGGCTATTGTTGCTGGCTGTAGGGAATCTATTTTACTGTTGTAGCACCCTCTACCAGAAGGTAGGTGCTAGTAATTGTTGTTTTACTAGGTTTGTTCAGCACAGGCAAATTTAGGCAGGCCTATGCTGCAAGCTAGGCCTGTCTGTTTTGATCTGGAGGCTGAGAGTGGTTAGAGTAGCAGTGGATGTGACCACCTGGCTCCAGTTCTGAGGCGCCTCTCCTGCTTCCAGGGAGAATGTTCTGAAAGAGGAGGCTGGGCCTAGAGCTGGAGTGGCAGGCAGCACATGTGGGAGCTCTGACCAATCCCTAACTGGCAATGGCAGGGGGCGGGCCTCCCTATATAGGCTGATGTCACATTCTGCTGGGGAGGAGTAGTTGACTGGGTGACGTGAGGAATGGAGTGCAAGACAGCCGCAGGGGCACACCCCCATCTGGGGGGGGGGGTGTAGGATTGCAGGAGGAGGCCAGGGGAGAACTGTGAGGGAACATTGCCTTTACATGGTCACTGGCAATGTCTCTGTCACCACACGGTCAGTGGCAGGGAACTCCTAGAGCAGAGGGGCAGGAGAAGCTGTCGGAAAGGCATGGTCCGGGAAAGTTCCTCATCAAGGACTCAGGGCTTCTAGTGCCCCCTTGGTGAGAACTTCTAGCGCCAATCAACATCAAGGATGCTTACCTCCATGTACCTATTTTTCCCACTCACCAGAAATATCTACACTGCCCTTCGGTCTAGCTACTGCACCTCGAGTGTTTACAAAGGTCCTGACTCCTCCTCTAGCCAGATTAAGGGCTCAAGGTATAAAGATTTTTGCTTACTTAGACGATCTCCTCTTGATAGATCAGTCGGTAGCCCGCTTAGACCAGAGTATGGTCACCACAGTCAGTTACCTGGAATACCTAGGTTGGATTCTCAACCTAGAAAAATGTTCCTTAAAACCATCAAGGAGATTGGAATACTTGGGTCTGATCATAGATACAGCTCAGAAGAGGGTGTTCTTGCCCCAGGCAAAGATCAGTGCCATAAGGGAACTGATTCAGATGGTCAAGGCAAATAAGAATCCTTCTATTCGACTTTGCATGAGATTGTTGGGAAAGATGGTGGCTTCGTTCGAGGCCGTTCCTTATGCTCAATTTCATTTGAGACTACTGCAAAACAGTATCCTATCGGCTTGGAACAAGAAGGTCCAAGCTCTAGACTTCCCAATGTGTTTGCCTCCAAAGGTGCGCCAGAGCCTCAGTTGACCAAGAATCTGCAGAAAGGAAAATCCTTCCTTCCAGTTACCTGGAAGGTGGTAACAACAGATGCCAGCCTTTCGGGTTGGGGAGCAGCCCTGGAAGAAACGACTGTCCAAGGGAAATGGTCCAGATCAGAAATGACCTTGCCCATCAATATTCTCAAGATTCGGGCAGAACGCCTGGCCCTAAGGGCCTGGACGTTCAGACTACGGAATTGTCCTGTCAGGGTCCAATCCGACAATGCCACAGCAATGGCCTATATCAATCACCAAGGGGGCACGAGAAGTTGTGCGGCCCAGAGAGAGGTGAATCATATCCTAACTTGGGAAGAAAACAATGTACCTTGCCTGTCGGCAGTCTTCATTCCAGGAATAGAGAATTGGCAGGCGGACTACTTGAGTCGCCAGCAGTTGTTCCTGGGAGAATGGTCTCTTCACCCCGATATCTTCCTGACAATATGTCAAAGTTGGGGGATCGACAACTTTGTGTCAAGAACAAAAGATCCGCTGGCATGCGGAACAGATGCCTTGGTATTCCCGTGGAATCGGTTTTAACTGATTTATGCATTCCCTCCTGTTCTGCTGCTTCCGCGACTTCTTCGCAGGATCAAGCAGGAAGGGAAGTCGGTGATTCTTGTGGCCCCGGCATGGCCAGGAGATCTTGGTATGCAGAGATCGTAAAGATGGCGGTAGGGGTCCCATGGACCCTACCACCGCGTCCAGACCTTCTCCCGCAAGGTCCGGTATTCCATCCTACCTTACAAACACTAAATTGAACGGTTTGGCTATTGAGACCCACATTCTGAAGAAACGTGGTGTCTACCTTGGTTAATGCAAGGAAGCCGGCCTCCAGAGTCATATATTATAAAGTCTGGAATGCATATGTCTCCTGCTGTGAATCCAGGGGTTGGCACCCCAGAAAATATGTCAAAGGTAGAATCCTTGATTTTCTACAGATGGGGTTAGAAATAGGGATGAGCCCGATGTTCGCCTAATAGCGAACAATTTGGGGTGCTCACGGCAAATTCGAAAGCCGTGGAACACCCTTTAAAAGTCTATGGGAGAAATCAAAAGTGCTAATTTTAAAGGCTTATATGCATGGTATTGTCATAAAAAGTGTTTGGGCACCTGGGTCCTGCCCCAGGGGACATGTATCAATGCAAAAAAAGGTTATAAAAGGCCATTTTTTTGGGAGCAGTGATTTTAATAATGCTTAAAGTGAAACAATAAAAGTGAAATATTACTTTAAATTTGATACCTGAGGAGTGTCTATAGTGTGCCTGTAAAGTGGCACATTTTTCCTGTGTTTAGAACTGTCCCTGCACAAAATGACATTTATAAAGGAAAAAAGTCATATAAAACTACTTGCGGCTATAATGAATTGTCGGGTCCCGGCAATACAGATAAAAGTCATTGAAGAAAATGGCATGGGATCCCCCAGTCCATTATCAGGCCCTTTGGGTCTGGTATGAATATTAAGGGGAACCCCGAACCAAAATTTAAAAAAAAATTGCGTGGGGGTCCCCCCTAATTTCATACCAGGCACTTCATGTCTGATATGGATATTAAGGTGAAACCTGCGCCAATTTTTTTTTTTTTTACAAAAATGGCATAGGGGTTCCCCTCAAAATCCATACCAGACCCTTCAGGTCTGGTATGGATTTTAAGGGGAACCCCGTGCCAAAATGTAAAAAAAAAATGACGTGGCGGTCCCCCCAAAAATTCATACCAGACCCTTATCGGAGCATGCAACCTGGCAGGCCGCAGGAAAAGAGGGTGGGCGAGAGAGCGCCCCCCCCTCCTGAACCGTACCAGGCCACATGACCTCAACATGGGGAAGGAGCTTTGGGGTAGCCCCCCAAAGCACCTTGTCCCCATGTTGATAGGGACAAGGGCCTCATCCCCATACAACCCTTGCCCGGTGGTTGTGGGGGTCTGTGGGCGGGGGGGCTGATCAGAATCTGGAAGACCCCCAGATCCCCCCCCTGTTTGAAATGGTAACGGGTGCACTGTACCTGTACCATTTCACAAAAGTGTCAAAATGTTAAAAAAAAACAAGACACACCTTGGGACAAGTCCTTTATTAAAAAATAAAAAAATAAAAAGTACATTCATCTTCTTCTATGGCTCCGCCGACGGACCAAAAAATAAAATTAAAAAAAAGATCCTCCTCCATGGGAGGCACCCGCCATATGACAGTTCTTTTATAGCTGAGGGCGGGGCCACACGGTGACGTATCCGGGTGACCCCACCCCCCTCTGATGCCACGGGGAAGCCATTGGGAAGTCCCCGTGCATCAGAGGGGGGCGGGGTCACCCGGGTACGTCACCGTGTGGCCCTGCCTTCACTTATAAAAGAACTGTCATCGGCGCTGAAGCGACACACTGCAGGTGCCTCCCATGGAGGCGGATCTTTTTTTATTTTATTTTTTCGGTCCCTCGGCGGAGCCATAGAAGATGAATGGACTTCGTGGGATGTTTTTATTTTTTAATAAAGGACTTGTCCCAAGGTGTGTCTTGCTCTTTTTAACACTTTTTTTGTGAAATGGTACAACATGGGGACAAGATGCTTTGGGGGGCTACCCCAAAGCACCCTCCCCATGTTGAGGGCATGTGGCCTGGTATGGTTCAGGGGGGGGCTCTCTCTCATCCCCCCCTCTTTTCCTGCGGCCTGCCAGGTTGCATGCTCGGATAAGGGTCTGGTATGGATTTTTGGGAGGACCCCCACGCCATTTTTAAAAAAAAAATTGGCGTGGGGTTCCCTTTTGAAGGGGACTCCTACACCATTTTTTAAAAAGAAATTTGGTGCAGGGTTCCCCTTAATACCCATATCAGACTTGAAGGGCCTTGTATGGAATTTGGGGGGACCCCCACGCAATTTTTTTTTTTTAATTTTGGTTCGGGGTTCCCCTTAATATTCATACCAGACCCAAAGGACCTGGTAATGGACTGGGGGGGATCCCATGTCGTTTTTTTCAATGACTTTTATCTGTATTGCCGGGACCCGACAATTCATTATAGCCGCGAGTAGTTTTAACCGCTTCCGGACCAGCCGCTGCAGCGTTGGCTCACCTGCACAAAACCACGTAACTGTACGTTGGCTCGCGGGGACCGGATAGCAGGCGCACACGCTGCACAGCGGGGGTGCCGATGCTCGTAGCCGACGGTCACGATGACTGCCGGCCATGAGCGATCGTGACCAGGAGACGCAGAACAGGGACGAGTGTGTGTAAACACACACTTCCCTGTTCTGTTCTGACAGGAGTGACAGATCGTGTGTTCCTATTAGCTAGGAACCACGTTCCATCACTCCCTCTAGTTAGTCCCCTCCCCTCTTCAGAATCACCTCCCAGGGAACACAGTTAACCCCTTCACTGCCCCGTAGTGTTAACCCCTTCGCTGCCAGTGACATTTTTACAGTAATGAATGCATTTTTATGCAATGCACGGATCGCTGTATTAATGCCAATGGTTCAAAAAATGTGTCAAAATTGTCCGATGTGTCCACCATAATGTCGTAGTCACAATAAAAATCGCAGATCACTGCCATTACTAATAAAAAAAAAATAATAATAAAAATGCTAGAAATCTATCCCCTATTTTGTAGACGCTATAACTTTTGCGCAAACCAAACGCTTATTGCGATTTTTTTTTTTTTTTTTTTTTTTACCAAAAATATGTAGAACAATACATATCGCCCTAAGCTGAGGAAAAAAATAGTTTTTTTATATATTTTTGGGGGATATTTATTATAGCAAAAGTAAAAAATAATGCGTTTTTTTTTAAATTGTCGCTCTTTTTTTGTTTATAGTGCAAAAAAAACCGCAGAGGCGATCAAATACCAGCAAAACAAAGCTCTATTTGTGGGAAAAAAAGGACATCAATTTTGTTTGGGTACAATGTTGCACGACCGCGCAATTGTCAGTTAAAGTGACCAGTGCCGAATCGCAAAAAGTGCTCCGGTCAGGAAGGGGGTAAATTCTTCCGGGACTGAAGTGGTTAAATTACTTATTTTCCTTTAGAAATGTCATTTTGTGCAGGGACTGTTCTAAACACGGGAAAAATGTGCTACTTTACAGGCATACTATAGACTCCCCCCAGGTACGAAATTTAAAGGAATATTTCACTTTTATTGTTTCACTTTAAGCATTATTAAAATCACTGCTCCCGAAAAAACAACCATTTTTAAAACTTTTTTTTTGCATTAATCCATGTGCCCTGGGGCAGGACCCAGGTCCCCAAACACTTTTTATGACAATACCATGCATATAAGCCTTTAAAATTAGCACTTTTGATTTCTCCAATAGACAATTCATTTTAGCCGCGAGTAGTTTTAAATGACTTTTTTCCTTTAGAAATGTCATTTTGTGCAGAGACTGTTCTGAACACGGGAAAAAAGCGCCACTTTACAGGCATACTATAGACACCCTCCAGGTATGAAATTTAAAGGAACATTTCACTTTTATTGTTTCACTTTAAGCATTATTAAAATCACTGCTCCTGAAAAAACGTGCGTTTTTAAAACTTTTTTTTGCATTGATCCATGTCCCCTGGGGCAGGACCGGGGTCCCCAAACACTTTTTATGACAATAACTTGCATATTAACCCTTAAAATTAGCAATTTTGATTTTTCATGTTAGTGTCCCATAGACTTTAACGGTGTTCGCGTGTTCGAACAAATTTTTTGCCTGTTTGCATGTTCTGCTGCGACCGAACCGGGGGGTGTTCGGCTCATCCCTAGTTAGAAATGAAGCTGGCCTTGAGTACTATCAAAGGCCAGGTTTCGGCCTTGTGTGTATTATTTCAACGACCACTTGCTTCGCATTCTTTGGTTCGTAGCTTTATTCAGGGGGTAACACGGCTTAATCCTCCCGTAAGGTCTTCTCTGGGACTTGAATTTAGTTTGGTCGGCATTACAGAAACAGCCTTTTGAGCCGATTCGACATATTCCCTTGGTCCTCTTGACAAGGAAACTAGTTTTTCTGGTAGCCATATCTTCTGCAAGAAGGGTATCAGAGTTGGCTGCTCTTTCTTGTAAAGAGCCATATTTAATTATTCACAAGGATAAGGTTGTATTGCGTCCTCATCCTAACTTTCTACAGAAGGTAGTATCAGGTTTTCATTTAAACCAGGATATTGTTCTACCTTCATTTTTCCCAGAACCCTGTACTGCGGAAGAAGAGTCACTACATTCTCTTGATGTCGTGAGAGTTGTCAAAGTCTACTTGAAGGCGACTGCTCAGATTTGAAAAACAGATGTTTTGTTTGTGTTGCCTGAAGGTCCTAAAAGAGGACAGGCAGCATCGAAATTTACTATTTTTAAATGGATTCGAAAGTAATTGTTCAAGCTTATGGTTTAAAGAGGAAAATTCCACTTTTTCAAATTACAGCGCACTGCACCAGGGCTGTTAGTGCTTCCTGGGCAGTGCATCACCAAGCCTCCATGGCTCAAATCTGCAAGGCTGCAACTTGGTCTTCTGTCTATATATTTACCAGATTCTATCAAGTAGATGTAAAAGGTCATGAGGATATCGCCTTTGGGCGCAGTGTGCTGCAAGCAGCAGTATAAGTCCTCTGGTCTCATGGTGCCCTACTTTTGTTGTGTCTCCCTTCCTTCAGTTGGCATTGCTCTGGGACATCCCACATAGTAGCTACTATGGCTCTGTGTCCCATGATGTACGATTAAGAAAATAGGATTTTTATAACAGCTTGCCTGTAAAATCCTTTTCTTTGAAGTACATCACTGGACACAGAGGTCTCTCCCTTCTTTCTGGTATACATGTGTATTGCTTTGCTACAAAAACTGAGATACTCCCAGTAGTAGGAGGGGTTTTATAGGGAGTGGACTTCCTGTCTTGGGGTATGCCAGTGTCCATCACCTGAAAGTGGCCTATAATCCACATAGTAACTACTATGGCTCTGTGTCCCGTGATGTACTTCAAAGAAAAGGATTTTACAGGTAAGCTGTTATAAAAATCCTATTTTTCAGATCCTCAGAGAGTTCTTTGCCATAAGGTAACATGTTGAACTTCCAGTGACCAGTATGAGAGAGTGAGAGCGATAACACCCAATTTAACCTCCCTGGCTCGGGGTGAAATTTCAGTACCAAAAGCAGTAACCCTGTTCCAGACTCGGGATCGCATCGCAGTATCCAGGCAAAGTAACTTACCTTGTCCCCTGGATCCTGCGATGTCTCCTAGCTGTGTCAGCGAGCTGTCTGCGAACTGTCATCTCACTCGATTCACAGTGCCGAGTGCTGAGTGATAAGCTCCGTTCCCTGCAAGCGTTGCGACAGACGGGGAAGGAGTTCGGCGCCAAATTAAAAAAATTAAAAACACACAATACATACAGTACACTGTAATCTTACAGATTACACTACTGTATAAAATAATTACACACCCCCTTTGTCCCTAGTGGTTTGTCCAGTGCCCTGCATGCAGTTTTATATTATAAAAACTGTTCTTTCTGCCTGGAAACTGGAGATTGTCCATAGCAACCAAAAAGTGTCCCTTTACGTCAAAAGTGGTTTTAGACCAGCAAGAAAACAGCGATAATAAATTAGAATCACTTGCAGAATTGAGCGATAGTGATTTGTGGGGAAATTCGTCATCAAACACTGAAAGTAATGACAGTGACAATTCTGCAACTGAGCAAATTTCAGTGTTTTTGATTTGATTACATTATTGAATAATTTTTATTGTTATTATATTACTATTTGTTATAATTATTTATTATATTATAATTTATGATTTTGTGTTTCAAACTTTATCATACCCGGGATGTCTACTAGACTCTTGTTTGTACAGATTTAAGTGTGTTATTCCTAAGAATTACAGGCCTGCAATATAAAACGCCAAATTTCCATGCAAAATAATTGTACCGCTTTCAGCACCTAAAATCTAAAATAATTATACCGCCAGGGAGGTTAATAACCTGCTCCCCATTGACACCTGAGACCTTGTAACATTAATGAGTCACATGACACCGGGGAGGGAAAATGGCTAATTGCGCCCAATTTGGACATTTTCACTTAGGGGTGTACTCACTTTTGTTGCCAGCAGTTTAGACATTAATGGCTGTGTTGCGTTATTTTGAGGGGACAGTAAATTTACACTGTTATACAAGCTGTACACTCACGACATTACATTGTAGCAAAGTGTGATTTCTTCAGTGTTGTCACATGAAAAGATATAATAAAATATTTACAAAAATGTGAGGGGTGTACTCACTTTTGTGTGTGTGTGTATATACCTCATACACGCTTCAGTTAAATTATCAAATCGATGTGAGATTAGATCAAAACAAAGACTTGGTTTAGATCGGATTTGAATAAATTTTCATTGTTTTGCATCAAAAGGCAGCACTAAGATGAATGGGTTATACATTCAGTTGATCAGATTGTGAGGTTGCATGGGGAAAACAGACATGCGATTGATGCCTTGCAATCATGGTTTTCAACTGTCTCTCGAATTCCACTTCCCCATGTGTGACATATTGATTGTGTTAATAAAGTATACGGAGGACAGAGGTAGTCAACTGAAAGCACCACATCCCATGATTAAATAATAAACAAAAACTGAAGGCTGTTTGGCCTAGAGAGGGGGGGGAAGGGGAAAGAAATCTTCCCCAGGGACTTTTAAGGTGCTATTTAATAAACAGTATATTCAAAAAATGTCTATACAATCATATTGAGTAAAATTAATATTTATTTGTATTAAATCACATTAAAATATTCATGCCTCACTTCAAGAGCGAGACATGTAAGTAAGAACAATACGACATAAACAATGTCACCCAAAAATTTTTTTTTTTTTTTTTTTTTTTCCAAAAAAAAAAAATAAAAATTTTTGGGTGACATTGTTTATGTCGTATTGTTCTTACTTACATGTCTCCCTCTTGAAGTGAGGCATGAATATTTTAATGTGATTTAATACAAATAAATATTAATTTTACTCAATATGATTGTATAGACATTTTTTGAATATACTGTTTATTAAATAGCACCTTAAAAGTCCCTGGGGAAGATTTCTTTCCCCTTCCCCCCCCTCTCTAGGCCAAACAGCCTTCAGTTTTTGTTTATATTGATTGTGTTGTCGACTATCAATCAGAAAAGTCATCGATAACCGGGTGACCCCGCCCCCCTCTGACAACACGGGGAAAGCCACAGGGAAGTCCTTGTGCATCAGAGGAGGGCGGGGTCACCGGGTGGCCCCGCCCTCCATTATATAAGAAATGTCAGAAGAACCAAAGCATCACACGGCGGAAGACTCCCACTGAGGCGGATCGTGCGGACAGAGCGGAGAAGAAGCCTGGAGGAAGATGCGGAAAGAAAAGAGCGGAGGAAGAAGAAGATGGAGAAGATGGAGGAAGAAGAACACCGAAGGCAGACCAGAAGAAAGAAGATGGAAGAAGAAGCGGAAAGAAGAAGAAATAAATAAGGGACTTGTCAAAAACCGTCTCTTGTGTTTTTTAACATTTTTGACACTTTTTTTTTTTTGTGAAATGGTAGGGCCATTACCAATTCACACGGGGGGGCCGGGATCTGGGGGTCCCCTTGTTAAAGGGGGGCTTCCAGATTCCGACAAGCCCCCCGCCACCGGGAAAGGGTTGTGGGGATGAGGCCCTTCTCCCCAACAACATGGGGACAAGGTGCTTTGGGGGGCTACCTCAAAGCATGGGGTTCCCCTTAATATCCATACCAGACCTGAAGGGCCTGGTTTGAAATTTAGGGGGACTCCCACGCATTTTTTTTTTCCCCTGTGGGGAAATTCCATGCCGTTTTTATCAATGAACTTTTATGTGTATTGCCGGACCGACAATTCATTATAGCCGGCACTAGCTCTAGCACTTTTAAATTACTTTTTTCCCCCGACAATTCATTATAGCCAGCACTAGCTCTAGCACTTTGACTCTTTTTTCCCTTTAGAAATGTCATTTTGTGCAGGGACTGTTCTAAACATGGGAAACATGCGCCCCTTTACAGGCATACTATAGACACCCCCCCCCCAGGTACGAAATTTAAAGGAATATTACACTTTTATTGTTTCACTTTAAGCACTATTAAAATCACTGCTTCCGAAAAAATTGCCGTTTTTAAAACTTCTTTTTGCATTGATACATGTCCCCTGGGGCAGGACCCGGGTCCCCAAACACTTTTTAAGACAATATCATGCATATATGCCTTTTAAAATTAGCACTTTTGATTTTTCATGTTCGTGTTCCATAGACTTTAATGGTGTTCGCGTTTTCGAACAAATTTTTTGCCTGTTCGCATGTTCTGGTGCGAACCAAACGGGGGGGGGGGGGGGGGGGGTGTTCGGCTCATCCCTATTGCTCAGTCAGTTCTCAGTGTAGAGGCAGTAGGGGACAGCTGCTGCATCCCCCTAGGTGAGGTATGATTGTTTGTCTATTTTTTAAGGATCTGGCCCTAACCTTGCATGTATGTGTATATCTATCTCCATGGTAGCTTCTGTATTTTATCCTTGAAAGCCTACCTCCTGGTTGACCACAAAAATAACGACTGACTTGTTTCTTATCTTCCAGCCACCACTAGAGAGTTTGGCCACCCTTTAGGAGACAGTGGTGAGGGACAGAGTTGTGGAATCCCTCCGAGACATTTCCCATGCACAGTCTCCTGCCGACTTTGTACCTCTGCTGAAGCGCTTGGCCAGCAGTGACTGGTTCACCTCACGCACTTCTGCATGCGGTCTGTTCAGCATGTGTTATCCAGGGGTCTCCAGCACCATAAAAGCAGAACTTAGACAGTAAGTGGACACACGGGGCAGGAAGCGAGGGGTACAAAGTATCATGAAAAGGGAGGACCTTGATGGGGGAGTGGCAAGGTTGTGTGGTAAGGGAAGGCTCCGGGGAGGACAGGGAGATTAAATCTGTAGATATAGGAAATGCCCGGCATAAAGCTTGTAGCTGGAACATAAAATGAAGCATACTAGCCAGGGTGGATTTGATTTAAATCAAGTTGCTATAAATCACTAGTAAAAAGGCTTGATTTAAATCAACTCAATTAAAATCATAATCTTTAAAGAGCAACTGTCATCTCTGTCCCGGAGCGGCTCCTCCTCTGACCCGCTGATGCCCGCTAACAGGCGCTGCCATGATGAATCTGAAATGACGGGTGCTCTTTTAAATGTAAGGACTTATTCTTGCTGGTAGTCGGTGGTGGCCCGTCCATAGGGGACGGCGCACCCCAAACCCCCCCCCCCCGCTGTAGTCACAAGAAAAAATAAAATAAAATTTAAAAAATAAAATAAAACGTCCCCTTTAAGAAAAAAAATGTCCTTTAACTAAGTGCACTGTGTTCGGGCGCCGGACACAGTGCACTAAGGGAAGCACCACGTCAATGCAGACGCGGTGCTTCATTGGCGAGGTTTAGAGCTGCTTTGAGGCGCAATCGATCACGCCAAGCAGCATCTGCCCGGCCAGGTGCTTTGTTCTCAGTGTGAGAACAAAGTCACTTCTGGCGGGCTACAAAAAGATGGCCGCCGTGAGGACTAATCCCCTTGTGTTCAGTGGAGAGGGGAGGCCCTTCCCCTCTCCACTGAACACACGGAGAAAACCAGGAACTAGCACAGATGCGGCTTGAAAGACTGCTGTGCTGCCGAGGACACAGACAACACACAGAAAGGTGATAGACAGAGGGAATTATTGGGGCAGGATTATAGAGGACCCTGCTGCTCCGCTGGGGACACAGATGTAAGGAGGGGCTCCTCCGCTGGGGACACAGATGTAAGGAGGGGCTCCTCCGCTGAGGACACAGATGAAAGGAGGGGCTCCTCCGCTGGGGACACAGATGTAAGGAGGGGCTCCTCCGCTGGGGACACAGATGTAAGGAGGGGCTCCTCCGCTGGGGACACAGATGTAAGGAGGGGCTCCTCCGCTGGGGACACAGATGTAAGGACAGACTTCGCTGGGGACACAGATGTAAGGAGGGACTCTGCTGACGGCGACACAGATGTAAGGAGGGACTCTGCTGACGGCGACACAGATGTAAGGAGGGACTCTGCTGACGGCGACACAGATGTAAGGAGGGACTCTGCTGACGGCGACACAGATGTAAGGAGGGACTCTGCTGACGGCGACACAGATGTAAGGAGGGACTCTGCTGACGGCGACACAGATGTAAGGAGGGACTCTGCTGACGGCGACACAGATGTAAGGAGGGACTCTGCTGACGGCGACACAGATGTAAGGAGGGACTCTGCTGACGGCGACACAGATGTAAGGAGGGACTCTGCTGACGGCGACACAGATGTAAGGAGGGACTCTGCTGACGGCGACACAGATGTAAGGAGGGACTCTGCTGACGGCGACACAGATGTAAGGAGGGACTCCTCTGGGGGCACCTGATGTAAGGAGGGACTTCGCTGGGGGCACCTGATGTAAGGAGGGACTTCGCTGGGGGCACCTGATGTAAGGAAGGACTCCGCTGGGAGCACCTGATGGCATCTGGTGGCAGGCGACGTGGCAAGTGACACGCTCAGGGCTCCCACTGATTCTGCATTATAGTGAGTTGAATGATTTCATTTTATATTACTATGTAATAATAGAAATATTGTGCTTCAATCATCCTGACACCATAACAACCAAAAGTGCTAACACCAGGTGTTTGGAGTATCTTTAGCTGCTGATTGTTAAACTTTCTAGAATACACATATTGCTATTGTTGTGTAGGATCTGGGCCTGCTGTCCCCACCTCTCTCCCTCCCTCATTCATCTCAGGGGCTAACCACACCACCTTAGAGCCATGCCCACTATTTCGCTGAAACCATGCCCATTTTCACCAAGTGGGAGGGGTCAAAAAGTAAGGGCTGGGTCTGGCGCCCCCCATCCTAAAACTTCACCAGCTGCCACTGGTGGTAATCTTTAATATTTACAAACAAAATGAAGGTTTCCTATTTAGAATAATAAGCTGTCAGGTTAGTAAAACAGCGATATCTGCACCGATTCAATCATACAGATTGTAGTGTACATAGATTTGCAAAACAAAGGGATAAAGGAATATTCCTGAACTTTGTTTTATCTCATGGTTACTGTGAAATTGTGGGAATGCATCAATGCAGTGCATGTTATCTCAGCTTGCAGAGTTTGGATTCATTGAATGAGTTTACAAAAAATGTAAATATTGCAAAATATACAGCCTCATGCTACATAACTAAGCTCCATTTCATGCTGAATAAACTAAATTATTAATGTATCCTAAATAGAAAACTATCTTTAGATTTTTACTCCAAAAGCATTTTATTAAATTAAATTTTATAAAAAAACAGATTTTTTATTCTTTTTTTTAAGAATTTATTTATATCCACCCTGATTCAAAGCATCTAGTGTGTTTTCTGTATGCTCGCTCATCTGCACAAGTCACTTCTGACACCATAAAATTCCAGGAGATGGCCCCGCCCCTCTCCAGCACATAGCAGGTGCATGACCGCCTCGGCTGTTTCCCTATGAGAAAGTGTAGAGGGGGTGTGTCTATTCCCTCCACTCAGGGCTCAGATTACACTCAGCTTCATGCTGCACAGTGCGTATGATCCAAGTAGAACTTGCAGTGCCTCTCTAAGCTGAGACAAAGATCTCCCCGCCGGTTGCAGTGAAGGGAGCAAGCATCTGCGTACCACTCAGGGGGTGCAGGAACATTAGCAGAGACCCAGGACCCAGTGCATGAATATGTGGATAAATGTGGCCTCAGTAAGTGCTGCTCCAGCCACGCCCTCTGACATTTTTTCACCCCCTACATTGCGGCTTGATCACAGAGTTTCATGCACTGGGTTGGTAAGCAGTGTTCCTTTCTTCCTTTCTCTACAGTGTGTGCGATGTCATATCCCCGCCCACTGCCTTGTGGAGCTGAGAAATGCTGTGCAAATTCTGGACTTTGAACAGATGTGGAGTAGAGACGGCTGCAGATAAACAGGTAAAAATTATGTAGGAGGATTTATTTCATCTCGGATCACCTGAGGCCAGTCCCTCATTGGGTATATGGAAGGGTTTACAGCCACTTTAAATTAATAGGTAACAGGTTTTCTTTAAAGCGGAGTTCCACCCATTTAAAAGTCAGCGGCTACAAAAAGTGCAGCTGCTGACTTTTAATAATCGGATACTCGCCGGTCCCACGTTCAAGTGATGTGGGCTCACAAAGCCCCGCTCCTCTCCGAGGCGCCAACATTCTAACTGTGGGCGCCCGGTTGTGGCTTCACAGCTGGGCGTGCGCTGCGCTCTGTTAATGGTCGAGCAATCTTCTGGGACCTGTGACGTGTCCCAGAAGATTGCAGGGAGGGTGGGGGGTGGGGAACTTCCTTACGGAGCCCGGGAAGGAAGTGGGAGCTGGGTGCCCATAAAAACTGGGTATCCACTCCCCCCCCCCCCCCCCCCCCCCAAAAAAAATGACATGCCAAACGTGGCATGTCAGGGGGTCACCATTACTTAAAGCGGAAGTTCCATTTTTGGGTGGAACTCCGCTTTAAGTAATTTTTTTTTTTACTTTAGCGCAGTTGCATTGTTCTCTGGATAACATTGGTCAGTCTTTGATTTTTTTACATATAGCTTAATGTTTAATTTGATGTCTAAATTTCTCCAATAGAACCGAATCATGGCGGAGTCTGGGCACAGCCAACCCAGTATGTACGTTCCCAGTCGCAGCAGGAGGCACCGTTGGATGGACCAGGGTCCTTCTGGCAACCTGAACCTGTCTGAACCAAAGAGACCCCATGCTACGTGACCGCGATCAGGACAAATGGGGGAGCACAGGGGGTTATGCTTCTATATAAAAATATATGTAAAGTACAGCAGCACATAACATTTTCGTCAGGTTAGTTAAGACAGAACCGTGAAAGCTGATTGGTGGACATGAGCTTCATTGCTCTTTATTGTGGATACATTCAGGTTTGTTCCTAAACAACATTAAGGGCCGGTTCACACGGGGGCGACTTGTCAGGCGACCTAGCCGCCTGACAAGTCGCCTCCCGTTCTGTACAATGGAACCGTTCTAATCGTCGCTCCGACTTAGAAGAAAGGTTCCTGTACTACTTTGGGGGCGACTTGCATAGACTTCTATACAGAAGTCGTCTTGCAAGTCGCCGCGGCAGTCGTGTGCAGGTCGCCTCGGTGAGGCGACCTGCAAGTCGTGCCGCGTCTAGTGTGAACCGGCACTTATCTTTACATCCTAGAAGCCTATAAATCTGACCTCAGGTCTTCCCTTCAGTCTTACACAGGTGTACCGGCATCTCTGGGAGGGACAGAAATTGCTTACTCTGATTTCACTACACACTGTGAGCTTCTCATAGTGTGCATTAGAGGCTTCAACGAGTCTTTTCCTCCCCAGCCTGACTGTCCCTGGCTCAGAAACACATGTAGGCATTTCCTATGGCGGTCTGCATGCAAATATAGCCCACTTCTCTAGATAGGTATCCACCCATCAAGGCATTTTGATATTTGCATAACTCATCCCAAGACCCAGCCCACTGATTGTATCTGGGCTGAGGGATCTTGAGAGGAGTACTGCCTGCCTCCTTCCACCACCAGCCATGATCTGTCTGAATTTCACAGAGAAGTACAGAGACCCAGTGATGATGTCACTGGGTCTAAAAATAAGGGGTGTCATTAAAGATTGAATTTCCTTGTTGATGAAGAGTGGAAAAGCAGGGAAGGCAAAATTATACACAGAATAAATGTCGGATTTAACCATTCAGCCCCGGAAGGTTTTACCCCCTTCATGACCAGGCCATTTTTTTTGCGATACGGCACTGTGTTACTTTAACTGACAATTGCACGGTTGTGCGACGCTGTACCCAAATAAAATTTGTAACCTTTTTTTCCCACAAATAGAGCTTTCTTTTGATGGTATTTGATCACCTCTGGGGTTTTTATTTTTTGCTCTATAAACAAAAAAGACTGACAATTTAAAAAAAAAAAAAAAAACTATATTTTTTACATTCCCAATAAAAAAAATGTAAAAATCAAATTTCTTCATCAGTTTAGGCCAATATGTATTCTGCTACATGTTTTTGGTAAAAAAAATCCCAATAAGCGTATATTGATTGGTTTGCGCAAAAGTTATAGAGGCTACAAACTATTTTCATTTATTACTAGTAATGGCGGCGATCAGCGACTTAAAGCGGGACTGCGATATTGCGGCAGACAAATCAGACACCTGACACTTTTTGGGGACCAGTGACACTAATACAGTGATCAGAAAATATGCACTGTCACTATATGAATGACACCGGCAGGGAAGGGGTTAACATCGGGGGACGATCAAAGGGTTAACTGTGTTCCCTGGGAGTGCTTACTAACTGTGGGGGAGGTGCTTTGACTAGGTGAATGTAAAGATCAGTGTTCCTGCTTAGCAGAAACACAAGATCAGCACATTCCCCTCTCACAGAACGGCGGTCTGCCTTGTTTACATAGGCAGACCGCTGTTCTGCCTTTCCCCTGAATGATTGGGGGGTCCTGGTGGACGCTATGATTGGCATCCGCTGTGTCCATTCACGCTCGTGCCCCAGACCCGGAAGTGCCAAATTACGTACTAGGTAGTCGGTCCACAACTGGTTAAGGGCTCTTTCACACGGGGGATCCGTATGTCCGTTTTTCATCCTTCCGTTTTCGGATGAAAAATGGACATACATGTATCCCTATGGAGCGTCAGATGTCAGCGGTGACATGTCCGCTGACATCCCACCCGCTCCGATCCGAAAAGTGTAACGGAGGAACACCCTACTTTTCCATCCGTTTTCGGATCGGGTGACGACGGACTCTACGGTCCGTCGTCATCCGATCCCCCATAGGGGAGAGCGGCGCTCTGTGCAGCGACGGACCTGTCATTTTCCTGCTCAGCGGGGATTGGCGGAGCGATCCCCGCTGAGCAAGCGGGTGTTCACGGGGCGGATCATCACTGATCGCCCCGTGTGAAAGAGCCCTTAAGAAGAACTCTTAACATCAGAAACTAAAAACATTAGAGAATGTGTAATCCATTTTCAACTAACGGTCTACCTAAAGGCAGACACCTTGAGATACCTGCCAACTTTCCCTGACTTCACAGGTAGGCGCCACCAACGCCATTCATCTGTCCAAATAAGAGAACCTCTAAAGCATTGTGATTGGACATCGGAATGAAATTGGGCAGGTCTCAGCCATTAAGTCAAAGAAAGTCAAGCCCAAAAGAAACTAAATTGATTGTAAATCTTAGATTTTATTTTTTTGCAAATAAAAAAAATATCTTACCCTAAGCTCCACTGTGCAGTTCGCTTTGCACAGAGTGGCCCGATCCTCGACTTCTGGGGACTCTCGGGGCTCCTCCCTGCATCGTTTAACCCCCTAGGAGAAGCGCTCTCCCGGGGGGTTACTTTGGGGGCGCACTCCCAAGTCCAGCATTCGATGTCCATAGACTTCGAATGTAGGACTTGGCCCCGACGCCGGCATCATTGGATTTGATTGACAGCAGCAGGAGCCAATGGCTGCGCTGCTATCAATCTATCTAATCAAGAGCCGAGAACCCAGGGGCAGAGGAAGAGCGCGTCTCCGCCTTGGGAAATTCCAGGGCTCAGGTAAGTAAAACGAGGGGGGGGGGGTGCCGGTCACTGCATTGGATGCATTAAGGTGAAAAGACATGAGGGTTTACAATCCCTTAAAAGAGGAACACAGAAGAAACCTTTTAATGTTAAAATAGAGTTCAGGTTCCTTTTGAGATCTCTGAGGCCATCATAGTTCCATTAAATCCATCCAATAAAGTAATTGTCGTTTACTTTTTGTCTTCACTGCCGCTGGACCAGCAGGTTGTGTTTAAGTTCAATTTTTTTAATTTTGTTTTTATGTTGATATATTGACTGTTCTTTATAATACTCAGGATCAAAATTAAGAGAATTCTGGCTACACCATACAGAAGACCCCGATCATCTTGGCCAAACCGGCAGCTGAGCATATAAGTTACTTTACGTTCCTTGTGTTGTATTCTATTACTAGACTTCTCTACAGCCAAGTGTAGGCTGTTTCTTTTAATATTACAAAATGCCTTAAAGCGGGGGTCCACCTATCTGTCGTTTTTTTTTTTTTTGGAGTTCATTCACAAACTTTTCTGCTCATGATTATCTACTCACATGTTCTGTGTAATAAGTCCGCCTGTGTCCGATTTCGTTGTAAAGAATAACTTATAAAATTCACTGAAGGCGGTTTCCATCTACATTGTGGGCATTTGAAGCCCACAAGCATGTATTTCCTGGATGTGGTGAATGCTGTGCTCCCAGCATTCACCGAGATGTTGTGATGACGCTGTTGCACAATGCATGCTGGGAAGCCTGAGACTAGCTCCCAGGGGACTGTGGGAGGTCTGGGAGAGGCTAGAAACACGCCTACTCCCATGGGAGGAAAACCAGGAAGTGCTAAGAAGATTAGAAAAAAAAAGGTAATTACGGCAATTTAAATTTTTTTTACACAGCATGTCAGCATCTAGGCAAGGAAGAGAATGCATAGAGATAATGTTCAAAATTTGGGTGGAACCCCACTTTAACCACGTCAGCCTCAGAAGAATTTCCCCCCTTCCTGACCAGAGCACTTATTGCGATTCGGCACTGCATCGTTTTAACTGACAATTGCGTGGTTGTGCGACGTTGCACCCAAACAAAATTAGCGTAATTTTTTTTCCCACAAATAGAGCTTTCTTTTGGTGGTATTTGATCACCTCTGAGGTTTCTATTATTTGCGCTGTATCCAAAAAAAGCGACAATTTTGAAAAAAAGCACTATTTTTTTACTTTTTGCTATAATAAATATCCCAAAAAAAATATAAAAACAAATTTCTTTCTCAGTTTAGGTCGATATGTATTCTTCTACATATCTTTGGTAAAAGTTATAGCATCTACAAAATTGGGGATAGATTATGGCATTTTTATTATTATTATTATTATTAGTAATGGCGACTATCTGCAATTTTTATCGTGACTGCGACATTGCGGCGGACACATCGGACACTTTTGACACTATTTTGGGACCAATGACATTTATACAGTGATCAGTGCTATAAAAATGCACTGATTACTGTGTAAATGACACGGGAAAGGGTTGAACACTAGGCGGCGATCAAGGGGTTAAGTGTGTCCTAGAGAGTAATTCTAACTGTGGGGTGGATGAGCCCACTACAACATGACAGGGAGCAGTAGATCCCTGTCATGTTGCTAGGCAGAACAGGGAAATGCCTTGTTTACATAGGCATCTCCCCGTTCTGCCGCTCCGTGTCACAATTGCCAGTGGGCACGCTCACGGATGTACGCGGCGTGCACCCACAATGCCGTTTCTTAAAGGGGACGTACAGGTACGCCCATTTGCGCAGCCGTGCCATTGTGCCGATGTACATTGTCGTTCGCTGGTCAGCAAGCGGTTAAAGAATACCTTTTTGTAAAAAAATTAATAAATGCGCATGTTTTTGCAGGTAAAAAAATATGCATTTAATATTTTTACATCTACAATTCAAACTTATTAGTATACATCAGATAATCTCCATCAGGAGAAGGTAAACAAAGAAAATCCTCAGTCATCCTTCCTCTCCACCAACCTCCAGTCGCCTCTCATCCCACCCAGGCGAAACCTCAGTGCCTAAGGGGGGAGGACAACAGAAGGACCTTTAATAGTAAACAAAAATGGTGCCGCGCTAATCCTGGATAAATTAGCTAAAGTAACTTAAAGTGGTGTGACATACATAAAAAGTGTGTAATCACAGATATAGTGACACTATAGCAGTGATAACACTAAACGTGTATCAATCTCCACTCATATGGAAACAGCTCTGAGTGGGGAAATGATAATCATCTGTGGTGACAATGGTCAGTAAATATCTCTCATCGTGTCCATAAGCAGAATATCAATAGTGTAAAAAGTGTCACTAATCAATAAATAATAAATCAATAAATATATCTCATCATGCCCATAAACAAATTATCAAAAATATAAAGATATAAAAAGTGTTGTTTAAACAAAGTGCATAATGCAATCTAAAGTGACTTTTAGTACATCGTAAACATGCAACATTTAAAGTGACATTGTGCAACAGTGCAATGACATTTTTTTAGAAAATAGTAGAATATCCAGAAATTAACAAGTGCTATAGCATGAAATCTATTTGATATAGTGTGACTGTAAAGTCCTGACATGCAGCAGTTGTAACAGTCCAAATTGTTTCAGCAAAAACAAAAGGTCCTTCTTGGAAAATGTGGCAGCAACGTCCTAGCATGCAACAGTCGCAGTGCAGTGCTCACAAAAAATCACACAGTGCACATCTTCGTGTTTGTACACACAGGTAAGAAGTGGCTCCTTACCTTAAGGTAATAGGGCAAAACGCATATGACCTTAAATCTTTAGGGGGATCCTCCTATAGGTGTAGAGCGCTATCTTCCCGGTCCTAGTCACAAGAGGTGGTTCCCTCAGTGGTATAGGAGGACAGAAAACATAGGGAGTCCCAATAGCGTAATAACGTTTTAACCAGCAGCTTTTATTCAGTAAATTAAGGGTACTCACATAAACAGCATAAAAACATTCATATCTCCAACGAGCGGCGAGCTCGTATACCTCTCACAGCATGCCTGTCCATGTCCATGCCTGTCCCTGTCTGCTAGGAAAATCGACACTTTCAGGAACGCAGATCTCCTGACCTCCGCGTACAAAGTAATGACATGGAGGTCAACAGGAGGAACTAGTGAGTGCTGCAGGAGGCGCATAAACTCCATGCTACAGAAGGTGTCAGTTTCCCAGCAAACTTTGAGGGATGATTTCTCACTACGTGGGTTAAATGTTTAGAGAAACGGGCAAGAGGAAGGGTAGGCATTCTGTTTTGTCTTTACGCTTGGTAGCTTATTACAAAGTTTTACTTTATATGACAGGGTCTCTTTAAAATCATAAAGATAGCAGTTTTGGCTAGAAACCCATGTGTTGGAGGCCTCCTCTTCATCGTGGTACCACAAAGTGCCTTGTGGTTCCACAGACTATAATTGATTCCTGTTTCTTCCAATAATTTACAGAGAAATGGGAATGCATGAGATTGACCTGGAGGTAAATTTAGGTGGGTAATGGTGAAGTTATTCTTCAGGATATTTTTTAATTACTTTACAGCTGTGGTTGGCAAGGCAAAACTGATGCCTCCTCCAGAAGATGAAACACAGCATCAAGCTGGTGGATGAATACATGAACTGGTTTGATGGTGCCATTGAGGTAAGCGCATGCCTTTTTGATCAGCTCTGACCCAAATATAAAACAACTAATGTCTTTAATTCTCTAAAGCAGGGGTCTACAAACGTTTTAAACAAAGCACCAGTTTACTGTCCTTCATACTTTAGGGGGCCCAGACTGTGGCCATTGGGAGTAAAAAAGGTCCTGATGTCAGTGCGAAAAAAAAATGCCTCATCGTTGGTTTCAGTGAGAGTAATTGTGCCCCATCGTAGGTGTCAAAGGAAGGATTAGTGCCGCATCATTAGTGTTATTGGGAGGAGATGTGTCCCTTCATTGGTGTCACTGGGGGGAAATATGCCAGGATAAAAGCAAGCAAGGGGCCATATCTGGCCCCAGGGCCACAGCTTGGAGACCACTGCTCTAAAGCAATATTTCTTAAAGTGGTTGTAAACCCTTACAATCCACTTTTTGTTACAGGTAAGCCTATAATAAGGCTTACCTGTAGCTACCTTGGATATCTCCTAAGCCTACACAGTTTAGGAGATATCCCCTGTATCTGCATGTGTCGACATCATCGGCACATGCACACTGAAGCAATGGCACGTGCGTGCCGTTTGCTTCAGTGAGTGTGCTGTTACCGGCGGCTTCCGCACGCATGCATGGGAGTGATGTCATCGCGGCAGCCCCAGAGCTGCTATACCCGGAAGTAACTCTGTGTAACGCTGTGTACGGGCACTGCAGTGGGGGCTTTGATCTCAGGTGAGTATTACATAATGAGCTTGTATGCTATGCATACTAGCTTATTATGCCTTTGTCTTGTAGGTATTTTTTTTGTTTTTTTTTTCATGTGGGTTTACAACCATTTTAACCTTTCTAACACAGAGGAACCCTTTAACCGCTTCCCAACCGCCTCACGCAGATATACTGCGGCAGAAGGGCAGTTACAGGCAGTTTAACGTTCTTGTACGTGGCCCTTTTAAGAGGCGGCTTGTGTGTGCCCGCCGGGAGCTCCTTGACCGTGATCGCGGGTCCCGCGATCGTCTCACGGTGAGGAAGAATGGGGAGATGCTAATGTCACATTTGGTTTGCAAGAAAAGTCACACTTCTTTGGAATTGATCACAAGTCGATATCTGCATCAATTTGATAAAGACTGTTCTATTTGCTTGAACAATTTTGGTTTTTCCATTTTTTTATCACATAATATTTATAACAATCACTTAATATTTATAACATTCACTGTTTTTTTGGAAAGTCATTTTTACAGGATATTCAGTCACTATTAAGTTTAAGGGTTTATGGTATAGAGCGCAACTATTTTTGCTTTTACATTTTTATTTTTGCTATAACTTTTGCGCAAACCAATCATTAAACGCTTATTGCGATTTTTTTTTTTTTTTTTTTTTTTTTTTTTTACCAAAAATATGTAGAAGAATACGTGTCGGCCTAAACTGAGAAAAAAATTTTTATTTTTAATATATTTTTTGGGGATATTTATATAGCAAAAAGTAAAAAATAATGCGTTTTTTTCAAAATTGTCACTATTTGTTTATAGCGCAAAAAATTAAAAACCGCAGAGGTGATCAAATACCACCAAAAGAAAGCTCTATTTGTGGGAAAAAAGGACGTCAATTTTGTTTGGGAGCCACATCACACGACCGCGCAATTGTCAGTTAAAGCGACGCAGTGCCGAATCGCAAAAAGTGCTCTGGTCTTTGGCCAGCCAAATGGTCCGGGGCTTAAGTGGTTAACCAGTTCCCATCCAGTTTATAGCATATTGACAGCCGGACAGGACTCTCCTCCTTCCAGGTGGACATCATATGACTTCCTCCCGATCACGCTGCTCATGCCACGCAGCCTGGGGAACAGTGGTGAGCCGTGTCCCTCTGACAGACAAAATGACTAATGACATTGGCTCTTTACCATGTGATCACCTGTGTACAATCACAGCTGATACTATGTAAACAAATGCAGGTTATTGGCACTTCCATTCCTCAGTGCTGTCACTCTGTGAGGAAAGGAAAGCCAATTACTGGTTTTCCTGTGACAGCTGGAGTGCACCATGCAGGGCTGTTAGACGGCTCCAGGTTGGTGGCTCTGGTTTTATTCTATAAAATCCTCTCCACAGTCCACACACACCTCACTTCTCCCGTAATCCCCATCCCGGCGGCGCTCTCACTCTTGATTCCTCTCCAGACTCCCCCCTCAGAGACTGCAGACATGAGAGAAGACAAGAGATAGTCGGAGATTGCAGACATGATACAAGAGAAGGTTAGAGGCTGCGGACAGAATGTAGGAGGTGGTCAGAATATGCGCACAGGTTACAGGAGGTGGTCAGAGTATGCAGACATGTAGGGGGAGCAAACAGACTGGTCTCCTGTGTAGGGGAAACACACAGAGGTTGTCAGTCATGTAGAAGGAGCACCCAGAGGGGTCAGTCGTGTAGTGGGAGCACACAGAGGGGTCAGTCGTGTAGTGGGAGCACA
Source organism: Aquarana catesbeiana (assembly GCF_042186555.1). Lineage (NCBI taxonomy): Eukaryota > Metazoa > Chordata > Amphibia > Anura > Ranidae > Aquarana > Aquarana catesbeiana. Next base: position 221,199,164 of record NC_133332.1, read on the forward strand.
TCCATGTAGGAGGAGCACACAGTGAGGTGAAGTCCTAATAAGAGCTGTCACAGGAGGGCCCTCACACAGGACACATGGCAGGCAGGGCGGTTGAGGTTGGCACACACAGGGTGATCAGACAGGGCGGTGAGGTTGGCACACTCAGGGTGATCAGGTTCCTGTTCTTAGTAGAGGTGGGGTCCTGGTCTCCAGGGAAGATGGGGTCCCTAGGTGAGATGGAGTCCCTGTTGTCAGGGGAGATGGGGTTCCTGTCCATAAGCAAGATGGGTTCCCCATCCCTAGGGGAGATGGTGTTCCTGTCCCTAGGGGAGAAGGGTGTCCCTACCCTCCGGGGGAGAGAAGGGTGTCCCTACCCTCCGGGGGAGAGAAGGGTGTCCTCTCTCCTCCGGGGGAGAGAAGGGTGTCCTCTGTCCTCTGGGGGAGAGAAGGGTGGCACCCTCTCCTCCTCCAACCACCCAAGGACCAGCTCTTCCAATTTTGGCCAACCCTGGGGCCATTTCCTTCTCCTTCAAACAGCCAGGGGCCCACTCCTTCTCTGCCAACCACCCAGGTGCCCTTTCCTTCTTCTCCCCCGGCCAACCAGGGGCCCTCTCCTCCTCCAAACAACCAGGTGCCCTCTCCTTCTCCCCCGGCCACCCAGGGGCCCTCTTGTTGACTAAATGGCCACCCAGGGGCCCTCTTGTTGACTAAATGGCCACCCAGGGGCCCTCTCCTCCAAACACCCAGGGGCCCTCTCCTTCTCCCCCGGCCACCCAGGGGCCCTCTCCTTCTCCCCCGGCCACCCAGGGGCCCTCTCCTTCTCCTCTGGCCACCCAGGGGCTCTCTCCGTCTCCACCAGCCACCCAGGGGCTCTCTCCTTCTCCCACGTCCACCCAGGGGCTCTCTCCTTCTCCACCAGCCACCCAGGGGCTCTCTCCTTCTCCACCGGCCACCCAGGGGCTCTCTCCTTCTCCCACGTCCACCTCCACAAATATTTAGGTTTGACCTAATATTATATGGTTTTGGTAAATCTACAAGAAAATTGTATAATGTATGGCCAGCCTTACCATGCAAATCTTCAGAGACTGGGTCACACCTGGGAATGTGCCATGGCTTTGGACCTAGAAAGCACTCAGTGGCTAACCAACTAGTACACTAAGGGTATGGAAAGCTTCAAATGCAGAGCCCAGTGCCTGAAGGTCATATTGTAGGTTAGCCCCACAAATTCAATCCAGCAGGATCTGGGTATGGCATCCAAAGCTAGAGCCGAGGAGCAGCCAATCCAAATATATTCCTTGCTATACTACTGCTCAGGCATGTACTGGCCATCAGGACTACCGGGACTTTCCCGGTGGGCCGATGGCTCAGTGGGCCGCTTTCAGTGACAGGATCCTTTCATTCCCAGACAATACAGTGTCCCTGGATTGCCCCCTGTGCCGATCTGATGCCCCCTTAAAAGGCCACCATCGCCGCTTTACCGACTGTCACTTATTCTGGCCGGGCAGGCCGGCCGAGACCCGCTTTAAGTTGTAGTTCCACAGCTGCTGGCTCACTGCCCGGAATGGTTGCTAGCCGCCTGGCGTGTAGCAACCAGTGACGTCACCAGAGCGATGCCCCAGAATACAGAGCGGAGGAGGATTTAACTTCCTCCTTCTCCGTGCGCGCCTAGTACTTAGCTCCATCCACCTCCTCTGAGCTGAAGCCGAAACTAGTGGAGCCTGGAGGACATGTGCGGGACCGGGACACCGTGCACAGGGAGCCACCACGCCAACCTCCATTTCCTGGTTCTCATCTGACAGGTATAATGTGATCTGTGTGCTCCGCTGCTGCAGCTACACTTTCTTCCCCCACAGTCTCTCCACCATGTATATTCCAAGCGCTGCTGGAGAACTCTTTCTGTGAGTGGGGGATCTAATACTAAAGGGGGGTTCTTTCTGTGAGTGGGGGATCTGATGCTAAAGGGGGGTTCTTTCTGTGAGTGGGGGATCTGATGGTAAAGGGGGGTTCTTTCTGTGAGTGGGGGATCTAATGCTAAAGGGGGGTTCTTTCTGTGAGTGGGGGATCTGATGGTAAAGGGGGGTTCTTTCTGTGAGTGGGGGATCTGATGGTAAAGGGGGTTCTTTCTGTGAGTGGGGGATCTGATGGTAAATGGGGGTTCTTTCAGTGAGTGGGGGATCTGATGATAAAGGGGGGCTCATTCTGTAAGTGGGGTCTCTGATGGTAAAGGGGGGTTCTTTCTGTGAGTGGGGGATCTGATGGTAAAGGGGGGGTCTTTCTGTAAGTGGAGGATCTGATGGTAAAGGGGGGTTCTTTCTGTGAGTGGGGGATCTGATGGTAAAGGGGGATTATTTCTGTGAGTGGAGGATCTGATGGTAAAGGGGGGTACTTTCTGTGAGTGGGGGATCTGATGGTAAATGGGGGTTCTTTCAGTGAGTGGGGGATCTGATGATAAAGGGGGGCTCATTCTGTAAGTGAGGTCTCTGATGGTAAAGGGGGGTTCTTTCTGTGAGTGGGGGATCTGATGCTAAAGGGGGGTTCTTTCTGTGAGTGGGGGATCTGATGGTAAAGGGGGGTTCTTTCTGTGAGTGGGGGATCTGATGGTAAAGGGGGGTTATTTCTGTGAGTGGAGGATCTGATGGTAAAGGGGGGTACTTTCTGTGAGTGGGGGATCTGATGGTAAATGGGGGTTCTTTCAGTGAGTGGGGGATCTGATGATAAAGGGGGGCTCATTCTGTAAGTGGGGTCTCTGATGGTAAAGGGGGGTTCTTTCTGTGAGTGGGGGATCTGATGCTAAAGGGGGGTTCTTTCTGTGAGTGGGGGATCTGATGGTAAAGGGGGGTTCTTTCTGTGAGTGGGGGATCTGATGGTAAAGGGGGGTTCTTTCTGTGAGTGGGGGATCTAATGCTAAAGGGGGGTTCTGTGAGTGGAGGATCTGATGCTAAAGGGGGGTTCTTTCTGTGAGTGGGGGATCTGATGGTAAAGGGGGGGTCTTTCTGTAAGTGGAGGATCTGATGGTAAAGGGGGGTTCTTTCTGTGAGTGGGGGATCTGATGCTAAAGGGGGGTTCTTTCTGTGAGTGGGGGATCTGATGCTAAAGGGGGGTTCTTTCTGTGAGTGGGGGATCTGATGGTAAAGGGGGGTTCTTTCTGTGAGTGGAGGATCTGATGGTAAAGGGGGGTACTTTCTGTTAGTGGGGGATCTGATGGTAAATGGGGGTTCTTTCAGTGAGTGGGGGATCTGATGATAAAGGGGGGCTCATTCTGTAAGTGGGGTCTCTGATGGTAAAGGGGGGTTCTTTCTGTGAGTGGGGGATCTGATGCTAAAGGGGGGTTCTTTCTGTGAGTGGGGGATCTGATGCTAAAGGGGGGTTCTTTCTGTGAGTGGGGGATCTGATGGTAAAGGGGGGGTTCTTTCTGTGAGTGGGGGATCTAATGCTAAAGGGGGGTTCTTTCTGTGAGTGGGGGATCTAATGCTAAAGGGGGGTTCTTTCTGTGAGTGGAGGATCTGATGCTAAAGGGGGGTTCTTTCTGTGAGTGGAGGATCTGATGGTAAAGGGGGGTTCTTTCTGTGAGTGGGGGATCTGATGGTAAAGGGGGGGGGTTCTTTCTGTGAGTGGGGGATCTAATGCTAAAGGGGGGTTCTTTCTGTGAGTGGAGGATCTGATGCTAAAGGGGGGTTCTTTCTGTGAGTGGGGGATCTGATGGTAAAGGGGGGGTCTTTCTGTAAGTGGAGGATCTGATGGTAAAGGGGGGTTCTTTCTGTGAGTGGGGGATCTGATGGTAAAGGGGGGTTATTTCTGTGAGTGGAGGATCTGATGGTAAAGGGGGGTACTTTCTGTGAGTGGGGGATCTGATGGTAAATGGGGGTTCTTTCAGTGAGTGGGGGATCTGATGATAAAGGGGGGCTCATTCTGTAAGTGGGGTCTCTGATGGTAAAGGGGGGCTCTTTCTGTATGCATAGGACGATAGTGGCAGTCAGGGACGTATCCAGTTGCCTTGGGGTGGGGGGGTGGTAAAATGCACCGTTGCCTAAGTACACAAAAATTCTTGCACTGGCCTGTCCTCAGGAACATGGATCAGGAGGCTATGTGTGAGTGGCCAGAGCCAGCTGTGCTGGAGCTGTCAGTGTCAGTTCACTGGGGGGCATGGCCGCCAGCTAGCTGTTGCACCCTGTTGCATTCTGGGAGTAGTAGTCCACACGCTCAAGCTCCCAGGGGGGGTGAAGGCATTGCTGAGGTGAAAGACCCTGATACCCCCAGGGCCAGCTGACCCCAAATCCCATCTATCCACCCCTCCATTTACCCTGCCCCAGTGCCCACCCAGTACCTCCAAAAAAGGCCTCAACACTGTGGGTCCTGCTGGAAGATAGCCATGGCCTGTGGCCAGCTCCTTGCAGGGCCCACAGGTCAGTGGCCGGCTCCCAGCAGGACCCACTGCCTGCTTTGCAGGGCAATCCTGGGCGGGTGCACCTCGAGCAATTGCGTATAGTTTTTATCCTGTATTGGTCATGTTTGCAAAATTAAAGTGGGCCAGTCTGGAAGAAGTCCAGGGCCAAATTTTTGTCCCAGTCCATCCCTGCTACTGCTTGAGCTGGTCTGTACACAGCAGCTATCTGGATTGGATGGAATAAAAAACTCGCTGCTCCAGGTGAGTTGAATGTACCTGATGGAACCTCCAGTCGAGTGCTAGCTCCGGCCCGCCTCCGTGGGTGTATTTAAGGTAAAGAAAGGGTGGCTGCCCATCGGGTGGTTTCAAATGCCATTTATGTAGTCACCTTGGTGACACCAACACACAATCTTGTAGACACGTTTCACACAGTACAAATGTGCTTAACCGCTTGCCGCCCGCCGGCTGTCATATGAGGGCCAGGCGGCGCGGCTCTCGTTCTGGGAGGGCAGCGTCATATGACGCCTTCGCCTTCCCTGCCCACCAGGGGGCACGCACCCGCCGTGTTACTGGGCACCCGATACGCAATGTCCGCCCGGCACCCACGATTGCCTGGTAACACGGTAGGACCGTGGATCTGTGTGTGTAAACACACAGATCCACGCCCTGTTAGAGAGGAGACTGATGTGTGTTCTCAGTATAGAGCAACACCGATCAGTCTCCTTCCCTTGTGAGTCCCCTCCCCCTTCAGTTAGAAACACTCCCTAGCAACATAATTAACCACTCGATCACCTCCTAGTGTTAACCCCTTCCCTGTCAGTCACATTTATACAGTAATCAGTGCATTTTTATAGCACGGATCGCTGTATAAATGTGAATGGTCCCAAAAATATGTCAAAAGTGTCCAAAATGTCCGCCACAATATCGCAGTCATGATAAAAATCGCAGATCGCCGGCATTACTAGTAAAAAAAAAAAAATAATAATAATAAAAATGCTATAAATCTATCCCCTATTTTGTAGACGCTATAACTTTTGCGCAAACCAATCAATATACGCTTATTGTGATTTTTTTTTTTACCAAAAATATGTAGAAGAATACATATCGGCCTAAACTGGGGAAAAATTTTTTTTTTCAAAAGTGTCGCTCTTCTTTTGTTTATAGCGCAAAAAATAAAAAACGCAGAAGTGATCAAATATTACTAAAAGAAAGCTCTATTTGTGGGGAAAAAATCATAAAAATTTCATTTGGGTACAGTGTAGCATGACCGCACAATTGTCATTCAAAATGTGACAGCGCTGAAAGCTGAAAAATGGCCTGGGCAGGAAGGGGGTGAAAGTGCACTGTATTGAGATGGTTTTAATCATTACATATCCTACTAAAAGGCGCTTATATAGATCCACCCCCTATAATCACAGGTGTTCAGAGGATGGTAATCAGTAGCAGGAAACACACTTGATCAATTATTCTATTGGGCCAGAACACTAGTCCTCTGGAGTGAACATATCAAAAACAGATGAATGAATGAATAGAGGGTACCCATGTCCCGTCTAAGTGGATAAAGTATATGGGATCCAAATTCATAAAAAAAAAAAAAAATATATATATATATATATATATATATATATATACACACACAAATGTGTGAAACAATCAGCGCCACCCTAAATTAATCAAGTGCAAAGTTGCAGCCGCTATACACTTTAAATGAAATCACTACACGTTAAAAATATATATTAAAAAAACATGTGTATATGTACCAAAAGACCCACATACACTCACACACAGTCAGGCCCGGATTTACTCCCTTTGCCGCCCCAAGGCCGGGTCTTTCAATGTCGCCACATACACACACACACACACACACACACACACCACGTCCTTTATCGATGATTTCTACAATAGATCAATTAAAAACATATCTCCACACACAAGAACACTGAAAATAACTGGCTTTAATTGTACAGACTAAAAATACTTCAGGGTAAGCGCACGAGGGGTAAGGATTTTTCGCAGGCAATTTTTCAAGGCAATGGCTGGTGTTAATGCTTCAATCATCCCCGGCACCATGGTTGTTATGGTGTCAGGATGATTGAAACACATTACTTCTATCATTACATTGTAATATAAACTGAAATAGTTCAACTCACCATAATGCAGAATCATTGGGAGCCCTGAGCGTGTCACTTGCCACCATCTCTTGTCACTTGCCACTATGCCTGCCACCAGATGGGGATGTCACTTGCCACCATGCCTGCCACCAGATGGGGTTGACACTTGCCACGCTGCCTGCCACCACATGGAGATGTCACTTGCTACACTGCCTGCCACCAGATGGGGATGTCCCTTGCCACGCTGCCTGCCACCAGATGGGGATGTCACTTGCCACGCTGCCTGCCACCAGATGGGGATGTCACTTGCCACGCTGCCTGCCACCAGATGGGGATGTCACTTGCCACCAGATGGGGATGTCACTTGCCACCATGCCTGCCACCAGATGGGGATGTCACCTTCCACGCTGCCTGCCACCAGATGGGGATGTCACTTGCTACGCTGCCTGCCACCAGATGGAGATGTCACTTGCTACGCTGCCTGCCACCAGATGGGGATGTCACTTGCCACGCTGCCTGCCACCAGATGGGGATGTCACTTGCCACGCTGCCTGCCACCATATGGGGATGTCACTTGCCACGCTGCCTGCCACCAGATGGGGATGTCACTTGCCACGCTGCCTGCCACCAGATGGGGATGTCACTTGCCACCATGCCTGCCACCAGATGGGGATGTCACTTGCCACGCTGCCTGCCACCAGATGGGGATGTCACTTGCCACCATGCCTGCCACCAAATGGGGATGTCACTTGCCACGCTGCCTGCCACCAGATGGGGATGTCACTTGCCATGCTGCCTGCCACCAGATGGGGATGTCACTTGCCACCATATGGGGATGTCACTTGCCATGCTGCCTGCCACCAGATGGGGATGTCACTTGCCACCATGCCTGCCACCAGATGGGGATGTCACTTGCCACCAGATGGGGATGTCACTTGCCACGCTGCCTGCCACCAGATGGGGATGTCACTTGCCACCAGATGGGGATGTCACTTGCCACCATGCCTGCCACCAGATGGGGATGTCACTTGCCACCAGATGGGGATGTCACTTGCCACCATGCCTGCCACCAGATGGGGATGTCCCTTGCCACCAGATGGAGATGTCACTTGCCACCAGATGGGGATGTCCCTTGCCAATGTTGCCATGCTGCCTGCCATCAGAAGGAGGAGGGCGGAACAGCGGTGCGGGCAATGAGAGATGTCATCTTTCTCCCACGCCGCCGCACCGCTGACACTACTAGCTACTCTCAATTTTTTTAAAAATGGCACCGGGCGGCGCAATCACGCTACTGCGCATGCGCCGCCCGGCCGAGCGCTTACGAGCTTTCCCGAGCCCGGCCGGCTTCGGAACGGCGCATGCGCAGTTGCGTGGTCGGCTCGCGGCCATCTTTTCTATGGGCACTGGTGCCCATAATAGACTTTAATGGGCAGCACGAAAGGGGGAGCGGCGCCGCCCCTACACCACTGCCACCCCGAGGCCTGGCCTCGGTGGCCTTGTGGCTAATCCGGCCCTGCACACAGTGCAGTGCTACTACAGTGATAATTCAATGCTATACTTCGTGCTACGTATACATGCAATAAAATTAAAATTCATAAAAAATTCATAATAAATGTCCCATAAATCAATATCAATCTTGATAATAGTGCTCCACTCTTATTATCATATCACCATGCTTCTCATAGGTGTGCGCAGACTATTGCATTAGGGTGTGCACCCCAAAGCTCCAACACACATATTTTTTCTCTGCAGCCTGAGCTGCCATGGACAGTGAATGAATGGGATAGTGCTCTGTGCCAGAAGCACTGTGGGGGGCCCAATTCCCAAATCTATCTATCTATCTATCTATCTATCTATCTATCTATCTATCTATCTATCTATCTATCTATCTATCTATCTATCGTACAACAGTGAATAATATACAATTTTCTAGACATTATTGACAAACAATAAATGGATGAATAAGATAAAAAATAAATGTGGAAAAATAATAAAAATAAAAAAAAACATTGTTTATGGAAACGTAGCTGATAAATATGAATAGCATGTGTATGTAACAAAAATTTATTGGAAAAGTGATAATAAAAATGAATAGTTAATAGACATATAGCGAGCCAATAGGCATACACAAATAGGACATAAATCAGTGGACAGATATAATTATAACAGCAAAAGAGGAGATTGAAAATCATGGGCTAATATTCTAACACACTATGTAAATGTATGTAAGAAGAAATATATATGGCAATAGCCCTCATATCCTACCCCAGTATCTACCTTTGGTCACATAGAGGATGAACGAATATCCTAGAGGTGCTATAGGGGGTATGTTAATGAGTATGTATAATTTAATTTAAATATATTAAAGAGCAGAGGGAGCAATCCAAGGACAACAGTCATATCATAATTATATGAAGATAATAGATATTAAGATGGATGAATGCATACATGGGGGGGGGGGTTAATTAAACAATAAAAAATACAAATTAAAAAACATCCAATGAATAGGCAGAGGGAAGTGTTTTTAGGATTTATTCGTAAAAGTGCCTGACATCCCACTCATAGTTTTTTTTTTTTTAAAATAATAGGATTTTTATAACAACTTACTTGTAAAATCCTTTTCTTGGACTACATCATGGGACACAGAGCACCATAGTAATTACTATGTGGGCATATAGGCACCTTCAGGTGATGGACACTGGTACACCCAATACAGGAAGTTCACTCCCTATATAACCCCTCCTCCTACCATGAGTACCTCAGTTTTTGTAGCAAAGCAATATACTTAAACCCCAGAAAAAGGGGCGAGACCTCTGTCTCCCATGATGTACTCGAAGAAAAGGATTTTACAGGTAAGCTGTTATAAAAATCCTATTTTCTTTATCGTACATCATGGGACACAGAGCACCATAGTAATTACTATGTGGGGCATCCCATAGCAATGTTATTTGAGGGGAGGGAGACACAACCCGTAGGGCACCCCCAGACTTTAGGACCTATACTGCTGCCTGCAGCACACTGTGCCCAAAGGCGATATCTTCATGCCTTCTTACATCCACCTGATAAAACTTGGTGAATGTATGTACTGAAGACCAAGTTGCGGCCTTACAGATCTGGGCCATGGAGGCCTGGTGACGCACTGCCCAAGAAGCACTAACTGATCTGGTAGAGTGCGCTTTGACCTGAAAAGGTGGAATCTTACCCCCTTAAATCATAAGTCTGAATTATAACTTGCCGAATGCACTTAGCGACAGTGGATTTCGAAAGCTGCCTGTCCTTTCTTAGGACCCTCTGGCAGTACAAATAAGACATCAGTCTTCCGAATCTGAGCAGTTGTCTTTAAATAGACTTTGACCGCTCTCACCACATCAAGACAATGTAGTGACTTCTCTTCCTTGGAACATGGTTTTGAAAAAAACGATGGCAGGACAATATCTTGGTTCAGGTGAAAACCTGAGACCACTTTTGGCAAAAAATCTGGACGAGGGCGCATGAATAATCAAGTATGGCTCTTTACAAGAAAGAGCAACCAATTCTGAAACCCTCCTTGCTGAGGATATAGCAACCAAGAATACTAACTTCCTTGTCAGAAGGACTAAGGGAATATGCTGTATTGGTTCAAATGGCTGTTTTTGTAACACTGACAAAACTAAGTTCAAGTCCCAAGGGCTCAAAGGTGATTTAACTGGCAGATTATTCCGCATCGCCCCTTGCATAAAACCCCGGACTAAAGCTTGTGTAGCAGAGGAACAAGATACTTGGTCCCCGTACACCCCATTATGGGGCAAGCCTCGATTGCCACATTTTGCAACCATTCCTGATCCAGTACTGTGGGCGCGGTTTGAAATTTAAACACCGGGGGGCAGTGTCCAATGGCGGACTCCTTACCTTTGAAAAAGGTACGCTTCCAAAAAGGACCCGAAATCTGCTCAACCGTATGCTATTTAGATACCAACAACTAAGACACGCATTTAAGGCTCAATTTCCACGAACCGTTAGGTTGGAAGCACATGTGGTAGAAACCTTGCTGAGGGCCTCGGAAACGGAGGGGACTTTATCTGCCCTCTACTCCATCCTGGCAGGATTGGATACCTCGAAGGTTTCCCTTCCGGCGCTGGCTGACGACGACTGGAAAGAGGGCATCCAACAGTATATTCCATTAATGATATCAGCCACAGACCGTCTCACACAGCTAAAATTTCTACATCGGGTCTACTATTCCCCCGAAAGATTAGCTAGACTATACCCTGACAGACAACCAGCCTGCCATAGATGTAGTGCAGAGGTTGGTACCTTTTTTCATGTGGTGTGGTCGTACCCACAACTGAGGCCTTTCTGGATGGGGGTGGTGGAGGCAATAAACTCCATAGGTAAATTGCGGGTTCCCTGTGATCCAATACCCCTACTGCTGGGTGTCTGCGACACGTTAGAGGCCCCGCAATCTAAGAAGCTATTCGTATTTTATGCTGCTTTTTATGCTAGGAAAGCAATCCTGCTACAGTGGAACATGCCCCTTCCCCCCACGGTCCAACAATGGCAGTCCTTGATAGATTTGGCACTGCCGTTATACAAACTAACGTATATGGGACTTAATGCCTGAAAAAATTTGACAAGTTATGGGCGGCATGGGTCCGCGAACGAAGGTTGCCTTTGGACTAGGACTCGGAAAAAGGTAGTAGAGAAGAATTGGGACAGATAGATTTGTACTTTTGGCCTAGTGATGGCGACTCCTGAATGAGGTGGAAGTAAAACCCCTTTTCTCCTTTTTTTTCCTCTCTTCCCCTCCTACCCCTTTCCCCCCTGGATCCCTCCTCCCCAGGGTGTAAGGGGCTTCTCTTCTCTTTCTTCCTACGCTTCCAGCGTAACTTGTTGTGCTCCCTGATGGTAACTTCTCCTTCCCTGACATTAAATTGCTGAAATTATCACTGACTTGTTTACACTGAACCTGGCTGATTCATGTATGGTTGCTAAGAATGTACCACTGTTTTCTTTTTCTGTTTAAAACTTGAATAAACTTTTTCGTTAAAGAATGTGTAGCAAGCGGTCTTTGAAATAAGACCAATAAAGCTGAGACTAGGCCCTGAATAGTACTCAAGGCCAACTTCATCTCTACCCCTAATTGTAGAAAGGCAAGAATTCTGCCTATGATATACCTCCGAGGGTGCAAATCCTTGGATTCACACCAGGAAACATAAGCCCTCCAGACTCTAATATATAGTTCTGGAAGATGGCCTCCTTGCAATAATCAAGGTAGAGATAACTGACCCGGAAAGCCCACGTTTCTTCAGAATGTGGGTTTTAATAGCCAAGCCATTAAATTTAGCGTTTTAAGGTAGGATGGAATATGGGCCCCTGTGAGAGTAGGTCTGGCCGTAGTGGAAGGGACCATGGATCCTCCACCGCCATCTTTACGATTTCTGCATACCAGGACCTTCTGGGCCACGCTGGGGCTACCAGAATTACTGGCTTTCTTTCCAGCTTGATCCTGCAAAGAAGTCATGGCAGCAACTTAATAGGGGGGAATGCATAAATCAGTGAGAACTGATCCCACAGGGTTACCAATGCATCTGTTCTGCATGCGAGTGGATCCCTTGTCCTGGACACAAAGTTGACTAACTTCAAGTTGAATCTGGACCCCAGAAGATCTACGTCTGGAGTCCGCCATCTTAGGCAAAGAGCCAAAAGAATGTCGGGGTGAAGGGACCAATCCCCCGGGAATAACTGCTGGCTACTCAGGTAGTCTGCCAATTCTCTACTCCCGGAATGAAGACTGCCGACAGGCACGGAACATTCCTTTCTGCCCAAGTTAGAATATGGTTTACCTCTGTCTGCACTACGAGAATCATGGTGCCCCATTGGTGATTGATATAGGCGACAGCCGTGGCATTGTCGGATTGGATCCTGACAGGACAATCCCGTAACCTGAACGTCCAGGCCTTCAGAGCCAGACGCACTGCCCAAATCTCTAGGATGTTGATGGGCAAGGCTCTTTCGGGTCTTGACCACTTTTCCTGGACAGTTGTCTTCTTTAGTACTGCTCCCCGGCCTGAAAGGCTGGCATCTGTCGTTACCACTTTCCAGATAACTGGTCTGAAGGATTTTCCTTTCAGCAGATTCTGGGTTAGTAACCAACTGAGGCTTTGGGACACCCTTGGGGACAGCCGCATTGACAAGTCTAAAGCTTGAATTGTTTTGTTCCAAGCAGACAGGATACTGTTTTGCAACAGTCTCAAATGGAACTGGGCATAGGGAACCGCTTCGAATGAAGCCTCCATCTTTCCTACAACCTCATGCAAAGGTGAATGGAGGGATCTCCTTTCGACCTGACCATCCGCAGCAGCTCTCTTACGGAGTTGATTTTTGCCTGAGGCAAGAACACCTTTTTCTGGGCTGTGTCTATGATCAGACCCAAGTACTCCAGCCTTTTTAGCGGTTTTAAGAAAGACTTTTCTAGGTTGAGAATCCAACCCAGATTTTTCAGGTAACTGGTTGTAATGTTCACGCTTTGCTCCAAATGAGCCACCGACTGGTCTATTAGTAATAGATTGTTTAGGTACACCAAGACTGTTATGCCCTGTGCCCTTAACCTGGCTAGAGGTGGGACCAGCACTTTTGTAAACACTTGGGGTGCTATAGCTAGCCCGAAGGGCAAGGCTACAAACTGAAAATGCTGCTGTTCTACTTCGAACCGCAGAAACCTTTGGTGAGCGGGAAATATAGGGACATGCAGATATGCTTCCCTGATGTCGATGGATGCCAGAAGTTCTCCTCCTTGTAGGATAGAAACTACTGACCTGATCGACTCCATGCGAAAGGAGCGGATCTTCAGGAACCGATTTAGATTCTTTAGATCTAGAATGGGTCTGACATCTCCATTCGGTTTTGGTACTGTAAAGAGGTTTGAATAAGACCCCAAACCTTGCTCTTCTGTGGGGATTTGTATGATCACCCCCTGAGCCAGTAATCGGTCTAATGCCCGAAAAGAGATTGCCTTTTCCCTGGATATTTGGGAACGTTTGATCTCAGAAAACGAGACGGTGGAAACTCCCAAGATTTTGGTTTGTATCCTAGAGACACCGTGGAGATGACCCATCTGTCCTGAATTTCCTCTTGCCAGACTTCTGAGTATTGCAGAAGTCTTCCCCCCACTCTAGCGATGGGGGGGGGTGCCTCTTCATAATGAGGCTTTAGAATTCTGCTTTGCAGATTTCTGGCCCCAGGTCTTCTTCTGTGCCTGGGACTGACCCTGAGGTTTTCCTCTAGGGTCTGATGGTGGGGGCCGTCGCCACTGCCTAGAGGCGGATGTCCCTGGCGCTGGAGAAAGAGTCCGTTAAAATGAAGGATGTTTATACTTTCTTTTGACTGGCAAAATAGTACTCTTCCCACTAGAAATCATTTGGATGTATTTGTCCAAATCATCCCCAAATAGTCGATCCCCATGAAAAGAGAAACTAGTCAGAACCCTTTTGCAAGGTGCTTCGGCTGACCAATTTTTCAACCACAGGACCCTTCGCATGTGTACTAGCACAAGCGCAAGCCGGGACACCTGGTGAATAGAGTCTTTCATGGCATCTATGGCAAAACATAATGCCTTTGGCAGTTCGGCCAAATCGCGGGCCTGTTGTGCAGGGACCTCCTTAAGGGCCTGTCTAAATTGGTCCTTTAGGGACTGACAGATGCTTATTGCAGAAACTGCAGGCTGAGTAACGGCCCCTGCCAAGGAAAAAGAGGATTTTAACAGGAATTCCAACCTTTTACCTGTTGGATCTTTAAGCATTTGTGCATTGTCTACTGGGCAAGTTAGACTTTTATTCACATTGGAAATCGCAGCGTCAACTGCTGGTACATTCCATTTTTTGGTGAATTTCTCCTCCATGGGATAGAGAGCTGAGAATCTCTTTGGAGGGAGAATGTGCTTATCCGGGTGATCCCATTCAGTATAAATACGTTTTTCTAGTAATGCATGTACAGGAAACACATGAAAAGGCTGTAAAGATTTTAAGGAACATAAAGAAGAAACAGAACTTGCAGCCGACTCCGTTAGGGGTAGCTTGAAAGAGGAACGAACCGTCTCCATAAGAGATTGTACCAGCAATTTCTCAGATTGCGAAGCTGAAAAAGGTTCATCCACTGTTATCTCCTCTGAAGAGGAGTCATCGGTTTGCCTTTCCTCCTGATCACCTGAGGGTAATACCTCATCCTGTACCCACTGTTCCCTTGGTAGGGGGTCTGAGGTGGGGGAGGGGGATCTAACACGCTTCCTATGCCTTTGGATGGAGGATGCGGTTAAAGCCGCTAATCTTCCTTTAAGGCCCTGCATCTTCAGTCACGTATACAGGGGCTGACATGTGAGAGACAGCTGCACCATCAATTGGTTCCAATGACTCTCCCTGGCTTGCCATATCTGGTATTTCAGAGGATGACAGTGTGGAGGCACGACTGGAGTTCCCAGCGCCTGGGGGTGGAATTTTTGGTACCTTTTTTGTGATGTCTTTTTTGGAAGTCATAGAGCTAAGCGCAAAAGCAGAGGTACTAAGTAAATGCACTATTTGCTGAGCAATAGTCTAGCAGTATAATGCCGCTATACAAAGTTCAGCTTGGTGCTGAGTAACAATGTATTTCCTGTACTGGAAATGCCTGCATACATCCCTTACGTGCCCCTGTGCTCCTGTGTCCTGTGTGTCAGACTTCCATCTCTTCAGTTGTTCATCTGATAGAGATCTTCTGTTTAATGAGAAGCGTCTTTTTAAAAGCCTCAGGTGCGAGCTGAGTCCCTGGCGCCTGCGCTGGGTGCTCCACGTGGACGCTACATCCCGCACATAGCGTCGCGCCTAAGCCACACCCCCTCGCCACTAACCCACCCCTCTCCTCTGTTTAAAATTACCAGCGGTCTGCGCAGACGGCATTCGGGTCTGCTAGTGCAGACTCATAGGAGGAGAGGCCCTGTCCTCTGTAAAAATAACAAGTATGGACAGGGTTGGGAAGGTACATCTTATGTGGGGGATATTTCAGCCACTCTGAATAAGGATATACAACACCGGGAGCCGCCACCGCACCCCCGGGGGGGTGGGGGGTGGGGGGGGGAGTACCAACACTGTTGTCCTCCTAAGCCCGTTAGTTCCCCCGGGGGGGGAGAAATGCTGTTCATGATTAAAAATCCCCCCTGGCTGCTGGCTCTTCCCTTATCCTCACTGCAGGATACTGCTGTGACAGATCCAAACTTCACCCATTACGGCGGGCTGCGTTAGCAACCTTTAAGGACCGGGTCCCTTTTATAGGGGTTCCACTCCCTTGGACCTGTATTAGCACCCCACCAGGAAAAACTTTAGGTAATGTAGCATGACCAAAGCTCTAGGTCCCGGGGTCCAGCCCTGCAAAGAGGCGTTCTAGGAAAAACATCGTGCTTCGTATACGAGGCCCAGGTACCATCCACCTTGGCCTCAGTGGCACTTTGGATGGATCCGGTCAGTGGAGGAAAATCCAGCAAGGAACCCTCCTGGAGCTCCTCAGAGCACATCTTCACTCGTGACCAACACCTTAGACACTGGCGAAAAAATTTAGGTACTCCTGGTAGGAGGAGGGGTTATTTAGGAAGTGAACTTCCTGTATTGGGTAAACCAGTGTCCATCACCTGAAGGTGCCTATATACCCACATAGTAATTACTATGGTGCTCTGTGTCCCATGATGTATGATGAAGAAAAGTTATTTATCATACACTTTTTTTTTTCTTGTAAAACACAAGGTACACAGTACACTATTATACAATAGAGACTAGTTTGCTATACAGAGAGACATGTAACTTCAGCAAAGAGATCATACAGTATCATCCAGAGCAAATCGTCAAAGCAATTAGAGAATATCAGGAGAGAACAAAATTTACATTGTTACTTAGAGAGAGGGGGGGGAGGGAAGGAGAGATGAGAAAAGGGGGGGGAGGGAAGGAAGGGGAGGAGGGAACAAGTAGGGATCAAAGAATACACAATCTGTAAGATAACTGCTGTCGGGCTCCGGGCGCACTCGCATGCGCGTATAAGGGACTTTACAGATCACAGACGCGTCAATGCGCATGCGCAAAGGAGTGCGCGCATCCGCGGGAGCGCACCCGCGGCCCCTTTGGCGCCAGACGGCCTATTTAAGGGGTGCACTGACTTGTAACAGATGCTGACCGATCTTCAGCTGTTCCTGTACCCGTACCCTGTGATTCCTGCCTTTGCCTGCCTGATATCCGTTGCTGAACTCCTGGCTTTCCTTGACTTTGCTTCTGGACTCTCCCACATCTCTGATTACTGGTTCCTGATTCCGGCTTCCCATTTGACTCTGCTCCTGCCTGATGATTTGGTACCTCACTGCCCGCCTGCTACCGAACCCGGCTTTTCCTGTGACTTCACTTCTGTCTCCTGTTTGACTCCAAGCTGCCTGCAGAGTTTCTGCTACTCCGTTCCTGCGACTTCCTGCATTCCCAATGTCACATCTTCAGTCTCAAGCTTCCAGGGCTACATATGCAGGCACTAGTGTTCCTCCTTTCCCTTGGGTCCTTCTGTCTCCATCCTCAGCGGGACCCGGGCTGGAGATACAAGAGAGGCTGACCTAGTCACTTCAGACTCCGACCAGGTACGTGACAGTATCGGTCAGCCAACAATGGAGTCTGAAAGGGAGGCCTCCCCCTCTATGGACATCTGCCGATCAATTTCTGCACTAGCTCATACTGTAAGGAATCTCCAAGTAGACCGGGTTCGGATGGAAGAGTGTCTACCGAACCTGCTGGATGTCCCACCTGCCTCAACCCACCTTGCTCTTGTGAGTTCTTTTGTGCAAACAGACTTTTGCCTGCTCAGTGACACCCTTCTTCCTCCTGAACCCAGAGTGCCTTTGCCTGAGCATTTTTCAGGGGATCGCAAACTGTTTTGTACATTCCAAAATGCCTGCAAACTTTATTTTTCTTTGTTACCTCGAACCTTCTCATTTGAGGGCATAAAAGAGGGATTCATCATCTCACTCCTACGAAATGAACCACTTTCCTGGGCTCATTGTCTTAGAGAACATCATGATCCGGCTTTGTCAACCACTCGTTCTTTCTTCTTAGCCATGTCCCAACTTTATGCTGATCCTTTCCTCCAGCAGACTGCTGAATCCACACTTGGCAAACTCCAACAAGGCTTAAGATCCGTAGAGGACTATGTAACTGATTTCCGTGTTTGGAGTTTAGATACTCAGTGGAATAAAGTTGCTCTCCACCATCAATTTCGTCTTGGACTCTCTGACACATTAAAAGACAAACTTGCCCATGTGGGAGTACCCTCATCTCTGGAACATCTGATCCATCTTGTCATTCAAATCGACCGTCGTCTGCGTGAAAGGCAATCCGAGAAGGCTAATACCAAGCCACCTACAACCTCCAGAGTTTTTGCTTCTGTTTCTGCAGTCACTTCCAGGTTACCAAGGGTACCCCTCAAGGATAAGGAGCACCTTGAATCCGCCCGTAGAAGCTTTCTAAGACCACCTCTGTCTTCTTCTGAGCGCCTCCGGCGACTACATGACAGACTGTGCATTTACTGCAGAGTGGCAGGCCATTTCATTCAGACTTGTCCTATAAGACCTGCCAAGCCCACTCCGACACCACCTCACATGATGCATCTTCCTGGGAGGGATCTGCTACACCTCCCTCTTTCGCTCCAGCTCCAGTTGCCGGGAAGGACTATTCTTGCAACCGCAATTATAGACTCTGGAGCCTGCAGTTGTTTTGTGGACTCAGCCTTTGTTACTCTACATCAACTTCCTGTATGCACCAAGAGACAGGGATTTACTGTGCAGCTCGCGGATGACTCTGGTCTCAAGTCTGGGCCTGTTACACAAGAGACTGTACCCATTCTCTGCCAGACTTCCTCTTAACATCAGGAACTTCTTTGTCTGGATGTCATAACTTCCCCCATGTTTCCAGTTATTCTTGGACTACCTTGGCTGAAGGCCCATAACCCTCACATCAACTGGCTCTCTGGAGATATCTCCTTTTCTTCGAATTATTGTCAGAAACATTACTTCCCGGAAAAGTCAGTTAACCCTGCTTCTCTCCTCAGCATCCATTCTGACCCCGAAACTATGAAGTTAGTACCCTTAGCATATCGTGAATTCTTGGATGTGTTTAATAAAAAGAACGCAGATACTCTTCCTCCCCACAGGACTTACGATTGCCCCATTGAACTTTTACAAGGGGCAGAGATTCCCTTCGGCCGGATTTACCCTCTCTCGGAACCCGAACTGGAGGCCTTGCGCAAATACATAGATGAAAGCCTGGAAAAAGGTTTCATTCGGGCCTCTTCCTCTCCAGCAGGTGCCGGTATCTTCTTTGTGGAGAAAAAGGATCACACCCTGAGACCCTGTATAGACTACCGTAATCTTAATAAAATAACTATCAAGTATCCCCTTCCATTAATCCCTGAGTTGTTCCAGAGACTGCGAGGAGCACAAGTATTTTCCAAACTCAATCTGAGAGGTGCCTATAATTTGGTTCAAATCAGGAAGGGAGATGAATGGAAGACAGCCTTCAGGACACGTTTTGGGCATTTTGAATACTTAGTCATGCCCTTCGGTCTCTGCAATGCCCCAGCCACCTTTCAGCACCTAGTAAATGATGTTTTTCGGGACTTCCTTGACCTGTTTATTATAGTCTATCTCGATGACATTCTTATTTTCTCTGACTCAATTGAAGCCCACCGTACCCATGTGATGAAGGTGTTGAGTCGACTTCGGGAACATCACCTCTATGCCAAGGCAGAAAAGTGCGACTTTGAAAGACAGACAATACAGTTTCTGGGACTTGTCATCTCTGTTGATGGTATCTCCATGGATCCCCAGAAGGTCGCCGCTGTCTTGGAATGGTCAGCTCCTACAGACCGAAAGGCGGTACAAGGGTTTGTGGGATTCGCTAATTTTTATAGAAAATTTATTAAGAACTTTTCTGGCATTATCTCTGCTGTTACACTTTTGACTAAAAAGCATGTTCCCTTCCTGTGGAATTCAGAAGCACAACCATCTTTTGAGCAGTTAAAAGCCTTGTTCAGCTCAGCCCCCATCTTAAAGCACCCTGACCCATACTTGGTCTATGTGCTGGAGGTAGATGCCTCTGAAATCGCTGTAGGGGCCATATTATCACAATACTAAAATCAAAAAATGCAGCGCTAAACATAAATACCATATAAACAAATTTTTTTCCATGACCATATGAATGTCCAACTGAGTAAACATTATGATCATATAAGTGTCCGACAGTGTGAACAGTATGTGTTTTAGATTGACTTGAAGATAATCATAGGTACCATACAAGTCACAAAGGTAATGTTCCAGTACTCGGTATCCACAGATGGAAATAGAAGGAGCAAATACGCTTACCGGAACAGGTGGACACGTTTGCCATACGGCTAGGTGTCATACAGGCTTGTGGATCAACCGATCCAAATGGATGCTTGGTGGAGAGGCGTGTGCGGCAGTTTCCACTGGTTCCTTTATGGCAATCATAGACGACCTGGATAAGTCGGATGTTCCGAGTCTAGGTGTGGACACCTCCCCGGCAGATGTATGGCAAAAAAGTACACCTTTCACTCAGCCATAATGCAGAATCAGTGGGAGCCCTGAGCGTGTCACTGGCCACGTCACCTGCCACTAGATGCCATCAGGTGTCCCCAGCGGAGTCCCTCCTTACATCAGGTGCCCCCAGCGAGGTCCCTCCTTACATGCAGCCTTAAAACAGGAAGTGTTTAATTCAATGTCCGGTCCATCAAGTGTGGGCAAATCTGCACTTACACCTAAGGCATCAAAGAAACTCCACAAGAGATGTGTGTCTGGGTCTCCCGAGAGCCCACTAGTCCAGCAACAACACACAGCTCGCCCTGTTGTGTATAGAGTACAGTGTGAGAATCTCTATATGACACAAAGCATGCATTGTGAGGCTGACCTTGTCACTTCAGACTCCGACCAGGTACATGACACAATCCTTAAGTGACTCTGCACCTGAGCATGTTAACCTATAGCACACCATGGCAAGACCTTAGGAAGTCCCCAGCTGAGCCTTCACCCATGCCCCCCAAATCTTATTGAACTTTTTCGGACATTTGCGGCTCATATAGATTTGTTTATAGAGGGGCAAGACTGCATCAACCGTTGATCTCCACTGTGAAACTGTAGGAGGATCTGTCAGTTCCCGCTTAAATAGAATAGTTTTCCTAGAATAGAAGACTGTAGAAAATAAACAAACTGCTTATGTGTATTGGGAGTGACTGTGTCACAAATACCAAGCAGGAGAATCCTTGGATCCATAGGCACAGACAGATCCAACAATATTGATTTCTACCACCACTCTTTTCCAGAATTACTGTATCAAGGGACACGCCCAGACTACATGTAGGAAGGTCCCTATATCGTTCAAGCATTTGGGACAGCGGTCCGCTTGTGTAGGGTAGATCCTAGAGAGTCTCTGCAGGATATAAGAAGCTTTATGGAGAAATTTAAGTTGGATGCATCTATCTCTAGTGGAAATCATCAGTGGAATGTATTGCTGAGCCCCTTCCTCCCTGCCAGCTATTAGTCATGTGTTTTTACCAGTGTCACCAGAGGAGATTCTAAAGGTACAGGGACAACAGAATTCTATCCGCATTACTAGATACCAAAAAGGACTCCACAATGTGGGAGGTGACATGCAGGGCCTGCGGGAATTGCAACTGGACCGCATGGCAGAGCTGCAAAAAGTGGTGCCAAAGTGATGCCAAACCTAGCCCACATGCTAGGATCGAGCGAAGATGTGATAGTCTGGGGTTGCTCCAAAGTGGGGCATGGGGCGAGATTACCTCCGAGGTACAAACTAGCCGCGTCATCTGATCACACACTAACTATAGTACACATTGGGATAGTCATATTATCACGAGCCTTCAGGCCCCTAAACACCAAATTGCTTAAGGCTGAGTAGGAGCCCAATATGGCTGCTTCTAGATTGACCGCAGGATTCAGTTTAACCTGTGCAAACCACCAGTGAACCGTCACTAAAACCGCTGCCCAATAATAGTGACGAAAGCAGGGTAGGGAGAGGCCTCCCCATGACAGCAGCAGTTGTAGAGTAGATTTAGCTATTCTAGGAGTACACCCTGCCCAGATGAAGCTGTTAAGTCTGGTCCAGTTTAACAAAAAAGGAGTTGGGGATGGTAACCGGGGTATTCCGAAACACATATAAAAAAACAGGCTGGGGGACAATGGGCATCCCTGTCTAGTGCCCCGACTGAGATTAAAGGAGGTCGATAGGACCCCATTAGTCCTGACCATGGCCGTAGGGGACCTGTAAAGCAGTTGTACCCAGGAAATGAACTTAGGCCCCAGGCCAAATCTAGCCAATACCTGCCACAGGAAGGGCCACTCGACCGAGTTGAAGGCCTTCTCTGCTATGAGAGGCCACTACTCCAGAAGGGGTGCTATCCCTAAGGTGAGCAATATTGGTATAATGGCAGACATTGATGTCGGTGTCCTTACCAGGCATGGACCCCGACTGATCCCCATGCACTAGGGACAGTATCACCGAGTTAAGACGGTTGGCAAGTATTTTGGTAAAGATCTTAGCATCTACATTTAACAATGAAATCGGGCAATAAGATGCACATAATTCAGGGTCCTATCCCGGCTTGGGCACCACAACAATGACCGCTTCTGTCATAGACTGAGGAATGCAGTCCTCCTAACAAAGTAAGGAATAAGGTGCAGAGATGGGATAATATAGCGTCAGTATGTTCCTTATAGAATCAGCTGGGAAGCTGTTCGGACCCAGTGTCTTTGCTGTATGGAGGGAGGCCACCGCAGCCTGTACTACTTTCAAAGTAAAAGGGGCATCTAATCTACCACGGGCTTCGGCAGTAAGTACCGGAAACACCACAGCATCAAGCCATCAGTATCATAATCTACCGTGGAGGAATAAAGCCGTTCATAAAAGTTCCTAAACTGAGCATTAATCTGAGTCGGATGAGAGTGTATTGAGCTGTCATCTATGTCTTTAATAAGGGCAATATGGGCAGTCGTGGAGCATTCCCTAGCAAGCCAGGCCAGTAATCTACCTGTCTTCTTGCTCAAAAATTCCTTGAGATTGGGATAGAAGTTTTTGGGAAGAGGTAGCCCAGAGTACAGCTAGCTCTTTTTAGACCCCTATATATGTGTAGATGACTAGTGTTGACATATTGGGCCTCCAACCCTTGGGCCCTAGCCTCCGCTTCTTCAAGGGCCAGAGAGGACTCATGCCTTACTCTACCAACAAACAACTGATATGGCCCACGAGTATGGGCCTTAAAAAGGCGTCCCAGATTATAGCAGGTGTCGCCATGCCCCCGTTTCTCTTATCTCCTATTTCAGAGGCCATGAATGGAGCCACACGTTCAAAGAGGGGCCAGGACTATGGCCAAGCTTCAGAAGCACAGGGGCATGGTCAGATATGCTACGGGGCAAGAAAGAAACATCCAAAGTGCGAGATGTGAACAGGTTGCTTAGATAGATAAGATCTTTGCGAGAGAATGTTGCATGGGTAGCAGAATGACATGTAAATTGTTGCTCCTTTGCAGGCTTCCACCGCCACACTCAACACAACCCGTAAGTCTCCGCCCATTTAGACAGGGGAGTCGACACTGGGGTCCAGTTTCAATTTATCCATGTTGGGAACGGGGGTATATTGAAATCTCCTGACAGGAGAAGCTGTGCAGTAGGGTACTGTGCCATAATGGGAGCCAAACTTTACACATTTGCAAGGAGGAGGAATATAAACCCCTACAATAACCATTTCAAGTCTAGCACAGAGAGCATGAAGCACCACATAGCGCCCTTCAGCATCCAGGTGGAGAGCCAGGAGAGTAAATTGCAAGGATTTGTGAACCAGGATGCTGACTCCTCTGGCATAGGAAGAGTAGGTAGAGTGAAAACATGAGCCAATCCAGGGCTTTTTGAGAGGCAGCACTCTGCTTCCCAGTAAATGTGTTTCCTGCAGTATACAAATGTGGACGGTACCTCTTCAGGAAATTGAAGAGGGACCGTTTAAATTTAAAATTCAAACCCCTAATGGGATCACAGAAATGGGGGCCATCTAGTAGGTAAAGTGGATTTGAACGTGCTTCGGATCTGCGACACATAGAGATTAATAGATACAGTACATATCAGAAGTGTAACAACATTGTATATCTGAAGGGGAGAAAGGTGAGAACCTTCCCGTAGCAGCACATATATAGCAGATTTGTGTACCAGACAAAAAAATACAAGGACCCAAAAAACTAAAAGGTAAAACAAAGCAAACACACACCCCTCCCACCCCCCAAAAAGGGTGTGCCTGAGTCTCAAAATCAAATGTGGCAACTGCCAATTGGGGTCGTGCACAGTGGTGCACCAGAGGAGATAGCATTACTAAGCCACAGTCTGTCCATAGGAAAGTCGGCCTTGAAAGAAAAAAAGACTGGATATAGCATCCCTGCAGAGGCAGTTTCACCCACAGGACCTGGGGGCACAAACCTTAGTCATGTTGCAGTTTAGAACATAGGAAGCCCAGTGTGCAACACACATTGAAAAAAAGAGAGAACAAGCTGGAAGGGTATAGCAACAGTTCTTGCAAGCATCGCGGGTGAAAGGTAGAGCAAGCAGTAATCCTGCAGTAGGTGGCGCGAGGGATGCAATCGGCCAGCCGTCACCCCGTAGGTCAGCATGGTGTACTGCACTCACTCAGGGTACGCAACTCAAACATACAGTTGTCCTCATAAGTTTACATACCCTGGCAGAATTTATGATTTCTTGGCCATTTTTCAGAGAATATGAATAACACAAAAAACTTTTCTTTCACTCATGGTTAGTGTTTGGCTGAAGCCATTTATTATCAATCAACCATGTTTACTCTTTTTAAATCATGACAACAGAAACTATCCAAATGACCCTGAGCAAAAGTTTACATACTCTGGTGATTTTGGCCTGATAACATGCACACAAGTTGACACAAAGGGGTTTGAATGGCTATTAACCAGTTGCTGACTGCCGCACACCGATGTACGTCGGCACAATGACACGGGCAGGCATAAGGGCTTACCTGTATGCCCCTGCCCTCTCCCGGTGCCTGCGGCGGTCAGATTCTCGTCAGGAGCGATCCAAGGTGAGGGGGAGGCCACTGATTCATGGCCACCCCCTCACGATCGCTCCTGGCGAATGACAGGCTTCCTCAACTTCTGAACTGCAAACAGAAGCGGAGGAAGTGATGTCATCACTCCTCGTGAAGCCTTTTCGTTCTGACTTCCGAGAGAAGACAAGACATCAAGTAAGTGCACCAAACACTACACATACAGTAGAACACTCTAGGCACACTTTTCACCCCCCTGTACCCCCTGACACAGTGACACCAATAGCAGGTTTTTTTTTTTTCTGATTACTGCATTGGTGTCATTTTGTGACAGTTATAAGTGGTAGGGCAGTTAGTGTTAGGCCCCTTTAGGTCTAGGGTACCCCCCTAATAAAGTTTTAACTCCCTGATCACCCCCCATCGCCAGTATCACTAAGCGATCGTTTATCTGATCGCTGTATTAGTGTCACAGGTGACGCTAGTTAGGGAGGTAAGTATTTAGGTTTGCCGTCAGCGTTTTATAGTGTCAGGGACCCCCATATACTACATAGTAAAGGTTTTAACCCCCTGATTGCCCCCTAGTTAACCCTTTCACCAGTGATCACCGTATAACGGTTACGGGTGACGCTGGTTAGTTAGATTATTTTTTATAGCGTCAGGGCACCCGCCGTTTATTACCCAATAAAGGTTTAACCCCCTAATCGCCCGGCGGTGATATAAGTTAAGTTTTAGGGTCAGATAGGGTCTGCGTCGCCCCAGGCAGCGTCAGGTTAGTGCCAGTACCGCTAACACCCACGCACGCAGCATACACCTCCCTTAGTGGTATAATATCTGATCCGATCAGATATATACTAGCGTCCCCAGCAGTTTAGGGTTCCCAAAAATGCAGTGTTAGCGGGATCAGCCCAGATACCTGCTAGCACCTGCGTTTTGCCCCTTCACCCAGCCCACCGAAGTGCAGTATCGATCGATCACTGTCACTTACAAAACACTAAACACATAACTGCAGTGTTCGCAGAGTCAGGCCTGATCCCTGCGATCGCTAACAGTTTTTTGGTAGCATTTTGATACAGTCGCTAACAGTCAGGAGCTTTTTTGCCTGTGAATCTCACTAGTGTACCACTAAATTTAGAGCCCAAATTGGCAAAATCGAAGGTACACTAGTGAAGAGGCCTACACGTTTCTGAGCATGACAGATAGTGAAGAGGAAGTCACTCATCTGTCAGATTCAGGCTCAGAATACGAACCTGTAGATAGCAGCGGCTCCATGACAGATAGCTCTGACAACGGAGTTGTGGTCCCTGCCAAGGTCAGGCGTACCAGACCCCAATCTTCTTCTGCTGTTGAGGTGCAAGAACCGCAGGGCTCTCGTATGGAGAAGAGAAGTACTAGCGCCGCTATTTCTTCTGGTGAACTGGCAAGCACCAGCGGCCTAGTACACCCTGGTCGTGCATCCAGCACTGCAGTAACAAGCAAGGCAAGCACAAGGCAACAGGCAAGCACAAGTAGTTTCCCACTGCCACCAAGAAGATGAACACAGGCCGGTCGTGCCCATAGTGCCCTTCCTGCTGCATTCGCCAATCCTAATTGGGAACCCACCACTTCTGCAGTACCCGTACTTCCCCCATTCACTGGCCAACCCGGCATTCATGTGGAAACAGTTGATTTTACGTCACTTGATTTTTATTCGCTGTTTTTCACCGAAGATCTCTATAGATCTATTGTGGACCAAAGCAATTTGTATGCTGGTCAACACATCGCCACTATTCCCCAGTCCTCCCTTGCCAGAGATTGGAAACCAATTACGGTTTCCAAATTTAAGATCTTTCTGGGCCTTTCCCTCCTCATGGGCATAACCAAAAAGAGTGAGTTGTGGTCATATTGGTTCACTGACCCAATTCACCATATGCCCGTTAGGGGTGCGCATCTTCACTGGCCTCACGATTCGATTCGATTACGATTATCAAGTCAACGATTCGATTCGATTCGATTCCGCGATGCATCACGATGCATCACGATTACAGCGCAAGTCCGCAGGTGCTCATGGCTTTCATAAAAAAAAAAGTAGTCAGGAGAACTCCATTTTTTTTATTCTATCTGTTCTTAAGAAAAAAAGAGACAGCAGAGGAGCTCCAGGCTCTCTTCCTAAATACTAAAGGAGATGATCAGAGACTGCGGACATGCTACAGGAGATGATCAGAGACTGAGGACATGCTACAGGAGATGATCAGAGACTGCGGACATGCTACAGGAGATGATCAGAGACTGCGGACATGCTACAGGAGATGATCAGAGACTGCGGACATGCTACAGGAGATGGTCAGAGACTGCGGACATGCTACAGGAGATGGTCAGAGACTGCGGACATGGCACAGGAGATGGTCAGAGACTGCGGACATGGCACAGGAGATGGTCAGAGACTGCGGACATGGCACAGGAGATGGTCAGAGACTGCGGACATGGCACAGGAGATGGTCAGAGACTGAGGACATGGCACAGGAGATGGTCAGAGACTGCGGACATGGCACAGGAGATGGTCAGAGACTGCGGACATGGCACAGGAGATGGTCAGACACTGGGGACATGGCACAGGAGATGGTCAGACACTGGGGACATGGCACAGGAGATGGTCAGACACTGGGGACATGGCACAGGAGATGGTCAGACACTGGGGACATGGCACAGGAGATGGTCAGACACTGGGGACATGGCACAGGAGATGGTCAGACACTGGGGACATGGCACAGGAGATGGTCAGACACTGGGGACATGGCACAGGAGATGGTCAGACACTGCGGACATGGCACAGGAGATGGTCAGACACTGGGGACATGGCACAGGAGATGGTCAGACACTGGGGACATGGCACAGGAGATGGTCAGACACTGGGGACATGGCACAGGAGATGGTCAGACACTGCGGACATGGCACAGGAGATGGTCAGACACTGGGGACATGGCACAGGAGATGGTCAGACACTGCGGACATGGCACAGGAGATGGTCAGACACTGCGGACATGGCACAGGAGATGGTCAGACACTGGGGACATGGCACAGGAGATGGTCAGACACTGCGGACATGGCACAGGAGATGGTCAGACACTGCGGACATGGCACAGGAGATGGTCAGACACTGGGGACATGGCACAGGAGATGGTCAGACACTGGGGACATGGCACAGGAGATGGTCAGACACTGGGGACATGGCACAGGAGATGGTCAGACACTGGGGACATGGCACAGGAGATGGTCAGACACTGGGGACATGGCACAGGAGATGGTCAGACACTGGGGACATGGCACAGGAGATGGTCAGACACTGGGGACATGGCACAGGAGATGGTCAGACACTGCGGACATGGCACAGGAGATGGTCAGACACTGGGGACATGGCACAGGAGATGGTCAGACACTGGGGACATGGCACAGGAGATGGTCAGACACTGCGGACATGGCACAGGAGACGGTCAGACACTGGGGACATGGCACAGGAGACGGTCAGACACTGCAGACATGGCACAGGAGACGGTCAGACACTGGGGACATGGCACAGGAGACGGTCAGACACTGCGGACATGGCACAGGAGACGGTCAGACACTGCGGACATGGCACAGGAGACGGTCAGACACTGGGGACATGGCACAGGAGATGGTCAGACACTGGGGACATGGCACAGGAGATGGTCAGACACTGGGGACATGGCACAGGAGATGGTCAGACACTGCGGACATGGCACAGGAGATGGTCAGACACTGGGGACATGGCACAGGAGATGGTCAGACACAGCGCCCTCCCCCCCCCCTCCCTACTTACATGCTGCTCTGGCCGGTGTTCCGCCGGTTGTCACATCTCAGGATCTGCAGTGAATTCTCCCGGGAGAGCACTCCGTGCATAAAGCTGTTTTTAGTGTGTGTATATTCCGGTCATGTGACTCTCGGCCACGCCTCCCTCCTCTCACGTCTCTCCTGATGTCAGCCCCGCCCGCCTCTCTTCCGACCTGATAGCTCCAGTCAGTGGGCGGAGCTGACACCAGGTGAGACTGAGAGGAGGGAGGCGCGGCTGAGAATCACATGACCGGATTATACACACACTAAAAACAGCTTTATGCACGAAGCGCTCTCCCGGGAGGGGGCGGGGCCAGACATCGATTTTTCGGGTCGCATGCATCGATGCCGCATCGGGGACACCCGAATCGCGATGCATCGATGCTGCGATTAATTTCAGCAGCCCTAATGCCCGTGTTCTCTGCTTCCATTGCCAGGCACGATATGAGCAGATTTTGCGGTTCATGCACTTCAACAACAATTAACTCTGGCGTCCTCGTGGAGACCCTGGATACGATCGGCTCTACAAAATTCGGCCCCTCATAAACCACTTCAATCAACGTTTTGCAGACTTGTTAACTCCCCATGGAGCTGTCTGCGTTGATGAGTCCCTGATTAAGTTTTCTGGCCGCTTGTCATTCAAACAGTACCTTCCCAGCAAGCGTGCCAGATACAGGGTCAAGATGTATAAGCTCTGTGACAGGGCCACAGGCTATACATGTAGTTTTATGGTTTACGAGGCAAGAGATAGTCACGTAGAGCCGAGAAACTGCCCTGACTACATTATTTAGCGCTGGCAAGATTGTGTAGGACTTGGTGTCACCCTTATTCGGAAAGGGGTACCACTTATATGTGGAAATTATTACACGAGCGTGCCACTTTTTAGTCACCTTTTTGATCATCAGATTGGTGCATGTGGCAACGTGCGACCTAATCGCTGGGGCTTTCCCCAGCGGCTTGTAGATTCCCGTCTTAGGCTGGAGGAGAGAGCCTGCTTGCAGTGTAATAATTTGCTCGCTATGAAGTGGAGGGATAATAAGAATGTTTTTGTTCTTACCTACCTTCATGCAGACACGACTGTCCGAATTACTATGGTGACTGGTGTTTTGAAGAAACCCCTCTGTGTCCATGAATATAACTAAAATATGGGAGGGGTGGACCTCAACGACCAGTTGTTGGCGCCATACCTAGTTGCCCTTAAGGCCAGACGCTGGTATAAAAAAAGCGTCCTCCCGAGTACCCCTACCCAACGAGCCCTCCAAAGAAAATGTTGTGTCTGTAGAAAGCACAGGTATATAGGTGTGACAACCGCTATTATTGTCCCTCCTGTCCTGACAATCCTGGTCTTTGCATTGGTGAATGTTTTGAGCACTAGTTGAGTTTTAGCGTAGGGTACAGCATCGCAGACTAGACATACTTTCACAGGGTCTCCCAAGATGCCATCGCATTTTGAGAGACCCAAACCTGGAACTGGTTACAGTTACAAAAGTTACAGTTGTAAAAAAAAACAAAAAAAAAAAAAAAAAACACACAAAATATAAGATAAAAAAAAACAAAAATAGTTCTTGTTTTATTGTTCTCTCTCACTCTCTATTCTTTCTCTGTTTACTGTATTCTATTCTGCAACGTTTTATTGTTATGTTTTATCATGTTTGCTTTTCAGATATGTAATTTTTTTTATACTTTACTGTTTACTGTGTTTTATTGTTAACCTTTTTTTGTTTTCAGGTATGCCATTCAGCTGCAGAGCGGATTTATTTATCTTGACCGCAACAGCGTTTGCTCCCACGATACATAAAGCCGTGACTCCAGCGCTGTCGGAGGCGATTTCACCACCACAGTTAAAAAAAAAAAAAAAAAAAAAAAAAAAAAAAGGAGCATATATGCCGAAGCATGGGGGCAGCAGGGGCGGAGGAGCAATTTGCTCCTAACTTTTGGGGCGCATGCCCCCATGCTTCGGCATACATAAATGGTGCATGTATGCCCATCATTAGAAGTGGGTGGATGAAGGGTGGTATTCTGAAGGTGGGCATACCCACCGATCAATCTCTTTTTTTGGTTCAGCCCACAGGCTGCATGAAAAAAAAAAAAAAAAAAAAATTACAATATATGCCCAACAAGGACCAGCAACTGGTACTGGTATGTTGCTGAACTTTGAGTGGTTATACCAGAAGATGCCTGCAGGTTTAGGTATCATCTTGGTATTATTCTTTTCAGCCAGCGGCCGGCTTTCATGTAAAAGCAATCCTAGCGGATAATTAGGCTCGAGACTGCTTTTACAAGCAGTGGGAGGGAATGCCCCCCCCCCCCCCTCCCACCGTCTTCCATGGTTTTCTCTGGCTCTCCTGTCCCAACAGGGAACCCAAGAACGCAGCCGGTGATTCGGCCAGCTGACCATAGGGCTGATCAGAGACCAGAATGGCTCCAATCATCTCTATGGCCTAAGAAACCGGAAGCTGCGAGCATTTCATGACTTAGATTTCGGCGGATGTAAACAGTGCCATTGGGAAAGCATTTTATCACACCGATCTTGGTGTGGTCAGATGCTTTGAGGGCAGAGGAGAGATCTAGGATCTAGACCCCAATTTTTTCAAAAAAAAAAAAAAAAAAAAGAAGAAGGAGTACCTGTCACTACCTATTGCTATCATAGGGGATATTTACATTTCCTGAGACAATAAAAAAAAAAAAATGAAAAGGAACAGTTTAAAAATAAGATAAAAAAGCAAAAGCACCCCTGCCCCCCCTGCTCTCGCGCAAAGGCGAATGCAAGCGTCAGTCTGGCATCAAATGTAAACAGCAATTGCACCATGCATGTGAGGTATCACCGCGAAGGTCAGATCGAGGGAAGTAATTTTAGCAGTAGACCTCCTCTGTAAATCTAAAGTGGTAACCTGTAAAGGCTTTTAAAAAATGTAGTTTGTCGCCACTGCACGTTTGTGCGCAATTTTAAAGCATGTCGCGTTTGGTATCCATGTACTCGGCCTAAGATCATCTTTTTTTATTTCATCAAACATTTGGGCAATATAGTGTGTTTTAGTGCATTGAAATAAAAAAAAAAGTGTTTTTTTCCCCCAAAAAAATGCATTTGAAAAATCGCTGCGCAAATACTGTGTGAAAAAAAAAAATGAAACACCCACCATTTTAATCTGTAGGGCCTTTGCTTTAAAAATATATATAAATGTTTGGGGGTTCAAAGTAATTTTCTTGCAAAGGAAAAAAAAAAATTTTTTTCATGTAAACAAAAAGTGTCAGAAAAGGCTTTGTCTTGGTTAGAAGAGTGGGTGATGTGTGACTTAAGCTTCTAAATGTTGTGCATAAAATGCCAGGACAGTTCAAACCCCCCCCCCCCCCAAATGACCCCATTTTGGAAAGTAGACACCCCAAGCTATTTGCTGAGAGGCATGTCGAGTCCATGGAATATTTTATATTGTGACACAAGTTGCGAGAAAAAGACACTTTTTTTTTGCAGAAAGTTGTCACTAAATGATATATTGCTCAAACATGCCATGGGCATATGTGAAATTACACCCCAAAATACATTCTTTCGCTTCTCCTGAGTACAGGGATACCACGTGTGAAACTTTTTGGGAGCCTAGCCGCTTACGGGACCCCAAAAACCAAGCAACACCTTCAGGGTTTCTAAGGGTGTAAATTTTTGATTTCACTCCTCACTGCCTATCACAGTTTCGGAGGCCATGGAATGCCCAGATGGCACAAACTCCCCCCCCCCCCCAAATGACCCCATTTTGGAAAGAAGACACCCCAAGCTATTTGCTGAGAGGTATGGTGAGTATTTTGCAGACCTCGCTTTTTGTCACAAAGTTTTGAAAATTGAAAAAAGAAAAAAAAACAAAAAAACAAAACAAAACAAAAAAAACAAAAAAAAAAAAACACATTTTTCTTTTCTTTCTTCATATTCAAAAACAAATGAAAGCTGCAAAATACTCACCATGCCTCTCAGCAAATAGCTTGGCGTGTCTACTTTCCAAAATGGGGTCATTTGAGGGGGGGGCCTTCAAAACTGATAGGTAGTGAGGAGCGAAATCAAAAATTTACGCCCTTAGAAATCCTGAAGGCGGTGATTGGTTTTCGGGGACCCCGTATGCGGCTAGGCTCCCAAAAAGTCCCGCACATGTGGTATCCCCATACTCAGGAGAAGCAGCAAAATGTATTTTGGGGTGCAATTCCGCATATAACCATGGCCTGTGTGAGCAATATATCATTTAGTGACAACTTTTTGTAAAATATTTTTTTTTGCCATTATTCAATCGCTTGGAACGAAAAAATAAAATATTCAATGGGCTCAACATGCCTCTCAGCAATTTCCTTGGGGGGGGGTCTACTTTCCAAAATGGGGTCATTTGGGGGGGGGGGGGGGTTGTACTGCCCTGACATTTTAGCAGCTCAAGAAATGAGATAGGCAGTCAAACTAAAAGCTGTATAAATTCCAGAAAACGTACCCTAGTTTGTAGACGCTATAACTTTTGCGCAAACCAATAAATACACGCTTATTGACTTTTTTTTTACCAAAGACATGTGGCTGAATACATTTTGGACTAAATGTATGACTAAAATTTAGTTTATTGGATTTTTTTTATAACAAAAAGTTGAAAATATCTTTTTTCAAAATTTTCGGTCTTTTTCCATTTATAGCACAAAAAAAAAAAAAAAAAAAACGCAGAGGTGATCAAATATCATCAAAAGAAAGCTCTATTTGTGGGAAGAAAATGACGCAAATTTAGTTTGGGTACAACAATTGCATGACCACGCAATTAGCAGTTAAAGCGACGCAGTGCCAAATTGTAAAAAGTGCTCTGGTCAGGAAGGGGGTAAAACCTTCCGGGGCTGAAGTGGTTAAAGGTAACCATCCTCACCTGTGTTCTGTTTGCTTGTAATTAGAGAGTGTGTATAAAAAGGTAAATGAGTTTCTGGACTCTTGACCCTTGCATCTTTCATCCAGTGCTGCACTGACGTTTCTGGATTCTGAGTCACGGGGAAAGCAAAAGAATTGTCAAAGGATCTGCGGGAAAAGGTAGTTTAA
Organism: Aquarana catesbeiana; assembly: GCF_042186555.1. NCBI lineage: Eukaryota > Metazoa > Chordata > Amphibia > Anura > Ranidae > Aquarana > Aquarana catesbeiana. Next base: position 221,232,614 of record NC_133332.1, read on the forward strand.
CCACTTCCCACCCGGGCCACTGCATATGTATGGCCGGATGGGCACTCTCTCCTGAGTAGACGTTCAGTAACGTCCCTCAGGAGGGGGATCGCGCACAGGCCCGTGCAGCGGCGTGATCCCAATGTGCTCGTGTCACCCAAACACGGCGCATCTCAGATCGGCAGGAGGGCTCTGTGATGGGCCCTCCTGATCACATGACGGCCATGTCCAATCACAGCCATCATGTGATGTAAACAGAGATCCGGTTGCTAGGCGGTTGGCTCTCCTCTCCTCCAGTTGTCGGTGAGGAGAGGAGAGAGGATCGCTGCAGCCGGCTGGTGATCAGTGTGTATGGGCTGTTTTTTTTTACAGCTTTTTACACACTGATCACCAGCATAGTAACACACAGTGTAAAACACAACATCCCAAAATACATGTACCCACATAGTAAAAACACCTGTCCCCCACATATGTCCCAGTAAAATCACGTGTCCATGATCACCTGCGCACATCTGTCCGTGATCACATGAACCAAATTATACACTTAACAGGATTATTTTTACCAAAGACATGTAGCAGAATACATTTTGGCTTAAATTTATGACAAAATTTGATTATTGGATTTGTTTAAATTTAAAGAAAATTGTTTTTTTTTCCAAATTTTCGCTCATAATCGCAAAAAATAAAACAAAAAACTGAGTCATGAATAAATACCACCAATAGAAAGCTCTATTTGTGCAAACAAAATGATAAAAATTTCATTTGAGTACAGTGTAGCATGAACGCGCAATTGTCATTAAAAATGCGAGAGCTCTGAAAGCTGAATTTTGGCCTGGGAAGGAAGGGGGCGAAAGTGCCCAGTATTGATGTGGTTAACTGTATAAAACAGGAAAGCGATATAAAAAGATATCCAAGGAATTGAGACTGCCAATCAGCAGTGTTTAAACTCGAATCAAGAAGTGGAAAATGAGGGGGTTCTGTTGAAACCAAACCACGGTCAGGTAGACCAATTAAAATTTCAGCCACAACTGCCAGGAGAATTGTTCAGGATGCAAAGAAAAACCCACAAATAACTTCAGGTAAATTACAGGACTCTCTGAAAACATGTGGTGACAAGTAATTAAACAGAAGGCAGGGCCCCAACAGTGCAACAGGTAGTGAAGGCAACAGGGGCATGGCAGCCTATGCTGGTGCTTACAGTTGGATGAAATCCAGTGAAGCAAAAGGGGAGTGATAGCAGCAGGACTCAGGCTGTAGGAAGGTTCTCCAGCCACTGGGAGGCATCCTCAGGAGTAAAGAAGTGCAGTTTCGCCATCTTGAACACGTAGTCTTGCTGGAAAGAGCATGTTGTATTTAATGTTCATATTTGAGGTTGAGCTTAACATGATCAAAGGACCGTTGCTGCCTCTGGGTGTCAACAGAATAATCAGGGAAGATCATTAACCTAGTAGCTTCATATCGCAAGGTGTCGATCATTCTGGCTTCCCTCAATACCAGGTCCCCGTCTCTGAAATTGAGACGTTTCAGTATGACGGTGCGTGGGGGGGCCCCCCACAGGGGCACGGGCTGCAGACATCCTATGCGCCCTCTCCACCACGAAGTGGGCAGAGAATTGAGCCTGGGGCAGTAGCGTTCGGAGCAGCCGCTCTGTGAAGGCTGTAGGAACGGTTCCCTCTGCGCCCTCAGGGAGACCCACAATGCGGAGGTTATATTTCCATTTTCAACATCCTCCACCCTGGACTCCAGGGATTGACTTTCACTTTGAGGGTATGAAGGGAGGCCGCATGGTCACGCAACACATCCCGATTCACTGACCCTGTGCTCAATGGCACACAGGAACAGATAGTGTCAACAGCTTTCCGGATCAGGCCCATCTCCAACTGTAGTGAGTCAATCTTCCCCGTCAGAGTGGATTTGCAGTCTGTAATAGACTGCATAAGAGCATTGAAGTTGCTCTGCTCCAGCAAGGCAGGGTCCTGCTTCTCCGTCTGCGTCGCCATATTGGAGCTGGGTGCGGGACAGGAGGCCGCACCGCTGGCAGACTGGGAGCCTTTACTGGGGTTTGCGAGGGGGGAGTTCTTCCTACCTTTGGTCACACCAAGCTAGGCAACAGGATTTAACACCCTTGGTACCTGGTACTAACCAAAACTGCAGAGATAGGGGTAGTAATCAAAAAGATAGGCAGGAGCTCTCCTAATGTGCTGCCTCTTTGGTCGTCATCTTGGACACGTCCCCACCACTCAAAGTTAACCCCTGAGGAATGTGTGCTTGGAGATGGAATATCCAAAACACTTCCCTCCGACACAACAGCCTAAAGATGTCACCCTCTCTCTTGGGAACCTTAATCCTATCAATAATCTGAACCCGCATGGCTGTTTTGTCTCCACCATATGTATTAAAATGCTTGGCCACATTAGTTGACAGATTCTTCTTTACACTGTAAAGATGTTTCTGAAAACAGTCACAAAGACATCTCATTGTCCTCCCCACGTACTGTGCCTGACATAGCGCATGTAATCAGGTACACTACATAACTGGTGTTACAGTTATAGAAAGAACAAATAACAAATGCCTTCTGATTAGCGATAGATTGAAACGTTCTGCCATCATGAATGCGACAACAGCAAGAACACCCTGTTGCACCACACTTGAATTTCCCCTTAAAATGTAGCCAGCCAAGTGACTTAAAGGGTTCACTGTTGAAAAAGCTTAGGGATAAAGATCGACCCAAAGTGGGTGCCCTACAGGAAACCACATTGACTCCTTCTCATAGGATATTAGCACATATTTGAGTGTGTAGAATAGGTAAGATTCTATTGAAGATTTTCTTAATCTCACTATACTCATTGCTAAATGGGGTGGACAGGGTTAAAATTTGCATTTGTTTCCCTGATGGCCTCTTTTCCTTAAAGCGCAACTCCACTTTTGTTGAAGAAAAAAAACCCAAAACATTTCCCCCGATTGAGCTATGTAAATTGCAAGGATTATAACCTTTGTTGCAGATTCCTATCTTTTGTTATTCTGAAGAAATCCATGTGTTGGTCTATGCCTCTGGGCTGAGCGGGTCTAATGGGGGTGGTTTCATAATTATCAGTCAGCTGAGGCAGCTGTAGGGCACTAATGAGGAAAGCTGCTGGGCCTGCATCCCTTTGGACATGTTCCTATTGGAAATATCACCAAAAATTACATTTTTGTTGCAGGGGATGCCTGAAATCGGACTTGTATCTTAGTGCAGACTTCTGGGAAAATTGGTGAGCCAATCATACAAGCAGGAAAGGTTTCTGGGGGGAGTGGTCAGTACACACTGTGTGCAGAACAACTCCATGAAGCCATATTGCTTTGCATTTATAGAAAATTACAGCAGCTGCAGATTGAAAAGGAAAGGTCATTTTTAATATTCAAATTACAATAAGCTATAGATAAAGCTCTGTCTACCATCCACCTAGGGCAGTGATGGCGAACCTCAGCACCCCAGATGTTTTGGAACTACATTTACCATGATGCTCATGAGATCTGCAGCGTAGTTGAGCATCATGGGAAATGTAGTTCCAAAACATCTGGGGTGCCAAGTCTCGCCATCACTGACCTAGGGTATCCTCGGTGTAGAAATCTCCCATAAAAAAAAAAAAAAAAAAAAAAAAAAAAAAAAAAAAAAAAAAAAGGGACTGTGCTTCATGTTCAAAATGTTGGTCGACACTGCAGACATGCCTGACCCACAAGAACTGACCAACAGGGATACTTTTAATGGTGGGTCTCAGGTGGCCTGACTGGGAAATGAGGGAGTCCCCCGATAAGGGCTTCCTATATAAAGTCGTGGAGTTCTAACCCATTAGCTCCAGTCAGGCACACATCCAAGTAACACACTAATCTTTTGTCCACACAACCAGTGAAGACAAGATTTCTATCATTACAATTTTCAAGTTTCAAAAGTGGCAATAGACACTATGTCCCATTTCGTACCACCAGCAGGTCATCAATGAACCTGAGACAGACCCGAATAAATGACCCAAAGGGGTTTTCCTATACAAAGATGTGGGACGGCGAAAACTTTGCTCCCATGGTGGCCCCACACCTCGAGGCAGAACTCCCCATCAAATATAAAGTAATTGTGTGACAAGTATGCGAGTATATCCGCAATGTACAGTCTGTGTTCCATAGATAAACTGGTCAAATATTCCAAGTAAAACAAAACAACTGCCACTGCAAGATGGTAAGGCATGGAAGAATGGGGCCTGGTTACATCACTGATTATCCAGGTAAAATCATCCTCCCATGTAAACCGTTTCACAATGCTAAGGAGTTGACTCATGTCCCTAAGGTAATCCAGCCACTGACCTAACCGTTCATTAAGGGAATTCATGCCAGAGATAAAGGGTCTACCTTGTAGGGAAGCCAACCCTTTATTGGTTTTGGTAGATGACAAAAAGTGGAGAGGACAGGATGGTCAGGTATCAGGGATCTAGCCTCCTTTTGATTAAATACACCTATTCTAACGCCCCTCTGATCCAAATCAGCGATCACTGCTCTGTACTTTTTTGTTGTATCCCCAGCAAGTTTAGTATAGGTCAAGTTATCGGACAGCTGTCGAACGGCCTTGTCTATATTGATTTTCGTTCAAAACCACAATGAGGACCCCCCCCCCCCCGTCTGAATTATGGACGACAAAGGTGTCGTCATCTAGCAAATCACCAAAGGCTGATCTTTCACTGTGGGTTAAATTATCATGCCAAGTACTCTCACCTCCTATCGCTTGTTGCACCAACACTGTCAGATCACATTCAACAGCTCTTTAAAATTTGGCCATATCTGGGGTTCGGGAATTGACCGGGTAAGTCCGTTTCAGATTTAATTTGGGCAAATTCGACAGCATTATCACATACAGGCAAAACGTCTACTGGATTACGATCTGCTGCCAAATCCCTGAAAGCGAGATCCTCTAGATCAGACACAGAAACAGCAAGTGTAGGCACAGATAGCTTAGAGGCCTCTACATTATCAGTTGAAAAATAATGCTTTTTAATAAATTCCTCACAAATCTGTTAACATCTACAATAGTATCAAACAAATTAAAGTTTGATGACAAAAAGGGACATTTCTCCGTCAGCAAGTACTCTGTTGGACAGATTCAAAACATTTGAAGAATCTTTTATAACTTAATATATCAAAGATTGATAGGGTTAAGGTTCCCAAGAGGGTATGAAATCTTTAGACTTGTGTCAGAGGGAAGGGTTTTGGATATCTCCAAACATGCACTCCTCAGGGGCTTATTTTTTTGAATAAATCCTTAAAAAAAAAAAACAAAAAAACAAAAAAACAAAAAAACAAAAAAAAAAAAAAAAAACACACCACACCACACTTCCCTCTACCTATTCATTGGATGTTTTAATTTTTTTATTGTTTAAACATCTTAATCATCCCCTCCCCCCAATGTATGCATTCATCTTAATATTTATGATCCTCATATAATTATGATATGACTGTTGTCCTTGGAATGCTCCCTCTGCTCTTATATTAGTATATTTAAATTAAATTATACATACTTATTAACATACCCCCTATAGCACCTCTAGGGTATTAGTTCATCCTCTATGTGACCGTACTACAAATTTCTTTAGTAGTGTTTTGCTACCTGTTCCAAAGGTAGATATTGGGGTAGGATATGAGGGCTATAGCCATACACACACACACTATATATATATATATATATATATATATATATATATATATATATATATATATCTCTTCCTACATACATTTACATATAGTGTTAGAATATTAGACCACGATTGTCCCTCTCCTCTTTTGTTGTTCTATTTATATCTGTCCACCGATTTATGTCCCGCATGTATATTCAAGTACGCCTATTGGCTCACTATGTGTATTAATTTTTATTTATCATCACTCTGATATTTTTTGTTGTTACATACACACGTGGTTCATATTTATCAGCTACGTTTCCAGAGAATAAACAAGGTTTTTATTTTTTGTTTTTTCATTTATTTTTTATCATCTTATTTATCCAATGGTTTGTCAATCACATCTGGAATATTGTATACAACTCACTGTTTTAATGAGAGTTTTTTTTTCTCTTTTTTGTTATTGCTCTCTTGTTTTGTATCCTCTCATTACAGTGTTTATGATCAATTCAATTTTATGAATTTGGATCCCATATACTGTATCCGCTTGGATGTGGGTACCCTTCATTCATTCATGAATTGTCAAGTATTATATATCGGTTTTTGATATGTTCACTCCAGAGGACTAGTGTTCTGGTCCAATCGAATAAGCGATCAATTGTGTTTCCTGCTTCTGATTACCATCCTCTGAACACCTGTGATTCAAGGGGGTAGATCTATACAAGCTCCTTTTAGTAGGATATGTCTTTGTAATGATTAAGCATATTTGTACTGTGTGAAACCCATCTACGAGATTGTGTTGTCCCCTGGTGTCACCATGGTGACCAAATAAATGGCATTTGGAAACTCCCGATGTGCAGCCATCCTTTCTTTACCTTGAATACACCCACGGAGGCAGGCCAGGACTAGCACTCGACTGGAGGTTCCATCAGGCACATTCAACTCACTTGGAGCAGCAAGTTCTTTATTCAATCCAATCCAGATAGCTGCTATGCACAGACAAGCTCAAGCAGTGGTATAGCAAGGAGTCTTGACTGAAATCACCTAGTTTATAATGCTGGCAAAAAATTGAGTCAAAATGATACTAAAGTCAGCTGTTTGTCGTTATAACAAAGATGTTATACTTAGGATGCTCTGTGCAAAACCACTGCACAGAGCATCCTAGGTCCTCTTCTCGGGTCCCACTTCAGTTCTCCTGGCCTTTCCCTCCTGCCGAGTGCCCCCACAGCAAGCAGCTTGCAATGAGGGCACTTGAGCCGAAGCTCCGTGTGTCCATTCAGACATTGAGCCGCAGCCCGACCACTTTCCCTCCTTATTGGCTCACTGACGCAGCACAGCACCATAGGCATCAATGAGGGAGGGGGGATGGGGGTTGGCGTTCCGGACAGCAGAGTCTCTCGTGCAACATCGCCGGATCTAGATGTACCTCAGGTAAGTACTAGGAGGGCTGAGGCACACAGAAGGGTTTTTATATTTAATGTGTTAAGATAAACCTTCTGGCTTTACAACCACTTTAAAGGATAAGTTCATCTTTGATAACATGTTAAATTGTTAATCTTATTTAGGGAACACCTAAACACAAACCCCCAAGTTCACGATTCTTCCTGCAGGTCAGTAGCGGTCTGCCCAAACGGGTGGGGTATGGGTAGACAGATGACAGTCTGCAGCACTCTGGCATTGCATCCACCATCTGCTGATTATGGGTGCAATGCCTTACAGGCTGCAGTGTAGGGGAGGGAAAAAAAAAAAAAAATGTATAAATGCACTTTTTTTACCTGTAAAAATGACAAAATTATCCTTTAAGGCCTCATGTACACTGCTGCTGGTAAACGGATGTTGGGAAGCAGTGTTTTCACACACACACACACACACACACACACACACACACACACACACACACACACACACACACACACACACACCTAAACGCGGCACGTAAACACGGCAAAATGGACATTTTAAACTTCAGATACCATCTGTCAAATTAAATCGTTCACGGGAGGTTGTAAAAACATCCCCAAGTCTTTTTTCACCTAACTGAAGAAAAAGGTGTCCAACCTTCTAGGACACTAGCAAAAAAAAATTGGAGGCATGGTGAGTAGAGGAGGAGTTATACAGGGGCTGGCTTATTGCTTTTTTTGTTTGCCAGTGTACCAACAACTTCTAAGTGGCAGGATAACCTGACCAGTATGCTTCAATGGACAGTAAACAAAAGAAAAGATGTGGCCCGTGGCTAACAGGAGAAGCCCCGGTAAAGGCTGCACCTGTGAAACAGCCAAAGAGTAGAGCTGTCATTACTGAAACAGAGCAAACTTGAGGTAAATGTGTCAAAACCCATATGGCAAAAGCATCTGCCATCCACGGTACTATCAATCTGCAGTTCTATAAATGCACCTTCCCAGTAAGATGGACCAGACACTTTATATATTAAAAACACATCAGAAGCAATAGCTGGAGTTTTATTTTTTTTTTTAATTTCTTTTCAGAACTCACAGTATAAAGAAACATTTCTATAAGATAAGGCCCTCAAGATCACTGGCACGCTCTGGGTGGTGGTGTGGGCAAGACAAGGACGCTCCCCCATGCAGCTGTACAACCAGAACTCTGTGTGGATAAGCTCCAGTCGGTCACTAACCCTTCTGCCAGCAGGCAGCCAGTATGAAGGGTTAAAGTATATCTAAATTCAAAACTTTTTTTTTTTTTTGGTAGTTTTGGATAGAGTATAAGAACTTTGTTGTTTTCTGTCTGCATTCAATTAGGGCGCTTTCCCTTGGAGAAACAACATGAAGTGAAAACTCTTTTCAATGTGAAGACACCTCCATTATTATATGTCACTATGACAATGACCCCCAGGACAATTCCAGGGTTAAACTTGCCAGAGGTGACAGACAAAAACTCGACAGAGGTTCTAACCCTTCTCCACTCCATCCAAATCTAAAAGTCTTGGGTTTAGAGACACTAAGCAAATGTGTGCACTACACAGCTAACAAAACAAGAATGAAACAAGTTAATGAGACAAAGACATGGAACAGAATGTGTTGCAGGCTGGCACTTCTTGGGCCAATGAATCTGGATACATCAAGGGGAAGCAGACCAAGCCTGAAATGGGCACTCCTAGAAGGGTACTTGGGTAGAGTGCCCTTTTTCCATGCTGCCTCAAATCCCCCGACATATGCATCAAAACCAATATTCTATGTTCAGCGAATGGTGTAGCGCACATAAGGGACCTCCACATCTTCTCCAAGATCATCGTTACAACACAGTTCAAACACCAGCGCTTTAACATGTTTCCCAATCTTCTTCTTTGACACCCTAGTCACAATTTCAGTCATCCTGCAAACAGAACAAGTGTGTTAAATAGGCAGGGAGGGAAAGGCCCCACTAAGACATATTCAATACTCATTCATATACAGTATACCAACTATAAAAAAAAAAAAAAAACCCTCAAAAGCATTTTGCATGCCCTAGCCAGGAGTCTCATGGTAAATGCAACAAATCTTTCAAGTTGCAGGATTTAGGAAAAAGTGAGATACGTACGGTAGCTTGAGACGCTCTTTCAGCTTAGCAGCTTGCATGAAGAATGAGTACAGCATGGAGACCCCCTGGGACAACATTGTGATTTCAAGCTTGTGTTCATTCTGCAGACAAGAAAGAACAGACATGATTGTTACTTCAAAAAACAAAAAAAAAAAAAGTTGGCATCAGATACAGCCTGTAGAGAAGACCAATCTTGGACAGTGACTTCAAACATCTCTAACATCGATCAGACCTGGAGAGTGATAAGTGCTTTCACTTGTCTGAAGCAGAATTAGTTGAAATAATCCCATGCAAGGCAGCACCAAAATGTCTCCTTATCTATTAAGGGGAACAAGCTTGTACATTGTTAATCATGAATGGGCCCACAAGCACAAGAGCTTCTGCTGCCTATTACGGTTCAATACATTTTTAATAGACATATCAAAAAGGACTGCAAGTTGTAGGGTATCAATTATATTATTCAGCATCAGGTTGCTCTTCAATGAGCGAAAGCAAAGTATAAAGAAACTACAGATATGCGGTGGCTCAATAAACAAAGTCTCAAAATAGATATAGTCAGACATTGGGGAATATGGAATGGAGGTGAGGGAAGAGAACAGACATATGAGGAAAGATGAAAGGAGTAAAGAAGAAAGGAGGAAAAAAAGTACAGAAGAGCAGCTATCTAGCCCAACCTAGAAGCAGAACATGCTACAGTCCATTCCAGCTGGTAGAAATCACGTGAACCAAGGATACCAAACAGCCAAGAATCCTCATATTTTATTGGTTACCTCCACCCGCATGTAAGTTTGTATAATCCAAGATTTAGTTTCAACAATTGAGAGTGGGGGTCCTTCCATGCACTGCCTTCTGCTGTCAGCTGCTACAGACTACTGCCTTCTCACAGAAAGTTTAATCCCTTGTTCACACACATGCGATTTTGGAAGCGTTTTCAAATGCACAGATTTGCATGACAGGCTAGATATTATGTGTTCCTATTGATGGTTCACACTGATGCAATCTACAGGCACTGCATTTTGAGTGCAATTCCAAAAAAGGGTCCTGTGGGAGTTTGGAGCAGTGCGTTCCAGACTTGCGAGTATATCGGCATGCAGATATCAGCATTCATTGGATTGCGAGCAACATGCAATTTTGCACTGAAGTCAATGGAAGGCAGTTTTGCCCTGAAATCAATAAAAATGCAGAAGCCAAAAAACGCACGACTGGTGAAATTGCACTCAAACTGCAATGCTATTCACAGAAAACGCATGCATAAATTGCAAAGCGATTTTAGCACCTATATGCGAACCAGGGCTAAAACTCCAGTGTTGCTTATTGCAGTACTAGAGTCCCAAGTCCATTAGCAAGCACAATCATCACATACAGAGTTGGTATGTTCTCTCCTGGTTAGTGGCAGGGAATGGATGCAAACACATTTGTTTCACTCTGGAAGACAACTGGCTTCCAGAGCGCAAAGCTCTGTGGGCAGGGACAGATCAAATGTCTTCTTATCCCTAGGAAAGTGTGCCACTACTAAAAGGCAACTTGCACATTAGGTTCCTTGTCTTTAGGGACGCAAGGCTTAGGGAAGTGACTCACCTTGAAATAATCCAAGAACTGCTTCAGTGTCATTTCCTCCCCATTATCTTGGATGCCATTCACCTCAAACCTGTCCCACAGAGTCCATTCATTCTCATAGTACTAGAAATGGAAGAAACGTCACAGTTAAAATAATCAGGGCTTTAAAAACTAGACTAGAGTTCCACTTTAACTACTTCGGGACCAGCCGCCAGTGTTTTACTGCGGTAGGTTGGCTGGGCAAATTGACATTACCTTACGTCACTTTTCCTTTTGGCCACCAGGGGCATGGGCGCCAGCAGCCGATGCGAGTGCCCAGTGGGCACGATGACTGCCGGGCACTCACGATCGCTCGTGACAGAGCAAGAACCGGGATCAAATCCTGGTTCTTTCGGGGGGGTAGAGACAGATTGTGTGTTCATAGTAAGTATTAACACCAATCTCTCTCTCCTCCTAGACAGTCCCATCCAACATACAGTTAGAACACAGTGAGGGAACAGAGTTAACACCTTGATCGCCCCCCCCCCCCTCCAGTGTTAACCCCTTCCCTACCACTGACATTTATACAGTAATCAGTGCATTTTTATAGCACTGATCGCTGTATAATTGTCAATAGCGTCCAATTTGTCCACCATATCGCAGATCGCCGCCATTACTAGTATTATTATAAAAAAAAAAAAAAAAATGTTGTAGACGCTATAACTTTTGCACAAACCAGTATATGCTTATTGTGATTTGTATGTAGAATACATATCTGCCTAAAATTTTTTTCAAAAAAACTAAGTGGGATATTTAATAAAGCAAAAAGTAAAAGATAGTGTTTTTTCAAAACTGTCGCTCTTCTGTTTATAGCGCAAAAAATTAAAAACTGCAGAGGTGATCAAATACCACCAAAAGAAAGCTCTATTTGTGGGAAAAAAATGGACGTCAACTTTGTTTGGGTACAGCGTCGCATGACCGTGCAATTGTCAGTTAAATCGACACGGTGCTGTATCGCAAAAAATGGCCTGGTCATTGAGCAACCAAATCTTCCGGGGCTGAAGTAGTTAAAGAGCTTTTTTGAATGAAGCAAAGCAGGTTTTATGCCCCACCACTGCCCATGACCTGGTTCGCTAGCCACCTTTCAAATGTCAAAATTTTAACCATCAGATAGGATCAGGTGTGAGAGTTACAGATCTCACCAGTGCTTCCCAGACCTAACATGGGCCTTACCTTGTGCTTGGGGGCAGCAATGGGTTCAGAGAAGCCAAAGAAAGGCAAAGCTAGGTTCATGAAGCCATTTTTGTAGGATTCCAGTGACTTGTGTCCCTGAATGATCTTGTAGAGCTCCAAACACACAAGGCCAACCACCGCAGCTGTGGTTGTAGCAATGGCCGGGATGATCTTCCCAGCTATCAATTTGCTCTGCAAAAAAGTAAAATTGAACAAATGAAAAACATGTCACAGAGCAGCCATTAATTCCAACAAAATGGGTCTTATCTCAAACTTTTAACACCATCAGCTGTACATCATATAACCTAGATTTTACTTACAGACCACATTATCAGTGATTAAAAAAAATAAAATAAAAACAAAATTCTTTCACCCTCAATGAAGAATTAGGACTTTCACCCAAAAAAAAGCCATGCTGTCGCTCAAGGACTAAGTTATAAGTACATTCTGCTCATAAACCTAAAATTACATCTTGAAAATGTGTTCAGGACTTAACCCTGACCTAGGGATTTGATTTTACAGGTGTGAGGTACAGATCTCATCATAGGGTGATCAGGAACCCAGCCCATTACACTTACCTTGTGTCGATCGGCAGGTGGGATGTCGTAATTCTCTGCCCGCAGATTAGAAGCAGCTACAATGAAGTCCATATGGAAGTTGGTGTCATCATCCTGTAACAGACAAGATCAATCATGAACACCCAGCACGTAAAAAGATGAAGGGCTCGTTCACACCATAAACAGAGAGCTGCACTAGAAAAACGCAAGTCTTGGCAAGACACAGAAAACCATTGTTTTTCGTGTGTCTTATTCACACAAAAATGCTGGTGTGAGGTGTTGTGCAGAGCTCTGTGGAATGATGCAGCATGTCTGCAGTTTTCCGCACAGCTACACACCTAAACTAACCAAAAGAAGCTCACTGCATAGAGAGAAAAACAAAAAAAAAAAAATACACTACTACACTGAGTCCCGGCTCCCATCCAGCCCTTGGTAAGGGGAGACTGAAGGAATCTGATGAGGGGCTCACTGATTGGAGGACCTCTAATAGAGGAGCTGCAATGTGGGGGACACTGCTAGGTTCACACCTGTGCAGGTCTTGCGTGCCGCATTAGACCCCTTTCACACTGGGGCGTTTTCAGGTGCTTTAGGGTTAAAAAAAAAAAAGCCTCATCTGCAATCCCAATGTGAAAGCCCGAGCCCTTTCACACTGCCATCGCCCGAAAAATGCTGGTAAAGCGCCGCTTAAGATCCTTTTCACACTGGGGCGTTTTTCGGGCGCTGGCAGTGTGAGAGGGCTCGGGCCATCGGCGCACCCAGCCCGGTGGCAAAAACACGAAAGCCCTGCAAGGAAGCTGCTTGCAGGACTTTTGATGCCCTGCCAGCGCAGCGCCCCAGTGTGAAAGCACTCAGGCTTTCACATTGGGATTGCAGATTAGGATTCTTTCAGGCGCTTTTTTTAACGCTAAAGTGCCTGAAAAACACCCCAGTGTGAAAGGGGCCTTAGGTTAAAAGGGGCCTGTAGATGTGGAAAGCACGTGTGAAAGGGGCCTTTAGATGCGGAAAGCAGGGAAAACATCCCCCAGACCCCCCCCCCCCCTTTTTTTTTAAACACCACCACACAGCCACGTGCTGCGTCACACCATGCAGTTTAGCACACATGAAAATGTGCTGCATTTTCCAACGTGTGGGAGTGCCGTTAAGAATTATTGGAACCCAACTCTGCTGCTAAATAGCAGCACATGTTGCCTGTGGGTCAAGGACACATGCGATTATGCATGCATTCCCAACCCACAAATGTGTGAACCTAGCCTGATGGGGGGGCGCGAATGTGGGAGCTCTGATGGGGACTAGGATGTAAGTGGTGTTTAATGAGGACTATAATGTAAAGGGTGGCGCTTATGGGGACTGTACTGTAATGTGCGGAGACTCTGATGTAAAGGGAGGCTCTGCAATAACACTAGCATTAAGCTATCCAAACTGTCCTCTTCTCTCTGTACGAATGGGGGAAAAAAATAAATAAATAGATGACACAGGATGGGACGTCTATCTGTACATAAATAAAACTGTCAACGTACAGAAAAATTTCACTGAAACGCACATGAAAACTGATGTAAACTTGTCTCTCTGCAAGTGCCCCCCGCCCCAAACAGTTTTTCTGCACATATAGTGTGAACGAGGCCTAAAAAAAAAAAATTAAATAAATAAAATCTAGTCACTTTACCTTTTCAAATTCAATAGGAAACATTTTGAAACCGGAAAGACTGTCTGGTAGGGGTAGGCTGTTTTTCAGCTCCTCTAGACGGCTGTCATCTATCAGAGAAAAAGCATTAAAATTAGAGCGCTACGGTAGCCTGTATGGCAGTGGGACAAAATTCCACTGATATCAAATCTTCGTCAGCAAGAAACTCAAATGTACAAAATGCTGCAACCAATAGCAATCAGAAAGGGGTTACAGATAAAGGACATAAAAATACCCGTTTTTGGCTAGTATTCCACTAAGAAATTAGTCAGCAATAACCATCCTTCACCACACAAGTCATAGACAAAAGGGGAGTCAGATAGACAGCAGCACTGAGCTGCTAAATAAATCAGATTACAGGTGGCCTGCCATTTTCAGTATTTTTCAACAACGCTCAAGTATATCCTGTGCTGGAAAGCCAATTAAATGATTTTCATTTTTAGTCTCCCCCATTTTCTTTTCCCATTATACAGACATTTGCTGTGTGATAAAAATGACAAGTTAATAGAGTATTTGACTTGTTGCAACCCCTTTAACAGGAGGTCATGCCACAATTTACCATTATGCAAGACTAACATTTTAATAACAGCTGTATACTAAAGCGAACATGTGTAGTGATTATACCTAGGGAGGCATGAGCATTTTGCATCTCTTGGTCCGACACATGGATTTTGACCCCGGATTTTGGTGTAAACGCTACCACTTTGACAGCTTTTAGAATTTCTAGCACAGCGGTTCTGTCCGTGGATCCACTGACGTTGTAGGTCTCTGCCAAGAGGTTAGCAGCTGCCATGATGTAATCCATGTGCAATGACTAGAAACAACAGAAAAAGATGTCAGATTTTTAAAGCTCCACTGGAAAAACTAGAACAAAGGTATTAGAATATATAGAGAACTTACATTGTTTCCATTGAAAACTAAAGGATGAGGACATCTTTTGGGACCAGACCAGAAAGGAGCACCAGATGAGGTCAGCTAAATAAAAAAAACAGAAACTAATCAGATAGCAGGTACTATTTTTGTCACATTTCTTGTAGATCATCAATCAGGCTCATTGCCAGATGACAGTTATTATAGCAGTGACTGCTTTTTCATTGAAAACACACATCTCATATAAAAAGATATACTGTATATTATACACACACACACACACACCTTAACAGAATTTCTTAGAACTCTGCATGTTTTACAAAGTCTTTTTCAGACTTCACTGTGTTTGATTTAAAGGAGACACACACCTGTTCAGGGGGAAAATTGTGCAGCAGCTGACAGATGTTATTGGAGTACTGAGTGTGCCAATGATTAAAAGCCCAGGACACGCAGTCTGTCCAGCTCTTAGGCCGGTCTGTAACTAGGCTCTTGTAAACAGCATCTATCACCTCGAGGGGTTGAGAGCCTGGCAGCTTCAAAGTCCTTTCCATGAACTTTGGATCTCTGAGAAATAAGATTAAAAAAAAAAAAAAAATTTAAATAAATAAATAGAAAATAGAAGTCAAAACAGCAAGAATTGTCACTTCCTATCCCTAAACTAGATTAGACAAAAGGGCTAAAACACATCAGTTCTCCATTTGTCTTTTTTTTGCTCGACTTACACGATAAGAACTAACCGCTGGAGAAGATTATTATGGTTGAGTGTTCACATTCACATTAGGCTCTGGAGAGGATCTGTGAAGATCTGACTCTACAAATGAAAGCAAAGCAGAGAAGAAGGCGCTTCTAAGTGCAGTAATAAAACACTTTAATGACAAGGAAGGGTTAAAAACACTTACAAGATCGAAGTGAAAAACAGGCATGTCAATGAATCCATAATGTCCAGCAGGACGTCTGTGGAGTAAAAACAGCTGCAGGTGAAAGCCAACCAGTGATGGTAAACATTGTGTCACTGATCCAAGATGGAGAGGCGTGCTGTCAGGACCAGCATGGAATCCAGACAACCGGAAGGGACGTCAGTGGGCAGGACACGTTTTGGAGCATGCCCAGTCGCTCACTGGTTTAAAGAAGGAGCGACTGGGCATGCTCCAAAACATGTCCCGCCCACTCAGACGTCCCTTGCGGATGCCTTGGTTCTGTGCTGGTCCTGACAGCACGCCTCTCCATCTTGGATCAGAGATAGTGTTTACCACCGATGGTTGGCTGGGACTTCCACCTGCAGCTGTCTTTACTCCCAGGAGGCATCCCGCTGGACGTTATAGATTCATTGATATGGCCGTTTTCCACTTCCATCTTGTAAGTGTTTTTAACCCTTCCTTCTCATTAAATTGTTTTATTACTGAACTTAAAAGCGATTTCTTCTCCACTTTGTTTTTCCTATAGAGTGTGCTACCCTCTACAGAAGTACTGCTGTGGTTCATCACATTTCAAGAGCCAGCCATGTACTGTTTGTTAAAGTATCCTTGTTATCCAGAGCGCCCTATTCTCCAGACGCCTACAAATGAAAGCAGTTTTTAGAAGACTATCACAGACAGGTTATGTTAAGATAAAATGAATTACTCACGTTAAATATTGATTAACATTGTCTCCGGGTTGCTTGAAGAGACCCTCAAACTCATCTCGAGCCCACTAAAAAATGAAAAAGATGTAAAGGAAAAAAACAAACAAAAAAAAAAAAAAAAAAACTTTTGTACTCCCCTTGTAAAATCATTTTCTTGAATACCACTGAGGGCACACACAGTCTTTCCCCTTTGGGTTATAATGCCATCTACAGGAGGAGGAGTGAACATTTCTTTTTTTTTCCAAAACACAGGCAAGTCCAGGAAACGCTACTTAACAGAATGTTTCACGCTTTGTAGCAAAGCAGTACAGATAGCATGATCAGATATACAGTGGGTGGGACCCATGTCCCTAAATGGACTTCAAGAAAAGGATTTTACAGCGAGAACAAAAATATAAACTTTCCTTTCTTATCCATTGAGAAACAGACGGTTTACCTCTGGGTCATCAATAAGCAGTTCAAATAAGGGATGGGCAACAAACAAATCTCTATGAGCTTGTTCACAGGTGTGTCAATACCATGCGTTTATGTGGCATTTATTAAGCATTTTCTAAGCCTCATAACTGCCATGAATATAACAATGGCACCACACAGTGCTGTTCACACAGGAGTGGTAGAGTTGTGTTAATAATTACGCAGTGTGTCACTTTCATGAGGCAGCGACACTTGTCAGCCACCTCCATTGGTAACGGCACCTTAACAGAACCTAGAGCATTTATGGACGTGTTGGGTGTAATTTATATATATATATATATATATATATATATATATATATATATATATATATATATATATATATATATATATATATATATACACACATACATACATACATACACACACACATACATACAGTGTTAAAGTGGAAGCAAACTCCCATCTCTGATTTTTACCTATAGGTAAGCCTATGATCAGGCTTACCTATAGGTATTGTAAATATCTCCTAAATGTGCGTTTAGGAGATATCTTCTGTCCATGCAGCCAGTGACATCCCAGTTGGGCATTCCTTCAGAGCCCTGTGCCTTAAATGTCAGCGCATGCATGGGAGTGACGTCATCACGGCTCTAGCCAGTCCCAGAGTCCGAGTCCGCAAACCCAGAAGCAAGACAGGTGAGAAGATTGAGTGCCTGCAGCTTTGACATCTTGGCGCTGGAAGGGCTTCATTTTAAAAAGGTAAGTTTAACAATGTGCTAGTATGTGATGCATACTAGCACATTATGACATTACCTTGCAGGGTACAAAAAAAAAAAAAAAAAAGTCCAGCAGTTTACAACCACTTTAACTGAGCATGTAGCCCTGAAAACTTCTGCTAAATCCCCAGCGGAATAAAACATTACCAAGATCGCAGTTTCTACTGCAACTGTGAGGTGGTTTTAACCACTTGAGTCACAGGGCGTATTTAAACAGACTGTGGACAGCAAGTGGTTAAAGACAAGAATGTCTCTTTTCTCAATTTTTTAAAAAGGAGCTACAGCTTTATTTAGAAAATCTGACGTTATTGGTTTTTAGATGAAAGCGCAGCTATGCCTGGGCCCCAGAAGGAGGAATCAATGATACATCAATGTCAAATACTTTATCTGTTAGATGCTGATGAAACAAACCTGCAATTGGACATTGGTGCTCGCAATGTGTGTGAATGTGGGTAGTACAGTCTTGTCTGGTAATCAAATTAGGTTCAAAAAGTGAAGGGGAGTTTGAGCCAACTGTGTCTTCCCACTGCATAGAATCAATTAGTTACACTTCAGCTCGTACAGTAGAACTACCAAGAGGCTATTACACAACTAGTAATGCGGTAAAAAGCAGGCATGGTAGCCAGCCCTAGAAATATTTATAAAAGTCCCGTTACAGCTCTGCCCAGAGTTCGGCTTTAAAGAAAATCTCAGTGCATTACCCATGTTTGTCATACATTGCCCATTATAGATCAGCCTACCTGTAATGTGTGTTCAATGGCATTTGGGAAGTTCTTTAGGGTGCAGATGGGTATAGACTTCTCTGGTGGATCCTGGCTTGAGCTGTAGGACTCTGTGATGAAAGGTATGACAACTTGGACATTCCCTTTTGTTCCCAACGTTCCGGATTCCAGAAGCGGTTTTCGGTAGTAGACACAGCGACGGTCCATATACATCCCTAATTAAACACCACAAGAGTGAGGGAAAGCATTCTGTCAAAGTCCAGTTGCAGTGCCAGTCTCTAAACCAAACAGATCTCCATTTAATGGCTTCACAACTGTAATGTGCTTGTTTTAAAGTGGAACTATAAGCAAAATATTTGTTTTTCTTCATTTTGGATAGAGCAAGTGAGGGTTATAACCCCTGACAATCTTTTGCCATCTGTGTCCCATTTCAGAGATTTCCCTTCACTTCCTGTCCCATAGCCAAAACAAGAAGTGAGAGGAAATCCCTGAAAATTAAGGGAATTCCTTGGGGACCCCCAGAACTAGTGCCAGCACCCTGGACAGGTAAGCATCCTTATTTTAAAAGCCAGCAGCTGCAGAATTTGTAACGGCTGACTTAATAGACAAAAAAATATTATATAAAGTCTGGTTAATGAATTTGCATGCAAACACCAAGGCAGCTGCTACCACAGGATTTGTGTTACTCACCATAAAATCCCTTTCTCTGAGTTCATTGACAAACGCAGCTTCTCTTTGTGACGGATAGGGTTAAAAAGCGTCACCTACCAAGAGGACACTAAGTAAGAAAAGTCGAGCCCTCCTATGAGCAGTCCTCTTTGCATAAAAGCTTCTCTCACTGCATAGGCCACCAGTTCATAATAAAGCAGTGTCGGGAGCAAACTCCAAAAGAGTGCTGTACCATCAAAGGAATTTTACGAGGGGAGTCACAAAAATGAAATTTTCTCTGGCGTTCCCAGTCATCTTACACAGAGTCCCCTTTCACCTAGCACAGGAAACACACGATCTACATTATAAAAGACTGCCCACAGGCCACAGCCCCTCAGTATTATGCGTGTCCTCCGACCAGACAGGAACTTCAAAAGCAAGTAGTTTGTTATTTTGTCTGGCCTAAGTGCTAGGTAGCAGGGGCCTCCTGGCGGCCAGGTCACTCTAACAGGGGCAGTGCTTCTGGGCAGCTAGTTGGCTTGGGTCATCCTGGGCCCCTCTGCTAGGGACTTACAGATAAGCAAGAAGGGACCGCCTCTCATCTCCCCATTTGTTGTAGCTTCAGTGTACGGTGCCTTCCTAGTTGCAGAAGGATGTGTGCTCAGACGAATCCATCCCTGGTGGTAGAGTGCCGACAGCAGGCTGATCTCATGGCAGGGGGTAGCCCGCTTTTCCCAGGTCATTTCCGGCCGTTGCTAAAGTGGGAAGCACAGTAGGCCTCTCTCCATGCCTGGCATCCTCGTGTGGCTGAATCAGTCTCACGGGCAAAGACGGATGATGTCACTTCCAGCGCACAGGAAGTCATGTGGCAGCCATCTTGGTACACCCACGGGGGGGGGGGGGGGCTTCTACCATTTGACTTGAGGAAACGGGAATTCTCGGAACTTCAGAACTCTAGTTTGTAACCTAGTGCTATTGTGGAGACCACCCATCTGACCCGAAATTCTTCCTGCCAGATCTTTGAGAAATGCAGAAGTCCCCCCCCCCCCCAACTCGAGCGAGCGGGGGCGCCCCTTCATAAATAGGCTTTAGTGTTCTGTCTTGCGGGTTTCATCCCCCAGGACCTCTTTTGTCCCTGGGGTTGACCCTGAGGTTTACTTCTTGAACCTGACAGCGGGGGCCATCGCGACTGCCTGGAGGCTGATGCCCTTGGCACCGGAGAAAAAGCCCGTTTACACAAGGGATGTTTACTCTTTTTCTTAACTGGCAAAAGGGTACTTTTCCCACTTGATATTTTTTGGATATATTTGTCCAAATCCTCCCCAAACAGCTTTTCACTGCAGAAAGGAAAACCAGGTATGAGCTTTTTACATGGCGCTTCGGCTGACCAACTTTTCAACCATAAGATTCTACTCATATGTACCAACCCAAGCGCAAGGCGAGAGGTTTGAAGAATAGAATCTCTAATTGCGTCAATTGCAAAGCACAAAGCTGGCAGCTCTGCCAATTCCTGGGCCTGCTGTTCAGGGGCCCCCTTGAGCAATTGTTTCAACTGGTCTCTCAAGGACTGACATACCCCAATCGCTGCCACTGCAGGTTGAGCCACTGGACCTGCCAGGGAAAAAAAAATGTTGCGTTTTTTTTTTTTTTTTTAACAGGAATTCCAATTTATCAGCTGGATCTCTAAGCATTTGAGCATTGCCAACCGGACAAGTCAAACTTTTATTCACAGAGGATATAGCATCATTAATTGCTGGTATACACCACATTCATTTTTTTCCTCCATAGGATAAAGTGTTGAAAACTTTTTAGGAGGGAAAAGTGCTTATCTGGGTGATACCACTCAGAATACATAAGCTTTTCTAGTAATCAATGGACAGGAAAGGCACGCAAAGCTTGAGGAGGCTTGAGTGAACCCAAACAGGAAGTGGGCTCTTCAACTGACTCCGTTAAGGGTAGCTTAAAATGTGGAGCGGACCATTTCAGTAAGAAATTGCACCAGCAACTTCTCAGCATGTGAAGCTGAAGATCCTTCCCAACTTGATTCCTCGGAAGAGGAGTTGTCAGCCTGTTCACGGTCCCCTGAGGGGGATTCATCTTCCCCCTCCCACTGTTCCCCCGTTTGAGAATCCTGGGTATTTGACAGGGACCTATTGTGTTTTCTTCCACTTTGTGAAGATGCGATTAAAGCCACTAATCTTTCCTCTAAACCACTCATAGCTGAGGAGAAAACCTGCTCAGTTATACAGACAGGGGCTGAAGTGTTGGAACCAATTGCAGCCCTGATGGCTTACTCTGACCAGCCTTTTTACAACGGGATGGTGTCACAGAGGGAGGGTCCTTCGGACCTGAAGACGACCCCTTCGTGTCCTTGGTCTTTGTGGCATTTGAACCACCTCCTCTGGTGATGGTGCTGAGCACAAAATCAGAGGTACCACAAAACAAATGCACCCACGCCCGAGCAAAAGCCAGCAACTGTTGCCGCTATTAAACTCAGCCTGATGCTTAAAAGTAAATGTGCCTGGGAATGCCTGCATCACCCACTCACATGCCATCCGTCCGCTCTGTGTCCCTCTTAGCTGTATGCACCTGAAAAAGGTACGTTTTATAGCTATGCAGCCCAGGTTGTGGACGCTCAATACGTGCCAATGTCGCTAAGCCCTGCCCCCTTCCTCCAACCACCCACCGTGCCCCCCTCCTTCAGCAATTTTAAATTAGATTGTTTCCCCACGCGAGACGGGCTCCAATCCTGACAGGAAATCATGGAGGAGGAGCGCTGCCGAAGGGAACCGCCGTAATGGCGGCAGGAGCGGCGCGGTACACCGCCACGTAGCGCCATGCTCCTTCTGCTGGAGGAGCTATCCATGTGGGTGGGTGGGGGGGACATTGCTGGGAGAAGAAAACCTCCCTTTCCTACGACTTTACCTGGAGCCAGGGCTGGAGGAAGCGTGCAGCTTAAAAAACACAGAGGCGAGACTGATTAGCATGAACAGGTACGTGCTCTTGACAGGCCCCGGTGGTGACAATAGGCACAGCAACATTTACTTTAAAGGAGGAGAAAGCCAACAAGAATTAGAAAAATTCCTTAGGAATCTCCCTTACCTTATTCAGCTGCAGGGTTCTGCAATAACAGACCCAATCTTCACCACTCCTGGTGGACTCTGTTAGAAAACCTTCAGGGACTGGGGCCCCCTTTTATCGGGGGATCCACAGCCCTGGACCTGTAAAAAGCACCCCGCCAGGAATATGGCTGGAAAAAAAAAAAAAAAATACTGGATCCCGGGGTCCAGCCCTCTAAAAAAAGAAGCTTTACAGGTAAAACCTCTTTTCTTTGGACACGAAGCCCGGGTACCATTCAAATCGGCCTGGAAAAGACACTTTGAATGGATCCGCTTGCTTGGCTTGCCCCAGTAAGGAATATTCCAGCGGGGCATAGCACATCTTTACTCGTGACCAACACCTAAGACACTGGCGAAAAAACTGAGGTACTACCGGAAAAGGGGAGGGGTTATATGGGGAATTGAACTTCCTGGTTAGGGTGTGCCAGTATCCATCACCTGAATGTGCCATATAACCCATACAGTAAATTACTGTGGCTCTGTGTCCCGTGATGTACGATAAAGTACATTTTATCATCAATAGGTGAAAGTCACACAGTAACAGCAAGGGGCTCAGTTTGCATTAGTCATATCAGACAGAAAAAACTTGTAATAATGATCAATCACTCACTGGCATCCACATTATCAAGTGCATTAGCTACACCATCTAGTGCTTCAAAAAAATCATCATCATAAACTTTCTCGGTGTCTGGTCCCACTCTATTCTGGTGAGCAGTGATATTCAAGTCAGGATTCATCTGTTTGACGGCCTGTGCAGCAGTTTCAGATTTCATTTTCTGTTAGGAGAGAGGACACAGCAATTACATTCTGTCATTTATTGGTGGGACAGAATTCAAGTTAAATGTTTCTGCGCTATTTTTGGCAAACTTTTAGAGGTTTTTTTTAGCCTGCACCAAAAGGGTTAAAGCTGTAATTTTATGAAAACAAAAAAACTGTGCCAGCAGATGAAAAGTAAAGACCTGCCCTTGTGCCACCACTCACCGTAACATCCCACGTTCTGAAAAGGAACTGTCTGTTTAGGTTAGACTTTTCTATGGTGTCCATGTCAGTGACTGTGATCTCTCCGCCTTCTTTAGTCCCCAAACCAATCATAGCAAAGTTTTTCAGCAGCTCACAACCAATGGCACCAGCACCAACCTGCACAAAATATAGAAATTAAAAAAAAAAAAAAAAAAAAAAACCACCAAAAACACACCAGAGCAAGAGATACTCATCGATCACTTTTAACAGTGAACCTATTGTGACAAACATCTACATATTTGAAGATACTCGATCCATGTCATAACAGCTTTGTTGCAACATGCACATCAAATTCAAAACATCTAGACTGGAACAGCGATACAAACAAATGGTACATTAAAAAAGGGGTTTGCAAACCCTCCTGTTTTTCACCTTAATGCATCCTATGCATTAAAAAGGGTTTTTTTTTTTTTTATAATAAGATATAACTTATCTCCATTGTGCAGTTTGTGTTGAACAAAGTGGCCTGGTAGTCATCTTCTGGGGTCCCCCAACATTTGAAAACCCCCTAGGAGAAGCGCTCTCCCTGGGGTCGGGGGGCACGTTCCCGAGTCCAGCATTTGCATCCCTAGACACAGAATGCTGTCCTCGCCCCCCTGCGTCATTGGATTTGATTGACAGCAGCGGGAGCCAATGGCTGTGCTGCTATCAATCTATCCAATCAAGAGCCGAGACCCTGGCCAAAGAGGGTTTGCGTGTCTCCGGCATGGGAACAAACGGGCTCAGGTGAGTAAAACGGGGGATTGGTCAGTGACAGAAGTTTTTTTCATAGGATGCATTAAAGTGAGAAAACACAAGGGTTTACAACCCCTTTAAGCTCCCGTTGCTGTCAATCAAATTCAATGACGCGGGCACCAGGGCCGAGTCCAGCTTTCTGCGTCTATGGACCTAGGAGGGCGCTTCTCCTGGGTGGTTTCCTGATGCGGAGAGGAGCTACTAGCGTCGCCGGGGGACCCCAGAAGAGGAGGATAGGGGCCACTCTGTGCAAAACGTACTGGAGGCAAGTATGACATGTTTTTGAAAAAAAGGAAAAAAAAAAAAACAAAAAAAAAAAAAAAAACAAACCAACCATGAGGGTTTAGTAAACCTTTAAAAGTTATTCTAAAGTCTAAACATTTTTTTACTTTAATGCATTCCCTGCATTAAAAAAGGTAAAAAAAAATAAAAAATGTTTTTTTTTTTTGGGTAGCAGTATGCACCCTCAACCCCACCTTATACTTACCTAAGCCCTTACTCGATCCAGAGCAGTGTCCGTCTGTAGTGGCTCTCCCCACTCAGAGGCTTTGCAGGAGGCAGAAGTCATTGGCTCCCACTGTTGTCAGTTAAATCCCATGAGGGAGCGTGGGGCCGCACTGTCTATGGACACAGGAGGGGGGCCCTCCTCCTGCCGCATGTAAAAGCAATCCAGCTACTTTAGTTTTTTAGTTTGTACTGCACTGCCGGCAGAAATATTAGATATGGATAGATTAGATATATAGAGATATATAATCTATCTATATATCTATATCTTAGCTACAGCCATGGCCCCGGTGTAGCCACTTTAACCAGAAAATGAACGGGTACGTCCTTTTGAGGGAAGGGGTTAGGGCAACCTATCACTTGTAGATGAATTAGACAAAAGTGTTGAAAAAAAGGGGGCAACTCACCAAGAAATACCGCTGTTTTCCAAGCTTCTGTTGCAGCTCAGACCCAAACACAGCTATCTGTCCATCGTAACGACAGTTTTTCTGTTATCGA
The DNA here is from genome assembly GCF_042186555.1 of Aquarana catesbeiana. Classification (NCBI taxonomy): domain Eukaryota; kingdom Metazoa; phylum Chordata; class Amphibia; order Anura; family Ranidae; genus Aquarana; species Aquarana catesbeiana. The sequence goes on from NC_133332.1 coordinate 221,257,700, forward strand.
GTAAAACACAGACATGTCCAGTTAGATAAAATCCAGAGTGAAAAGGGTTAGTGGTCTGTAGGCCACTAATGATCTTTGTAATAAGGCAACTTACAGGGCTGCAGTTTTCCTCAGTAAGTATGGCATCTGCGTTTTCCTCTGGCAAACACTCTAAGGCATCAAAGTACAACCACTGCATAACTGGCATGAACTTCCCTGAAAGTGCCTGAGGACAACAGGACAGTCAGCAAAGCCAGTAAAACTTAGTAAAACAAGTAAACCAAAAGAAAAGTGCTCACAAAATGCACACACTACCTTCATAGCCTCCTGTGCAGCAAGCCCCCCAATAAAAGCATTCATGGGAGCCAGGTTTCCAAAAGCCTGGAAGGACAATTTTCTCAGCAGATCCTCTTTTAGCTCTTCCTGCTTTGCTGATCCATTTAAGTGCTGATTAAGGTCTTTGGTAGCAGCCAAAACTTCATTTGCATCAGCCTTGAAATGATCACACAAAAAAATATATATAATAAGACAGAAAGGGCTTTGATACCCTTAAAGGTGAATTAGCAATAAATCGTAATTGACACTCACCTCACTACGAGGCTTTGGAAGTCGGCCATGCTTCTTCTGGAAGGCATGAAGGGCCTGGAAGCCTAGGTGCAATTGGGATGGGCGGTCAAACTTGGCAAAGTCTGTGATCAGAAACTCTGGTTGTTTGAGGGACTCCCGCATGGATTTCTGTAAGGAGATGAAAGCGAGTCATGGGAAAGTCAGTGTATGAAAAAGAGAGACAAGGGAGAGCCACCACATGTAGGAAATAGTTCTCAGCCCATGTGCACAAAACTTACAAAGCCAATCTTTTTTGGCATTTTGACTTGGCTGACAATTCCCCCACGAACATAGTCTGAGAAACCGGTTGTGTCGCATATGCTGAATGTGTAAGGTCCTACAAAAGAAAAAAGTTGCACTCAAATAAAAAATTGAAAAAAAAAAGGGTTTTACCCCATACCTGACAGATTTCAAAATCATACAAGCTTTGGGAGAGGACACGCTAGCAGCTACTTGTCATCGTCATCTATAGCCTTGGATCCCTTTACCTATCCCCAGGCGCATCACACTGCTTTTTTTTTGTACAACTACGAACTTCATTTGAAGTGCAGGGATCTTCTCTCTGCACCTGTTGTCATTTGAAAACACTTAGCCATGCAGGGCTCTACCCACCTGGCGTCATTCATTCCGAGTTCTGTAAATGGGAGAACCACAGCTACCATCAACCAATGCGGTTGACAGCTTGTAGTTCTCAATTAACTATCGGGGCGCTCATGAGCGCTCGAAGTAGTTCATTGAATCTTCCTGTCATTCAGTAACTTCCTGTCCATATGAGGTACGGGCAGACATCTACACTGAGTCAGCAGGAGCCTGAGACTGAACCTGCAATGCACTCATCGTGGGTGCAATGCTTTAAAGGCTTCTAATAAAAAGAAAAATAAATGCTAATTTTTTTTACCTGCAAAAAGATGTGCATTTTTTTTTCTTTCACACTGGAGAACTTATCCTTCAGGTTATGGTCTGCTGTCTGTATATTTTACTACAGATCTGTGCAATATTTCGGCATTAAACTTTTATGGTGCAGAAGATTCCTGTAATGAAGACCAGTCACTGCAGCCCTCTTCTGGTCCAGGGTAACTGGTCTTGGATCCTCCCCCATCTTGTGATTATTGCAGAGAGCCTGTAGTGGGTGGACTCACTGGGTGTCCGGGTGATTATGTCTCTTTTGCTTTTACATGGTTATATCTGGATTTACGATGACATTTGGTGAACACAAGTGGATTTACAACCATTGTAATGAAGGGGGAAAATACTGGAATGAAAGTTTTTGGGCCTGGAGTGCAGATTTAACAATGCAAGGAGCTAGGGGGCTCACATCTCAGAAGAGTAAAAATATAGGAGAAGAGAAGCTCTAAGAAAGTCTACTGAGTTCTACTGGGGCTTTTTAGACTTGAATGCAGTTCTCACCTAGCACTTTGATCTCCACAGGCTCGCAACTGTTCAACTCGGTCATGCCTTGTATTTCCGTGAAACTAACAAAGTCGCCACTTTCAAAGCCGTGACGAGCCTCATCTAGGCAGGTGACAACACCGGGGTTATCCTGAAAGGCATAAACAGATTAAAAACAAGCTGAGCTACCTCATCACTGTCCTGTTCCCGCTTTACCCGGCATATTATCATCCTGGGTGAGGAAGCTGGAGGACCTTGGACCAGAGAAAATTAAATAGAAAGAAAATACACAGCAGTTCTGGTGTCTGCATAGCAAGGAGGTGATGACTCCAAGGGTGTGTCAGCAAGTCCCAGAGAGATCTCAAAACAGTAGCTACAGCAACCCGTAACTAAAATTATCAGCTGAGAGCAATTGGTCCCATCAGAATTCACACTGCTCCATAAGCAAAACTGAATTGTTGAATACCTTTGTTATCATTGAAATCATAGCGCTCAGTGGTTGCTCTCCATTGGGATCCAGCACAACAAATTCCTTTCCAAAGTCACAAAACAGCTGCCTGTAAAAGAGTTTAAAAAAATTATATACCCATATCTCTCCATTTATATCTCAGTTACTGACGAGACTTTTTTGGATAGACTTTTGAAAAACAAATCATTTGGTCAAGATTAATTCACCTTTAATTCTTGGAATTTAAAGCATATTTGCAGCTTGCAACTTTAACTAAAGCCATGGCTAGTACAGAGGCTCTGACCGGATCTGTCAGTTTTTTTGCAACCCGCTGGGTTGCAGGAACGAAAAAACTGTTGGGGTGTACCCGGCCTTATTCTACCTGTGTGGGCAGCATTGGGAACAGCTGCATATTGCTCTAGTCGGTTGCACATATGCCTTAAATATAAAATTTCAGACAGAACACCAGGTAGAAGATACTGTGGAGTTCTCTTCTTAGAAAACCCATTTAGCCATCTTTTTTAATGTTTATTCTGTGTTTTTTGTAAAAAAAAATTTATAGGAAAGAAAAACCATGTACAAATTAAATACACTCACCCAAAGAGACCCCGGGTGTCGGCCACAATAAACTTGATGTTGTGACTGTGGCAGAAGTCACCCACTCGCAGCTGCTCCTCCAAAGTGGCATCTGTGAGGATCACCAACTACAAAAGGGATGGAATGGGTAGAAAAGAAAAAAGGTTACAAGGAGGACACAGGAAACCGTGTCTGGATCAACAGCTCAAGCCTACTATAGCACTGCATTGATCCATGCTGTTAATTGTTTCTTGCCACTAAAATGTGGAAAAGTATTAAGAGAAATATGGTCAGTCATTGCTCTCCTCTCCTGAAAATGCTAGTATGCCTGATCCAATGGTTTTAATGGTAAGTGTGCAAACATTAGAAATATTGACATTCTGTACTAAAGTTGTATTTATTTACCTGAAAGTTGGAGAGAAGGTCATCACTCAAGGGCTTGATGGAAGCGGATACAGACACATAACGGTTCAGCTCAACCAAACTTGGAAGACAAACCTCGGCTCTGTTTTTACCGATGTCTCCCTCTCGGAGATAGAACTGCCAGAGACAAGTTAGTTACAAACTTTAGAATAACCCATCAGCTATCTAAAAACGTGTAGAGGTTTCACAAAGCTCTGGATACCTGAGAGGAAAGGTCCCTCCATTCAGCATTTACTTGGTCATGGATGGTGACGGACTTCACACCTCCCAAGATAACATTCTTGGCTATCTCAACACCGAGGCCACCCATTCCCGAGACGAGAACATTGGAGTTCTGCATTCGCTTCATCGCCTCATGGCCCAAAACATAGCTGAAAAAAGCAACCAAAATTGCTAAAGTAATGACACCAAGAAAGGAGCACCAGCAAAGTCCTGCACCAGGCTGAGAGGCATGATAATAGCTCTGCATGTGTTCTATAAACAAGGTTATGTTCACCTAACACCCTGTCTACCTAACAAGACTATCACCCAGTAAAAGCTACCTGCGTGCTTTAAAGCAGGTATTAAACACATACATAGCAGCACAATTCCCCTGTGCTGCTATGCAAGATGCCACCAAATTCTGCACACAATCTTATTAATTAGGGTGTGTGTGTGGTAACACTCCACAAGCCAGAAGTTTTTAATTGTGGCAGGTTGGCATTAAAGCAGAAATTTACCCATAACAACTTGATAAATAATGTTCTTTAGCAAGGAATATTCCACATTAAAAATAAATGCGACCAAAATTAAGTGTGTGCTGTAAATTGTCTCCAGCATTGTTCCGGTTTCTACTTGCTGAAGGCTGCCATTTTGCTGAAGCCCAGAGCCCCTACAGCAGCAAATCATAAAACGAAACTAAACCCATAAAAAAAAAAAAAAAAAAAAAGGAAGAAGAAGAAGTTACATTCCTGGAATGCCAGGATTGCTAAACGTCACATTTGTTTGTGTCCTCAACCAAACTGTCAAACCATCAAATGGCTGGTGTCATAACTGATCACATGTGAAGCATTATGACGGTTGAAGATCAAACAGAAGCAGCTTCCTTGCCTGTAAAGCATAGGAAGGTTTCATTTTGCTTTAAGGCTGTCACAGCAGATCGGACTCTACAAACTCAGCAGTGCCTAAAAATGGAACATGAGCAATTAAGCATGTGCAGAGTAGGGAGAGACCGTGTATTACTGGATTATACACAGCATAGATGCTTATTTTTAATGTTTTACATATCTATATCTGCAAAACGGGCCAGCCTGAAGTGATCTAGCAGGACTTAATTTTCAGAGTAAAGTTCCACTTTAACATAACTTGAAACAATTATACACTAGCCATCATTGCCCAATTATAACTAACACAAGTGAAAAGCTAAATGCACAATGAAAGTGGCCGATTTAAAATCTATTTACATACAGTAAGTAGCATACCAACTGAGTAGGCTATTAAAGCATATGTTAACGAGCCTTCTTCCCCTCACTCATCTCAATACCAAGCCAGCAAGGGGAGGCGATCGAATCCGCCGCTACTGGCGGCTTTGGTAAGCGGCGGAGGGCACCGAAGCGCGACAGAAGCCCCCTCTCCCGCCGTCAATAAAAGTAATCTTGCGGTGAATCTGCCACAGAGACCACTTTCATCTGAAAGCGGACCGCCCGCTGAAGAGGATACTGGTGTAATGGCAGCTAGCTGCTGCCATAACAGTATTACTCTGAAAAGTAGCGGCATAAAACGACGGTGGGCAGTCCGTAAGTGGTTAATGGACCAAATTTCTTATGAACGGGTCAACGGATCTGGTAAAAGCCTGGGAGAGTAGAGATTTGACATCCACCCACTTGTTTTGAGACTGAAGTTGGATGTTTAAGACGCTGGACTCTTTGGACTGATGTCGCCGGGGGGCATTGACATGGTGTTTGGCGGCTAGAGGATTGTTCACAGGGCACTTGTGTACTGAGTATTATTTGAACTATACAGTATCAAGGCTGTGTTCATCCCGTACTGCTCCTGGAACAAATTCAAGTTGGGCTTGGTGCTGTCGATTACAGGAAGCTTTGTTTTCTATGAATGAATGCAAAGCTTCCTCCAATTGGCTAAGGCGGACTGATGACGTCAAACTGTGTCTCAGCCAGTTAGAGGAAACTTTGTCTTCAAAGTCTTGTCTCACTGCCGGAAAACAGCGCTATATACTGTATGTAGCTAAGGCTGAGGTGTGGTAAATAGTCAATTTGGACCAGCTTGGTCAAAACTAACCATTTAAAAGTTAAATGAAACATGGAGATCAGATTTTTTTCCCTATTGATAAAAACTGATCCACACAAAATAAGGTTTTTGCCCTCCACTAGATAAATTGGTGGTGGTGGGGCGGGGGTTGTTAAGGTTCTGACGATGCAGGTTCTCAATTATTTTTGTTTTTCAGTTGAACTCTATAGGCGTATCTTTTTTCAACTTGGCAAAACCTGTAACTGCAAAGGATTAGGAGGACTTTAAAGCATTTATTAGCCCCCAAAAAAGGAAAAAAAAAAAAATTTAAAAATGATCCTGTCCCTATAAAGCATGAACAGCACAGTGCTTGTGCTGTGTAATTTGGCCCCCTGCATCACCTGGCTGATCCTGCCTGGTTCTGCCCTCTCCCCTGTAAACTGACCACGTTTACCATGGCTGCTGTGCCCTGACACCATGGTTAGGTTACGTGCCTCAGTCATCCGCAGCTCTCCTCTGTTTCCCCCCCTCCCCTCCCTGCCTGTCCGCTCATGACAGTGCCTGCCCCTCCTGCGATCATAACTTTCATTTTCTGGCAATTACCTGCGTTAGAGGTCTCCAGTGTATGTGCTTTATTTTAAAAAAATGGCCTTTATTTCCGAGCGCCGCTTACGTGAACAGCCGCCTCTCTCCTCCTCCCGACTGAAGTCAGTGAGGGATTCTCAGCCCCTCCTGCTGTAGCTGTCAGATCGGAAGAGGAGATGGCGGGCGGTCACGTGAGGGCTGCTGTAAATAAGGTATATAAGGCCATTTTTTTAAATAAAGCACATACACCGGAGACATTGCATTAACATAGGGGATTGGAGACATTGCATTATTTAACACAGGGGATTGCCAGAAAATGATAGTGTGGGTTTACAACCACTTTAAAGTGGTTGGTTATCCACTTTTATTAAATGCTTCCATCCTCTCTGTACCATTATAACTGTCCCTGTGTTATGTAAAAAATCTGTACGATTGTACCTGTATGAGCTCCACTCTTGCCACTCAGCTGATTCCTCGCCTCTCTTCTGTTGCAGTTACAGCTGCAGTGGGCGAGGCCGAGCCCAGCCACTGACGTCAGCCGGGGAGAATGGGGAGAGCGCCGAGCTGCCGACAATCAGCTGAGCTCACACAGGTACAAATCAGGGGGGGGGGTGTTGAGAAGGACACAGGAGACAGATAGCAGGCTGCGGATGACGGAGGCACGCAAACGGACCATGATGTCAGGGCTCAACAGCCATTATTATCATGGTCAGTTTGCAGAGGGGAGGGCATAGCCAGGCAGGATCAGCCAGGTATTTCAGGTAATACAAGGGTACAAATGACACAGCACAAGCACTGTGCTGTATAACAGGCTTCAAGGAAACAAGATCTTTATTTTTTGGGATTAAACACTTTAAGGGATTTTCCATTTGGTGGCCATTTTCTACTTTCCTATTCTTTTGCATCTGGAAAAAGGTGCTAGTTATTCATTGGCTAGTCTTTACGGTACAGTGACTAGAAGTGCTGTCTTTGTTTACAAGGTACTCATGTTAGCTGCTTGCAGAAGCAACTCCGAAAGATAACCATTAAGAACCTATATAGAGACTTGTCAAGATACAAACTGCTTCCATTTCTACAGACAAAATCTTTAACGTTAATCTATTAGCAGAATTTCTTTTTTGCTTTGGAGAGAATAGGGAAAGATTAGAAACCCTGTCAGTTTTGCCATCTAGGGCTCCATTATGGAGATTTCCAGTCACTTGTTTCGTGGACAATCCTCTTACCAGACAGAAGTGAAGGAAACTCTCCAAAAGGAGCCTCCGATGGCAGTAAAACCTGACAGGAGTTGTAATCATCCTCACCTGGGAGAGGCAGCAATTTAAAATCTCCCCAATAGAGAAAGAAAGCAAAAACCTGACAGGTTCTATCCTTTCCCTACTCTGCCACAACAGAAAACATTTCAGCTGGTCTACAGATTCAACTAAGAGGCACACAACTGAAAGGATACTTACAGTTGACGGGAATAAAGACCCTCATCAATCTCTGCTTCAGTGCTGTTTCGAGCCATTCCCTGCAAGAAAGCCAAATCATTAGAATCTCTGAAGACCGGATAGTATTTGATAGCTATTTAAGGTCTTGTTTGTGGGGCACTTACGTTGGCTGACAGTTCCGCTACTGCGCTCACATAAACAGTGGAGGAGCTACTTGAACCAGTTTCCGATACAGCCACACGTCGCTTCTTGGACAGCGGTGAGGTGGACCTCTAAATTGGAGAATATGAAGAAGTCAGGATAGATAGAGATAACAGAAGCAAGCAACTACAGATTAAGTATGCGCCAACAATAAACCTTTCCTACTGTAAATACAAATCAAAGTGTGGAATGCTGGAACTGGTAGCTCTGACACCTGAAGTGCAAAAAGGTAACAAAAAACAGTAAAAAAATACATAATTTGTTAAAAAAGATTATGCATTAAAAGCGGTAGTAAACCACAGCAGTGAAGGACAAAAAAAAAAAAAAATTGCCATGCAAGGCAAAGGCATAACGTGTTAGTATGCATTGCATACTAGCACATTATGAAATACTTACCTTGGAATGAAGTCCTTCAGCAGCACGATGTCACCGACGATGGGGGCTTCCATCTTCCCCCGGTCTCGCAAGCTCCAGCTGCAAAAGTGGCCGAGCCACAATAGAGTCACTTCCACACGAGAGCCCTCGCTCCGGCATGGAGCTCTTAAGATCCAGCATGGTACGCCAGACCATCACAGCACATGTGCCAGTGACATCACCGGCTGCATCCGGTAAATATCTCCTAAAAAGGTGCACATTTAGGAGAGATTCATTTAACCTACAGGTAAGCCTTATTATAGGCTTATCTGTAGGCAAAAATCACAAAAGCAGACTTTGCTATTGCTTGATCACAACGAATTCCAGTCAGCTTAACTAAGCACCTTTGACTTCATTCAACCTCACTGCAGGGTCCTTGGAAAACTGAGTATTCAAAAACATATGAGCTACAGTACAGTTACATAGTTAGTCAGGTTGAAAAAAGACACAAGTCCATCCAGTCCAACCATAAAAAAAAAAAAAAAAAAAAAAAAAAAAAAAAAAAAAAAACGTACAATCCAATATACCCAATACTATACCCACTGTTGATCCAGAGGAAGGCAAAAAACCCCAGCAGAGCATGCTCCAATTTGCTACAGCAGGGGAAAAAATTCCTTCCTGATCCCAGAGAGGCAATCGGATTTTCCCTGGATCAACTTTACCTATAAATGTCAGTACCCAGTTATATTATGTACATTTAGGAAAGTATCCAGGCCTTTCTTAAAGCAATCTACTGAGCTGGCCAGAACCACCTCTGGAGGGAGTCTATTCCACATTTTCACAGCTCTTACTGTGAAGAAACCTTTCCGTATTTGAAGATGAAATCTCTTTTCCTCCAGTCGTAAAGAGTGCCCCCTTGTCCTCTGTGTTGACCGTAAAGTGAATAACTCAACACCAAGTTCACTATATGGACCCCTTATATATTTAAACATGTTGATCATATCCCCCCTTATTCTCCTCTTCTCAAGAGTGAACAAATTCAGTTCCTCTAATCTTTCCTCATAGCTGAGCTCCCCCATGCCTCTTGGCCTCTGGGCCAAGCACCAGCACTGTCACATTCTACTCCATATCTAACTGTGCTGGGTGTTTGTCAATCCCCTTGAGAGCCAACAAAGATAGCTTTCCTCATCTGCTGGTTCTAGATGAAGGACACAGTACCGAAGCTGATGGATAATGACTGGTTGTTATGGATACTTAACAGCCAGGCAAAAGGTTTTTTTTTTTTTAAAAGAAAAAGCAATGACAGCTCATATACTCTGACAGGATTACATGGGGCACTACACAAGTGCTGCATGACGAATCTCTAGTGAACTAGCATTGCAATGTCAGCACAGGCTGCAGCAAAACTACAGCCTCACTAAGCACTTTGTGAACAGAGTCATTCAATTCACTAGACCTGTAGTGTCCAGACTTCCAAGAGGAAAACTATTACCAACAGCAAGGACAGTCAAGCAACAACTACGCTGATCCAGATTACATCTTTATCTCAAATTAAGCATCTTCTCGACTGCCATCTGCAGCAGCTTTAGGCTACATTCACACTAGACGCGGTTGGACTGCGTTGGGCAGCTATTCCAGCACCGTCCTGGCGCTGTCGGCTGACTTTACAGAGCCAACAATCACACGCTCTGCTCACTGAAGACCGAGAATGTGGTGGTCAGCGGTCGTGTGATCGCTCGGTTTTCAAAGTCAGAGCCGGCAGGGAACAGCCAACACTCGGATCCATGCTGCAGCCATCTAGGCGAGTATGTATGTTCACCACCGCCCCCCCCCATACTTTGAATTCTTTTGAGTCACAAACCTGGAACAGTTTAGGTGTAAACTAGTGTCAGAATTCCTCATCTCCATCCTTTGCTGCTCGTCAGTGACTCTATAAATTTTTATATATCTATCTATCACACACACCGAAGCCTCATGACAACCAGGAAATGAGCATTCTTTTATGGAAAGATCAGTAATTGCAGCCTACAAAATTCTCATTTTGTCAACACTAGAAATTAAGCCAGAGGAAAAAAAAAAAAAAAAAAAAAAAATATATAGAATAAAAAAGTTTTCCCCAATTACCAGTAAAACTAAACAATGGACATGGGGAAAACCAACAATTTTGCACAAGTGTCAAACACACAAATTTCTGCAAATGTACCTATAGAGGGAAAAAAACAAAACAAACAAAAAACAAAAAAACAAAAAAAACAAAAAAACACACACCTTTGGTGCTTCTCCTCCAACCTAACACAAACGTGTTCCCTGCTGATATGCATGAATGACAGAACTCTATAAAAATTGATGACGCCAAGAAAACCTGCAGCTACAATGTGAACATTAATTCCTATCTGATGGATGAGCTGCATGTCCAGTAAATAATGATCAATGTGGTCTGCTTCTAGGAAGAGAGATTACACCAACACATGAGAAAGCAAAAGCCTTAAACTATGATGCTGCACACACCATCTGCCATCATCTGGAAATCCCCTTCCCTGCTACGTGAGCCATGACTTCACGTCACAGGCTGGCCACTAAGGGGTTAATCCATACCAGGAAGAAGTAATTGGAGCTCGGGGTGGGGTCCGCTTCACACCACAGACGCCCAGGATGGGAATCTGATATTATAAGTGATTAAACTCACTGACTAAAAATATATTGCGCTACAAAACTTACTACGCTGATCCCCACCAATGTCACTCATCTTCTCAGCCAAGGGCTGGCACAGTGGGTATCCAGAAAAAATGGATGAAACCTAGTTAGAATGAGAATGAGACCAGGGTGGAGGCAGAGGGCACAATATACTTCCTGTAACCTGTATACATATAGTAAGTCTATTCACACCTGAGCGTTTTGTAGCTTGAAGCTACAAAACGCTTGAGGGGAAAAAGAAAATCCATTACTCTCCATGGAGATGGTTCACATCTCCACTCCAAGTCGCCTGAAGCGCAAACAAGTTCTGGACCCTTTTTTGTCACTCAAAATCGGGCTGATTTGGGCATTTTTGGAGCAGGAAGCAAATGTAAAAACATAACAAATGAAACAGATTATCATGTTTCCTATTGGCTAATAAAAAAAAAATAAAAAATGCCAAAGTTCAAAAACGCTGCATGGCAACATGCGAATACGCCCGACAAAACGCCGGAAAAACACTCAAACACGCTACGCTCAGGTGTGAATGGGGCCTTAGACGCTTCGCTAAGCAACCTGCCAGAACAAACAGAGGTGCTGCCCCCCCCCCCCCCCCCCACGTGACCCTCTGCTAGATTTGATGGAAACATGGACTTGGCTCAGAGGTTACACCCACCCCAGAGCAGCTCACTGAAGATTGGAAGAAGAAATAATTACATCAATGACTGACCAAATCAAAGTATTTTTTGAAGGAAGAAATTTAGAAGATGCTCCACATTACACATCATTGCCACTCAGGATGAATGAGATGACATTCCACACAGATCATACAATGGATGGGATAGTACACTTTTATTGAATGATCATACAGTCATTCTAAATACAGTATACAAGATTATATTCTGCCTCACTAAATATAATATACACAAACCACAAGGTGATCTTCCACCCCGACACAAACCACAAGGTGATCTTCCACCCCGACACAAACCACAAGGTGATCTTCCACCCCCAAACCACGAGGTGATCTTCCACCCCCAAACACAAACCACGAGGTGATCTTCCACCCCCAAACACAAACCACAAGGTGATCTTCCACCCCGACACAAACCACAAGGTGATCTTCCACCCCCAAACACAAACCACGAGGTAATCTTCCACCCCCAAACACAAACCACAAGGCGATCTTCCACCCCGACACAAACCACGAGGTGATCTTCCACCCCCAAACACAATACAGGGTGATCTTCCATCCCCAAAACACACAATATGAGGTGATCTTCCATCCCCAAACACAATATGAGGTGATCTTCCATCCCCAAACACAATATGAGGTGATCTTCCATCCCCAAACACAATATGAGGTGATCTTCCATCCCCAACACACACAATACGAGGTGATCTTCCATCCCCAACAAACACAATACGAGGTGATCTTCCATCCCCAACAAACACAATATGAGGTGATCTTCCATCCCCAAACACAATATGAGGTGATCTTCCATCCCCAACACACACAATACGAGGTGATCTTCCATCCCCAACAAACACAATACGAGGTGATCTTCCATCCCCAACAAACACAATATGAGGTGATCTTCCATCCCCAAACACAATATGAGGTGATCTTCCATCCCCAACAAACACAATATGAGGTGATCTTCCACTCCAACACAAACCACAAGGTGATCTTCCATCCCCAACAATCACAATACGAGGTGATCTTCCATCCCCAACACAAACCACAAGGTGATCTTCCACCCCCAAACACAAACCACGAGGTAATCTTCCACCCCCAAACACAAACCACAAGGCGATCTTCCACCCCGACACAAACCACGAGGTGATCTTCCACCCCCAAACACAATACAGGGTGATCTTCCATCCCCAAAACACACAATACGAGGTGATCTTCCATCCCCAACAAACACAATATGAGGTGATCTTCCATCCCCAACAAACACAATACGAGGTGATCTTCCATCCCCAACAAACACAATATGAGGTGATCTTCCATCCCCAACAAACACAATACGAGGTGATCTTCCATCCCCAACACACACAATACGAGGTGATCTTCCATCCCCAACAAACACAATATGAGGTGATCTTCCATCCCCAACAAACACAATATGAGGTGATCTTCCATCCCCAACAAACACAATATGAGGTGATCTTCCACTCCAACACAAACCACAAGTAGATCTTCCATCCCCAACAATCACAATACGAGGTGATCTTCCATCCCCAACACAAACCACAAGGTGATCTTCCACCCCCAAACACAAAATTACGAGGTGATCTTGCATCCAACACTCACACAGTGTGAGGATCTTCCACCCCGACACAAACCACGAGGTGATCTTCCAACCACAAACACCGTACAAATGAAACTACCACCTGACAAAATACGAGGCGATCTTCTATTCTGACAGAGTCCGAGGTGATCTTCCACCCTAAAAACAGTGTAAAATAATATTGTAGAGACGTGTATATATCTATATTTTAGACAATGATGATAAATCTCTGCACACACACTATACCATCCTGTATGGGAGGCGATGATCCGCTGGCTGTGATTACACGGAAATGACTGGACTGGTGCTGATGACTCAGGGTGTCGGGAGATCTCGGGCTGGCACTGATCTGGGAGTGACTCTGCCCCTCTTACAGGAACACCCTGAAAACGCCCGCCCGACCCAGCAGTAAGTACTCACCAATCCCCCCGGGGCTCGTCCCACATTACTTCCCCGATTCCTCACACCCGGCTTCGGCCTAACACAAAAACAAGATGGCGGCCGCCCGGAAAGCGGCAGAGAAGAGCGTAGCGCGCCCGGCCTCATCAATATACAGCAGGGGCGGGCAGCATACTGTCCAATAGGAGGCGGGGCCACACCCACTACTCCGCCGCGTCTGCTCTGACAGCTCGGACCACGTGTTCCAGTGTCAGATGACGGCAAACTCACGTGACCGTGCCCAGCCACTCCTGTGAGCCAGGATTAAAATGGCGCTGCGTTTCACAGTGGTACGCACCATTCAATTTTGACAAATCTGGACAGCCGAACACTCCCACACGCCTGACAAGACCGCATTGATGGTGACCCGGCTCATATTACAACCTGGAAACGCCTGCTGATATCCAGCCAGCACACACCCAAAAAAGGACCACTCCCTACTCCCATTAGGGTTCGAACACATTGCTGTCCGGATTCCCCACAACTGGCCCAGTACGGCGGCAGAGGAGTCCAGCTAACCCCCTCCTAATACAGCGGGAGGGTGGGCCACACACTTTGCGGGGCATAGATCACGCCCCCGCCGCGTCTATTCTGACAGCTGCAGATCACGTGCCCCAGAGACAGGCGTGGGAAGCACAGGCAAAAATCAGGTGACCAATACTAGCCACGCCCGACGTGGGTAAAATGGCGCTGCGTTTCACAGTGGAACGCACAAATCATGCCTGTCAAATATGGCCGCCACTACAGCAAATACCTGACATTAGGGATGCACATACAGTGCACTATGTAACCATTAGATTTACAACTGTATGACACGTTCTATCGTGTCCATGAAACCAGCAGAACTAATGACCTCCATGAAGCAAACCCACATAGCTGAGGAGCCGAATGCTACCCATACACCCGTTCAAAAATTGTTCAAATGAGTTATCGAAAAATGAACACACAGTCATGACAGCAAACGATCGTGCCAGAATGTAACGAACGATTTTATAGATCAAATTTCGTTTAACAGACATCAATTAATCAGTTTTTCACTTTGTTTTGTCATATTCCTAGTGCAAACTGTTCAGGTGAGAAACATCAACCTTTCACTTCATCGTCCATGTGACCTTCAATTTTTCGGCTCAAAAATGTCACAACCGATTTCCCATTCCCCATTAACTGGACGATAAACAGGCGAACTGTCCAAATGACAGATTTTCAAACAATTTTTCGTTCTTGTGGCTGTTAGACTGAAGCCTCACTCTATACAAGAGGAAATTACAAATATATATATATATATACATACACACACACATACATACATACATACACACACATATACACACCCTCCCATTTACTATTGAAAACTTCCAAATGTGTACCATGAATTAGACAGTGCCAACCTCTACAGATAAGAAATCTACGCCCCCACTCACAGCAGCAGCTTTAAAAGAAAAATCTTTTTCCCCCCACAAGTCACACCAATTGGAACAGTTCAATTGCACAGAATGGAGTCCCACTTCTTATGCGACAAGTGCTCCAAAGTTCAGTGTGAACTGGGTCTGAATATGCAGTCCTAAAAATAATAGACACTCCATAAATATTCTAATATGATAATTCATGCTAATGTGTCCATAAAAACCACAAAGCTCCCGATTCACTCCCTGGTTATCTCTCGCCTTGACTACTGCAACTCCCTCCTCATTGGATTACCTTTAGACCCCTTTAACACCGAGGGCGTTTTGCAGGCGCTATAGCGTTAAAAACAGCGCCTGCAATCCACCCTCAAACAGCTGCTTCATTGTTTCCAGTGTGAGGGCTTTCACTCTGGAGTGGTGCGCTGGCAGGACGTCAGAAAAAGTCCGGCCAGCAGCTTCTTTGGAGCGGTGAAGGAGCGGTGTTTACTGCTCCTCCACCGCTGCTCCCCATTGAAATCAATGGGGCAGCGCTGGGATACCGCTGGCAAAACACCGCATTGCGGGCGGTTTTAACCCTTTTCTCGACTGCTAGCGTGGGGGGGGGGGGTGGGGTGGCAAGAGCGCTCCACTAGCGGTCGAAATGCACTGCAAATCCCACAGTAAAACGCCGATAAAAATAGCGGCATTTTACAGTCGACGCTATGGGCGGCTTGGTGTGAAAGGGGTCTTAAATAGACTTTCCCCCCTTCAGTCCATAATGAATCCTGCCAGACTCATCCACCTTACAAACCGCTCAATGTCAGCTACCCCTCCATTGGCTGCCACTCGCCCAACGAATTAAAATTCAAAATACTAGCAATAAGTTACAAAGCCATCCACAACTCTGCCCCCAGCTACATCACTAGCCTAGTCTCAAAATACCAACCGAATCGCCCTCTCCATTCCTCCCAGGACCTCCAGCTCTCTAGCTCCCTCATCAACTCCTTCAGGACTTCTCCCGAGCCTCGCCCATCCTCTGGAATTCGCTACCCCAATCTGTCAGACTGTCTCCACATTTATCCACTTTTAGACGATCCCTGAAAACCTCTCTCTTCAGAGAAGCCTATCCTGCCTCCATCTAACAACTGCACTATTTTCTCCATTAGCTCATCCCCCACAGCTATTACCCTTTTGTATAACTTGACCCTCCCTCCTAGATTGTAAGCTCTAACGAGCAGGGCCCGATTCCTCCTGTATTGAATTCTATTGTAATTGTACTGTCTGCCCTAGTGTTGTAAAGCGCTGCATAAACTGTCAGCGCTATATAAATCCTGTATAATAATAAAAATAATAATAAAAAAGGCGAGGCAGAGGAACCCAACATCAACTTTAAATGGGATGGAAGACAGTACCCAGGTGTTTAAGCCAAGGCGCTTACCAGATATCAGAGACCCTCAACATAGAGTGGTTATAAAATGCTCAAAAAAGGTATTCTATCTCCCAATCACCGAGATGATACTAATTTCCAGGACTCCGGTCAGCAAATTACCAGCACAAAGACAGGTGTATGTTGGACATATCCTCATAAAAAAGAAAAAAAATCTCCGTAGCGTAATAAGGTCAATAAAACCAAACCTCTGCAGATAACACCACTCAGAGTGAAGCATAATAGGGGGTTTTAGAGGCCTGGCACCATTAAACAAGACATGTGTCAAAGGCTGGCAGCCATTGGAGGCTTTTCACACAGGTGTACCACTATCACGATACACTTTTCCTGCATTTTTACCTTGCAGGACAAAACGCAGCAAAAATTTCCCTTTTAAATCCTATGGGACTTTTCACACCACTGCTATGGGTGCAGTGCTTTTGAAAAGTCCTGCATGGGGCATCTTGGGTGCGGGTTTGAAAACCGCACCAAAAATACAGCATCCCATGAAAAGTGGGAAAAAAAAAAAAAAAAAAAAAAAAAAAAGCACCACCGATTTGCATTTTTGTTGCGTTTGAGTCACATGTCCATTGTCCACAGGTGCAGGCAGCTCAAGAAGTTAAGAAATGTAAAATCAGAAATACAAACATAAATCAGCCCTATTAACAGCCTTCCCTTGGAGGATTTTTTATTAAAATTAAAATTTGCTAGTATGGGGGGAAAAAAAAAAAAAAAGGCCTTTATTCCTTTCTAAATGGCCTTGCAATTCTTTGTGCTAGGACAGTTTTATTGTCATTGTAAAAACGGGACAAATTATTGAATAAAATGTATTACTTTAACTTTTTAAAAACCACCAAAATTTTGTGGTGTTACATATTTTTGTCTAAAGAATAAAAAAAAAAAAAAATTATATATACATTTTTTGCTTCTTAAAGTGATTGTAAGGCTGGGTTCATACACATGCGATGCAGAAACCAGCGCTATTCTTGTTACCGCATCGCATGTCCCACAGGCAGTTCACACTGCCCTCAATACAAAGTGAATGACACCACCAGATCAGTTAGCAGATTGCAGTGCGAAGTGCGAAATGGTGCATGAATTGGATCGCATAGGTGTGAACACCCATGAACACAATCTGCATGGCTGAATTCGCATTGGACAGACATCGCATGTGATCTGCACAGCAATAGTGTGAACCCAGCCTAAAGCTTTGAAGCGAGTTCCACCCAAAAGTGGAACCTCCGCTGTAAACACTCCTCGCCCCCTTACATGCCACATTCGCAGGGCAGCCATCAGAAATTTTTGGGCCCCTTACACTGCTTACTCTGGCAGTCTGCCAAGATTTTAACATTGTAACTCTTCTGCTTAGATCAAAGGGATAAAACTTCTGTGTGAATATGCAGGAAGTTTAACCACTTAAAGTCTAAACCTTTTTCTGACACTTGTTTGTTTCTTACAGTTAAAACCAGATTGTTTTGCTAGAAAATTACTTGGAACCCCCAAACATATATATATTTTTTTTTAGCAGAGACCCTAGAGAATAAAATGGGGATTGTTACAATATTTTGTCGCACTGTATTTGCACAGTGGTCTTTCAAACACAATTTTTTGGGAAAAATATACTTCAATGAAAAAAAAAAAAAAAAAAAAAAAAAAAAATTTATATAAAAAAACGAAACCGTAAAGTTAGCCCAATTATTTTACAAAAAGGGAAAAAGGGTTTGGGACTTTATATGAGGCATGCAGCTGGGAAGGTAAAGCAACATAGTACTAATGAGAATAATTGGTAGGTGCATCATATCTGCATAGTAAAATTGTATAAAGTAGAATATAGTAATTCAGGGAAACTTTATTTCATGATAAATACATAAAGATAAAACAGCATGATGGCATAGCGGTATAATATAGTCATAGTGGTACCGTAGTAAAAAACAGACTATTTGTTGCATGTGACTGCAACGTAATAATAATAATAATATCTGGAGAATAGACCATACTGATGACCAATTAACCTGCATACTGCCAGAATGCCCAATTATTTTGTTTAATGTGAAAGAGGATGTTACGTTGTGAGAATCGTGATCTAACTTCTAAGCAAAAAAAAAAAAAAAAAAATTTTTTTTAAATTGCGATTCTCATTTTAGCCAGAATCGTGCAACTCTAGGATAAGCCAGGAGCGCCGGTGGGGGACCCCAGAAGAGGATCAGGGCTGCTCAGTGCAAAACTATTGCAGAGCAGGTAAGCATAGACATGTTTGTTAAAATAAAATTGAAGAAGGTTTACAATCACTTTAAAGCGTTTGTAATATTCCCGATATATGCCTGCTGTAGTTGTATGAAAAAGTATTCTGCGCTTTGTATTGCTTCCTGTGTGTGAAATCCTGGGTGTTCCTGTCAGTCCCTCTGCTTTCCTAATAAAAACTGACCACACAAAGCAGGAGAGCACAGCGTGGTCAGTTCTCTAGCTATACTGGGAATGCAGTCTGCTCTCCTCCAACGATCATACTTGTCCTGACACACACACACACACACACACACACACACACACACACACACTGGGAAGATCAGTGTGCTGTTGCTTCTCCTCCCCCCAGCTCCTATGCTGTTGAGAACAGGGGGAATGTGATCATTTATAATAAAAAGGGATAAAGAGATATGTTTATAATTTTTTTTTATATCTGTACACAAATGTTTTGCCTTTCATTTCCATTTCAAACTGAATTGGTTGTTTTACAAGGTGATCGTTTACAACCACTTTAATTCCTTATTTGCTGATCCACTGCTTCTCTACACCTATTCCATCAGACAGTTCATTTGCTAAATGCATTAATGCCCACAAGACATGTTTAGTCAATATACTGTATGCCCTAACACTGTCTAGACACATGTACACATTGTTACTTGTGATTATCACAAATACATTTACTGGTTATTTCACACAGTACTTTCCAAAAATAGTGTTGCACCGTCACTTAAATCGTAAAATTATCAAATTAGAGCCCAGTCAAAAATTCAAACATATAGTCCACTGTGAATAAAAACTCTGCACACTAAATGTGCACCAGCCACCTTATAGAAATATAGTATCTTACCAAACATTTAGACCCCACGTTTTAAAGCGGGGGTCCACCTATCTTTTTTTTTTTTTTAGTTCATTCACAAACTTTTCTTCTCAGCATTACATACTCACATATTGTGTGTAATATGTCCGCCTGTGTCAGATTTCGTCGGAAAGAATAACTTATATTATTCACTGCAGGCGGTTTCCATCTTCATTGTGGGCATTTGAAGCCCACAAGCATTTATTTCCTGGATGCGGTGAATGCTGTGCTCCCAGCATTCACCGCTCGTTCCCGCACATGCTCAGTGGCATCCTGGGAAGCCTGAGACTAGCTTCCAGGAGTCTGGGAGAGGCTAGAAACACGCCTACTCCCACGGGAGGAGAACCAGGAAGTGCAAAGAAGAATAGAAAAATAAAAAAGGTAATTACGGCGATTTAAATTTTTTTAAACGGCATGTCAGCATCTAGGCAAGGAAGAGAATACATACAGATATTGTTCAAAATTTGGGTGGAACCCCGCTTTAAGAGGTCTAATAGCACTTTAGAGTAATAGATCCAGCCTGGGTGGATGGATGGATGGATCCAGCTCCCCCTCTCACAGTTGGATGTGCCTCAAAAGGAGTTGTAAAGGCAGAATCTTAAAGTGGATGTAAACCCGAAATGTATTTATTTTTTTTGCTATCATCATGTAGAGTATAAGATTTCCTATCATTTGAGCCCAGTCTTGTCACACAGAGTTAATTCATCTCTGAGCAATCCTCTTTTATTGTTCAGTGAGAAAAATCTTGACAAACTGAGAAAAACTTTGTCAAATCCTCCCCTTTGCTGTGAGTGACAGGTGATTTACATATGTTGTGCACTAGTCTAAGACACAGGCATTATTTTTTAATTCCCTCCCCCACTCCTTTCTTCAGCAGCTCTGCAAGGATTGGCTGTTCCACACTTCACCATGATTTGGCATGCTGAAGTCATGTGGTTACTTTCCTGTCTTTTCACTGGATGTTAGAGATCATAGCAGAAGTTCAGTGTTAGAAATAAACAGGAGAAAATGCATATTGACAAGGTGTAGAGGTGGGCGGGGAGTCTACTGACATCACGACTCCACCCACCGAGCTCCAGACCCACCCACAGAATATGCAGTTTTTCGGGTCTCATAACAGACAGAGAGGAGACATTTGACAGGTAAGGATACATGCAGGAGGCTTGTATATCCTTATAGATAACCCCTATGGCAGTAGTATAGAAAGGATGAAATTGGGTTTACGTCCACTTTAACCCTTTCACGCCTAAGCCTATTTCTGACATTTGTTGCTTACAAGTTAAAATCCGTATTTTTTTGCTAAAATTTTTTTGCAGTAGACCCCAGGAGGAGGGGCCCAGTACAAGCGCTGCTAGACCCCAGGAGAAAAGGCCCAGAACAAGTGCACACCAAAGAATTATGGCCCAAACCCAGCTTCCAGATGCCTTGGCAAACCCATTGTGGCTGCCTTCTACCACAGGGTCAGCCACGATCCCCCCTTTTACAGCACAGCCAGGTGTGCAGGTCAAACAGAAAATATGTGTAGCGCTAAAAGTTCAACGTAAAAACAATGTCCAACCAATGTTGAGAGGTATCAAGGAAAAACCTAGAAGAAAAGTCCTCCATGCATATAGGACTCGTAAAATGGTTGATGTAATTTCAGTGACTTTGTGTGAGGAACATATCAAATATGTGACATCTGGAGTGAACACAGAAGAGACACACCACCACCAACAATAGGGAGGCTTACCAGATCACATTCCTTAAAATCAGCGCTGTAAAAGTATGGCGGTAGTGGGGTCCTACCTGCCGCCATACTTTTACAGCACTGATTTTAAGGAATTCATGTGAGTATCTTTTTAAAATAAATTCGGTACTTGTTTTACAGAATCACACTATGTGGCCTTTTTCCTTCCTACTATACAATCCTGCCATCCGCTTTCCAACATCATCTCGAGGGACCCACTAGCATCTGGTCTGCTCTTGGACTTTCATCCCTACTACTCTTCTGGAACATCTACCATCACCCACCACCCAAGCCTGATTTGACCCAGTTGGGCGTATGCCCTCTTGGGTCTATGTGATCTGGTAAGCCTCCCTATTGTTGGTGGTGGTGCGTCTCTTCTGTGTTCACTCCAGATGTCACATATTTGATATGTTCCTCACACGAAGTTACTGAAATTACATCGACTATTTTACCAGTCCTATATGCATGGAGGACTTCTCTTCTAGGTTTTTCCTTGATACCTCTCAACATTGGTTGGACATTGTTTTTACGTTGAACTTTTAGCGCTACACATATTTTCTGTTTTACTATTATATGCCTTTATCATATTGGTCGCGTTAGCTGCTTATTCCTCTTTTTTGGCAGCGCAGAATTACTTGTTACCTTTCTCAGGTGTGCAGGTCAACACTGCAGGTTTTTCCCAAATTGATTTTTTAAATTTATTTTTCCCTAACAAAATTGATTCAAGGCATCGTGGACCAAACCAATCTCTTTGCCCAACAATTTATTGCAACCAACCCCAGCTCCAGCTATGCCCGCCCTTTTGAATGGAGACCCCTAACAGTAGTGGAGCCAAAATAGTTTTTAGGCCTAACCCTCAACATGGGGCTTACAAAAAAAAAAAAAAAAAAAAAAAAAAAAAAGTGAAATGCATAAGTATTGGTTGACCAAACCCATCCACCATATGCCAATTTTTTCATCGGCCACGTCCAGGTCCGATACGAAATCATAATGCGCTTCTTGCATTTTAGTGACAACTCACAGTGCCCTCCCCGAAATCACCCAAACTTTGACAAACTATATAAAGTTTACCCCCTAATTTTTTTTCCCAGAAGTTTGCCGAAATGTATGTCCCTGACAAAAATATATCTGTGGACGAATCCCTGGTGCATTTCACAGGCCGGCTGGGAATCAAGCAATATATCCCCAGTAAGAGGGCGAGGTACGGCTTGAAGCTTAACAAGCTTTGTGAAAGCGCCACCGGTTATGTGCACCCATTCTGCGTGTACGAAGGCAAAGATTCCCAGCTCCAGCCCCCTGAGTGTCCCTCGTACATGGGAATAAGTGGGAAAATTGTTTGGGAGTTGGCATTCCCACTCCTCCAAAAGGGGTACCATATTTACATGGACAAATATTATACTATTTTGCTTCTTCTCCGCCACCTATATCTAAAACAAACTTTGGCCTTTGGTACAAGAAAAAAACCAAAAGGGCTTCCCACAGCGTCTTGTCACCACAACCATTCAAAGGGGGGAAAATCAACAAGCTTGAGGAACGAAGAAGTGTTGGCTGTGAAGTTGAGGGATAGGAAAGATGTGTACACCATGTCCACCATGACACCTCGGTGGAACTTCACAGAAGACGCAGTACCGTTCGCAAGCCTTCCTGTATCACCGAGTACATTAAACACATGGGGGGGGGGGGGGGGGTGGGGTTTAAATGATCAATTGTTGCAGCCCTATCTTTCAACAAGAAAATCCCTCTTCTGGTACAAAAAAAAGTCGCAATTTACTGTTTTTCATTTGGCCCTTTTAAATTCCTTCATCATCTACCAAAAATCAACAGAAACACCCACCACCTTCATAAAGTTTATTGAAGACATTGTCACTGCCCTGATTTATCAGCAAGTATCCCCCCCAGAAAGCATTCGCTCCGATTCTGTCAGCAGACTACATGAGCGCCATTTCCCGCACCATATTCCACCAACAGGATCCGGAAGACGACGCCCACCAACAAAAAAAAGTCGGGTGTGCACCAAAAGAGGAATTAGGAAAGATACCAGCTTCCATTTTCCTGACTGTCCCTCCCAACCTGGCCTTTGCATCGGAGAATGCTTCAAGCGATATCACACTCTGGAAAATTATTAGTCCATATTTCTAATACTGACATTTCCCCGTTTTCAATTTCTGTCCTGAATATTTCCCTTTCTCAATCAACCATATCATTGCCTTCCATGTGAACCGACCCTGGCCTGTTTCTCGACTATGCCTCTGCCTACCGTCTGCATTATTTTTCCGCCATGTTTTTGCCTTTCACGTGAACTGACATTGGACTGAATCGACTATGCCTCTGCCTACCGTCTATTTCTGCCTTTTACCTGCACTGACCTCGGCCTGTTGACCATGTTTTTGCCTGCCCCTTGGATTGGTCTTTCATCCTGCTACACAGGGGTCTCACATATGTGAGGGGCTCCAGAATATAGTGTTCGGAGTTCAGAAAACCAGTTTTTGGTTTTCTGTGTTCCCAGAACAGGGTCTGGTTGCCCAGAGGCTTCAAAGCGATTTGGGTGGGAGAAGCCTCTACCCCTGTCCCCATTCTTTCCTGACCGATGCCCTAAGCTTGATGGTACTGCCTGCTCCCTGGGCAAATACTCTAGCTGTGCTGACCATACCTCTGCCTGCTGCATGTACTAACTATGGACAGTATTGCTGCATGGACGATCCTTTTGCTGCTGCTGACTACATCCCTGCCTGCTATCTGGACCAATGCTTTGGCTGTGCTGACATCTCTACCTGTACTGACTATCCCTGCCTGCTGCCTGTTTTGCTGTCGCTGTCCACGTTCCTGCCTGGACCTCTTCACTGTGGACCACTGCACTACTAAAACCACAGGTAATCTTTTCTTTACCCAGCAGAATGTATTTTGGTATGTACAGTACATGCTACGTGTTAGAAACATGAAGGGCCTTAAACAATGTAATAGGTTGGCAGGAATTTGTGTGTAATGTATGCTCCTAGAACAACTGACAGTGCTACTTGGATGTTGGGCCTCTGTATGTGGCCAGGCTATGTAAAAGTCTCACACATGTGGTATCGCCATACTCAGGAGTAGCAGAATGTATTTTGGGGTGTCCTTTTTGCTATGTACATGCTGTGTGTTGGACATCTCTTATGAATGGACAACTTTGTGTAAAAAAAAAAAAAACAAAAAACTAACCATTCAAAAGACTAAAATTATGGCTCATAGATTATACATTGGGGTGTTAGCTTTCCAAAATGGGGTCATTTTGTGGCCGTTTCCATTGACCTGGTGCTCCAGGGCCTTCAAAAATGTGATAGGTTGTCATCTAATGAAATGTGCAATTTATGCTCGTAAAACGCTTGACGGTGCTAGTTGGATGTTAGACCTCTGTATGTGGCCAGGCTGTGTAAAAGTCTCACACATGTGGTATCACTATACTCAGGAGGAGTAGCAGAATGTATTTTGGGATGTCATTGCAAGTATGCATGTGCTGTGTGAGAGAAATAACTTATGACAATTTTGTGCAAAAAAAAAAAAAAAAAAATTTTCCAGGAACTTCAAAAAAAACTCACCATGCCTCTAAATACCTTGGAATGTCTGCTTTCCAAAAAGGGGTAATTTGGGGGGGTATTTGTACTTTCCTGGCTTGTTAGGGCCTCAAGAAAAAGA
The DNA here is from genome assembly GCF_042186555.1 of Aquarana catesbeiana. Classification (NCBI taxonomy): domain Eukaryota; kingdom Metazoa; phylum Chordata; class Amphibia; order Anura; family Ranidae; genus Aquarana; species Aquarana catesbeiana. The sequence continues at coordinate 221,282,628 of NC_133332.1, forward strand.
TAGGCCTTCAGTACATCAGGTCTGATCAGATGTGATCATTTTTCAATGATTTGCACCATAGCTTTTAGACTCTATAACTTTCACAGAGACCAAATAATACACACTAATTTGGGTTATTTTTACTAAAGATATGTAGCAGTATACATTTTGGCCCAAATTTATGAAGAAAATTACTTATTTGCAAAATTTTACAATAGAAACTAAAAAAAAAAAAGTTTTTTTTAAAAAAAATTTCTCTTTTTTCGCTTATATTGCAAAAAAAAAAAAAACCCACACACAGCGGTGATTAAATACCAAAGAAATGGATGGTCCAAACAAGTCCAGCCGAAAGACAGCTGGACCCAATCAGACCTCTCGTGTGAAGGGGGCCTTACATCTACTAAAAATGGTCATTTCCACCTTGGAAGTTTTGCCTCCTTCACATCCGTCCAGTGCATTTCATTACTTGCACATTGTTTAGTATGTTCACATGCTAAGACAACTTTTCCAGTTTAAGGGTGGCAGCAAACCAGGAATGGGGTATAAACTTCTCACAATGTAAATACTGTATGAATATTGTTTGTTCGTAGTGGCATGCTAAAATACACAACTTGATGCGCACTAGCAAGGTTCATTGATGTGCCATTTAAATTGATTCATGTTTGCAAGTGCATTTTGTTTTTTTAATACACAGATCAACTACTCTTGAATTTCTTAGCATAATTATTTTGCAAATTGCAGAAGTATGCTTGTTCACTGAAGAGGATCAATAAAACAATAGGAGCGAGTGCTGAAGTGTGCATCAGTGTAGTTCTGGCAAATGACTAACTGTGCTTCAGTGCAACAACAGAGTGCAAAAAAAAAAAAAAAATTAATACATAAACACTGTCTTGTACCCTTCCTCTCCAAGCTGGAGTTCTGGGCAGGGCAGAAGATGGCCAGGCCAGCCTGGGTACTCTTGAAGACTTAGAGTAAAAGTTACAAATTTCTGTAATCTTGGGTCACCTGCCTGACAGAGTATTCACGGGTAGTGTCTCCAGCATTACTTTACAGCCTCAGCTCACAGCCTGCTCCCGACTCCAGGTTGAAGGAAAAATCTTGAAGAAAATCTGCTGTCCTCTGCCAGAAAGTGGTCAATGGAAAGAAGGTTTACCTTCCAACATGACAAAGACCCAAAGCACACAACAAAAATTAACCACAGTGGTTGAAGGAGAAAAAGGTGAATGCCCTTGCATGGTCTAGTCAGAGCCCAGACTTAAATCCCATTGAAAATCTGAGGAATGCCTTGAAGACTACAGTCCACAAATGGTCACCATCAAACTTAACTGAACTTGAGGCAGTTCTGCAGAGAATAGTGGACAAATATTGCAAAGGCTAGATGTGAAGTTAGTAGAGACATATCCCAAAAGACTAAAGGCTGTAATTATAGTAAAAGGTGGTCCAACAAAAGACTGACATAAGGGGGCAATCCTTTTTCCAACTCAGTGATACGGTTTAGGAATTTTTCTGACATGTTGGTGTTATATCTTTCACCTGGATGTTAGAAGTTGCACTAGTAAATACAGCTGGATAAAACAAAAACTGTCTGTCTTCATTTCAGGCTGCAAAGCAACAAAATGTGATTATATTAAAGGCGTGATTCTTTTCTCAACCTACATAAGCACATATGTAAACAATGCAAAAGCTCCATCCTGTCAGGAGGAATGTGGTGGATTTCCCTGCAAAGCAGGAAATAAAATCCATCACACCCCCTAATAAAAACACCAAACACTGGCTAGGCACACATTTAACCCTTTGACTACCCTAGATGTTTAACCCCTTCCCAGCCAGTGTCATTAGTACAGCGAGAGCGCATAATTTTAAAGCACTGATCACTGTATTAGTGTCAGATTGTCCACTGCAATATTGCTAAAATGGCATATAATAAAATATATATTTTAGTTTGTAAATGCTATAATATACACTTATTGGGATTTTTTTTTTTTTAACAGAAACTTGTAGCAAAATACATTTTGATCTAAATGCATGAAGAAATTAGATTTTTTTAAAATTCTTTTTAAAAGCTTCCCGACCGCCTCACGCAGATATACTGTGGCAGAAGGGCATGTACAGGCAGATTAAAGTACGATGCCCTTTAAGAGGCGGCTTGCGGGCGCACCCGCCAGGAGCTCCGTGAGTGTGATCATGGGTCCCACGGACTCTACGTCCGTGGGGATACCAGCGATAAAAAAAAATAAAATAAATAAAAATGCCAAAAAACTATCCCCTATAACTCTTGCGCAAACCAAACGCTTATTGCGATTTTTTTTACCATTGGCCTAAACTGAAGGAAAAAAAATTTTTTTTTTGTTTTTTTTTTAATATATTTTTTGGGGCTATTATAGCAAAAAATATTGCTTTTTTTTTTTTTTTTTTTTTTTTTCAAAATTTCGCTTTTTGTTTATAGCGCAAAAATTAAAAACTGCAGAGGTGATCAAATACCACCAAAAGAAAGCCACTTGTTGGGAAAAAACAAAAAAACAAAAAGTCAATTTTGTTTGGGAGCCACGTCACAATTGTCAGTTAAAGAGACGCAGTGCCGAATCGCAAAAAGTGCTCTGGTCATTGGCCAGCCAAACGGTCTGGGGCTTAAGTGGTTAATGGATATGTTAAAGCAGAAAGAGGAAAAAAAAAAAAAAGAAAAAAAAAAAAAATATATATATATATATTTTCATAAGTTTACATACTCTGGCAGAATTTATGATTTCTTGGCCATTTTTCAGAGAATATGAATGATAACACAAAACCTTTTCACTCGTGGTTAGTGTTTGGGTGAAGCCATTTATTATCATCCAATCTCTCAACCAATTACTCTTTTTAAATCATAACAGAAACAACCCAAATGACGCTGATCAAAAGTTTACATACCCCAGTTTTTAACCAATTCCCGCCCGCCGTACGCCAAATGACGTCATCGGCTTTGAGCGGGGATATCTGAATGATGCCTGTAGCTACAGGCATCATTCAGATATCGTCTTTTAGAGCTGGCGAATCTGTGCACCATAACGATCATAGCGGCTGTTCCACCGCTTGATTCTTCTTACGGGAGGCGAGAGGGGACGCCCCCCTCAGTGCTTCTACAAACCCACTGCTACGATTGGCGAGTTGGACACAGGATCCGCCAGCCCTGGATGTTGAGCATAGAGATTTCCGGCAGCCCAGATGGTCGCCGGAATCTCTATGATCGTTCAGAGGCCGGGCACACCCGGCCTCTGTACTATATTAAAAAAAAAAAAAAACACCCACAAAAAAAAAAAAAAAAAAAAACCCACACACACACACACACACACACCACAACACACAGCACCGCTTCGGCTGGGAAACGGTGATCTTTTTCTTTTGATTTCAGGCTTCCCAGCCTGGAGGTGAGATGTGGGGTCTTATTGACCCCATATCTCACTGTAAAGAGCATGTGTCATGCCATAATCCTATTACAAGGGATGTTTACATTCCTTGTAATAGAAATCAAATTAATAAAAAAAAATTGGAGGGGGGGGGGGGGGGGGGGGGAGTGTCAAGCTAAAATAAAGTAAAATTTAATTTATTTTTTTTAAAGCGCCCCTGTCCCCGTGAGCTCATACTCAGAAGCGAACGCATACACAAGTCCCGCCCACATATGAAAACTGTGTTCAAACCGCACGTGAGGTATCACCGCGAACGTTAGAGTGAGAGCAATAAATTTGGTCCTAGACCTCCTCTGTAACTCAAAACATGCAACCAGCAAAAATTTTTAAGTAGCGAAGTTTGGCACCATTCCATGAGTGTGTTCAATTTTGAAGCGTGACATGTTAGGTATCTATTTACTTGGCATAACTTAATCTTTCGCATTATGCAAAAACATTGGGCTAACTTTACGGGTTTTTTTTTTTTAAAGCACAAAAAGGTTTTTTGATTTTTTTTTTTTTTTGGGAAAAAAAGAAAAAAAAAAAAAAAAAAAAAAACACACGACGACGCATTAGAAAAATTGCTGCGCAAATACCATGCAAGATAAAAAAAAGTTGCAATGACCGCCATTGTATTCTCTAGGGTCTTTGCAAAAAAAAAAAAAAAAAGGAATGATTTTTACATGTAGGAGAGAAATGTCAGAATTGGCCTGGTAGGCAAGTGGTTAATACTGTGTATTGCCCCCTTTAACATCAATGACAGCTTGAAGTCATTTGTGGATGAGGATCTTATCTTCTCAGATGGTAAAGCTGCCCATTCCTCTTGGTAAAAGCCTCCAGCTCCTGTAAATTATTGGGCCGTCTAGCATGAACTGCATGTTTGAGATCTCCCCAGAGTGGCTCAATGATATTGTGGTCAGGAGACCGAGATGGTCACTCCAGAACCTTCACTTTATTCTGCTGTAGCCAATGACAGGTTGACTTGGCCTTGCGTTTTGGATCATCATCATGCTGGAATGTCCAAGTACATCCCATGCGCTGCTTCCTGGTTGATGAATACAAATGTTCCTCCAGTATTTTTTTGATAACATACTGCATTCATCTTGCCATCAATTTTGACCAAATTTCCTGTGCCTTTGTAGGTCACACATCCCTGAAACATCAGGGATCCACCTCTCCGTTTAACAGTAGGAATGGTGTACCTTTCATCATAGTCCTTGTTGACTCCTCTCCAAATATAGCGTTTATGGTTATGGCCAAAAAGCTCAATTTTGGTCTCATCACTCCACTCCAAATGACTGTCAGAAGGTTTGAGGTTTGCCACTGTGCTGTTTGGCCTATATGTGGGATACTTTGTGGCATTTGCATAGTAATGGCTTTCTTTGGGCGACTCGACCATGCAGCCCATCTTTCTTCAAGTGCATTTTGAAACAGCCACCCCACATGTTTTCAGAGAGACCTGTACTCCATCTGAAGTTATTTGTGGGTTTTTCTTTGCATCTCTAGCAATTTTCCTGGTAGTTGTGGCTGAAATTTTAGTAGGTCTACCCGAGCGTGGATTGTTTTCAACAGAACCCCTCATTTTCCACTTCTTGATTAGAGTTTGGCATTCTCAGTTCCTTGGATATCTGTTTATATCCCTTTCCTGTTTTATACAGTTCAACTACCTTTTCCCTTCCCATGACTCAAAATCCGGAAACGTCATTGCAGCACTGGATGAAAGATGCAAGGGTCTGTCAGGATTCCAGAAACTCACTGACCTTTTATACACACACTAATTACAAGCAAACAGATCACAGGTGAGGGTGGTTACCTTTAATAACACAGAGGGGTTTGAATGGCTAACTTGTTTGCATGTTATCAGGCCAAAATCACCAAGGTATGTAAACTTTTGATCAGGGTCATTTGGGTAGTTTGTTCTGATTAGGATTTAAAAAGAGTAAACACAGTTGATTGATAATAAATGGCTTCAGCCCAACACTAACCATGAGAGAAAGAACTGTTTTTGTTTTATCCATATTCTCTGAAAAAAAGGCCAAGAAATTAAAATTCTGCCAGGGTATGTAAACTTATGAGCACAACTATCTATACACACAAAATTGTTGGTCCTATTTTGTTTACAGCGCAAAGAATAAAAATGCAGTGCAATCAAACATCACCAAAATAAAGCTCCATTTGTGAGGGAAAAAAAAAAAAAAAAAAAGACACATTTAATGAAGTGTTGCATGACCACGTAATTGTCAGTTAAAGTATTGCAAAAAATGGCCTGGTCATGAAGTGTGTGTGTGTGTGTGTGGGGGAGTTTAAATCCTCCAGAGGTCAAGTGGTTAAAAGGAGTGGTATGGCCTAAGCTCTTTGGTCATACTTCTCTCATGTGGGTCACAGGGACAGGGGTACACTTTAGCTCTGCACTCTTGTGACCCAGATTCAGATTGATGTCACAGAGTTGGTCCTGGCTCTGCAAGGATCAAGACAATGTCAGGATCCACCCACATGCCTGACCGGCAGCTGGCTCAGCATGCCGCTGAGAGCCTGAGCCAGCAGCTCCCACCTCCAACCACCCCGCCAGCCCAGTACTCCAGTGCTTATTGCGGACCCAAGAACTGAGCGATCAGCGGTCTCTGATCACTCAGTTCTTGATATAGAGCCAGTGGGGGACAGCTACAGCATCGTATTGATGCTGCAGCCATCTAGGTGAGCAAGTTTTTTTTTTTTTTTTTTTCCTGCACTTAACCCTCTACACCTAATCGATGGAAACTTGTACAGCCATGGCCAAAAGGTTTGAGAATGACACAAATACATTTTCCCAAAGTCTGCTGCCTTAATTTTTATGATGGCAATTTGCATATACTTCAGAATGTTATGAAGAGTGAAAAGATTAATTGCAAAGTCACTCTTTGCCATGAAATTCAACTTAATCCCCAAAAACATTTCTACTGCATTTCAGCCCTGCCACAAAATGACCAGCTGACATCAGGTCAAGGATTCTCTCATTAACACAGGTGTCAGTGCTGACGAGGATAAGGCTGGAAATCCCTCTGTAATGTTGATTGAGTTAGAATAACAGACTGAAAGCTTAAAAAAGGAGGGTGGTGCTTGAAATCATTGTTCTTCCTGTTAACCATGGTTACCTGCAAGGAAAGATGTGCAGCCATCAATGCTTTTCACAAAAAGGGATTAACGGGAAAGGATATTGCTGCTACTAAGATTGCACCTAAATCAACCATTTATCGGATCATCAAGAACTTCAAGGAGAGAGGTTCAATTGTGGTTAACAAGGCTTCAGGGTGCCAGGACCGTCACAGTTGATTCAGCTGCAGGATTGGGGCGCCACCAGTGCAGATCTTGCTCAGGAATGGCAGCAGGCAGGTGTGAGTGCATCTGCACACAAAGTGAGAAGACTTTGAGGATGGCCTGGTGTCAAGAAGGGCAGCAAAGAAGCCACTTCTCTCCAGGGGAAAAAAAAAAAAAAAAAATCCAGGGACAGACTGATATTCTACAAAAGGTACAGAGATTGGATTGCTGAGGACTGGGGTAACGTCATTTTCTATGATTAATCCCCTTTGATTGTTTGGGCCATCCAGAAAAAGCCTTGTCCGGAGAAGAAAAGGCGAGCACTACCATCAGTCCTGTGTCATGCCAACAGTAAGGGCTTGTTCACACTTAGCGAACACGTAACAAATGCTCCTATAGCGTTAGACTTGCGTTAATAAGCTTTAGTTTGGGCGTTAGCGTTTTACAAGCGTTAATTACAAGTTTAAAATGCTCCCCAAACGCTCTATGGGCACTTTTGAAGCCTTTGGAGGAGCTTTAAAAAAAAAAAAAAAAAACACACCACACCACACACGCTCCACAAACTCCTATTCCATTACCGGAAATAAACTAAACTAATCTTAACGCACTGCAACTGCCTGCCAGAGCATTTGCAAAGCGCTACCAAAGACTTGAATGGGAGGCGTTGAAATGAAATAAGAGTGAAAAATTTAAGGGGGTCTTAATACTTTCCGTCCCCACTGTATAATATATATATGTTATACTTACCTGCTCTGTGCAGTTGCTTTTGCACAGAGCAGCCCGGATCCTCTATCTTGCTCCTGGCCCCTCCCATCAAGTGCCCCCACAGCCAGCAGCTTTCTATACTCCCCCCAAAGCCGAGTCAGAGCTCCATGTGTATACATTCAGACATGAAGCCCCAACCCGGTCCCTCCCCCTCTCTCCCCTGATTGGCTGACAACTGCGGGAGCCAACGGCGCCACTGCTGTGTCTCAGTCACAAGGAGGAGTTTCCCAGACGGCTTAGACATTCGTAGACATGGATAGAGAAGTGCTCAGGTAAGTAAATAAGGGGTGCTGGGGAGGCTGCTATACACAAAAGGTTTTATCCTAATGCATTAAGAAAAAAAAAAAAAAAATTCTTCTGCCATTACAACTCCTTTAAGTGGTTTAACTGACATTTACAGACAAAGTTCATCCATTTGAGCTCTAAAAGAACCAAAATGATGCATTGTATCTCTTCTCTATCTCTCAGTGCTGAGCAATGTTGTGATAAACTTTGCCATGCCAGCTGCTGCTTTTTTTTTGTTTGACAGCTGCGAGTAGAGAACTGCTCTGCACTTGTTACATGAATCATGGAAATGCTGGATTAAGATCACGAGGGGGGTTGAATCGCAATTTTTTTTTTTTAACATTTAAATCGTGCAGCTCTCTGGCTTAGAGAACAAAACCTCAAAATAGTCAATGCTCAAAGGGCAGGCGAACAAAAAAATTCCACAAATTCTGACAAACTCCAAGCATTGATTATGCAATAATGGACTGCCATCAGTTAGGATGTGGCCCTGAATTTGATTGACTTCATGCCAAGGGGAATTGCAGAGGTCTTGAATAAAAAGGATTAACATTGCAAATACTGACTCTTTGCATAAACTTAATTGTCAATAAAAGCCTTTGACACTTATGAAATGCTTGTAATTATACGTCAGAATACCACAGTAAAAAAAAAAAAAAAAAAAAAAAAAAAAAAAAAAAAAAAAAAAAAAAAAAGGAAGATCTAAAAACACTGAAGCAGCAGACTTTGTGAAAATTAATATTTGTGTCATTCTCAAAAATTCTGGCTGAACTTTAACTGTACATTCATGTTTTTGGGCATGCAACCTGCATATCACAGTCACACAAACCAAGGAGGAAACAAAATCCTTTTCTTCCTGTATTCTTCCACAATAGGTAGGAATGAAATAAAAAAAAAAAAAAAAAAAAAATGTAACTGATTGCATAGGAATAAGCATACAAGTAGGTTGGCTGAGCCTATAAAGACCCCACCTATGATTAAAACATTTTTTGGGAAGAGTGATCCTTTAACACTTCTAATTTTACACTCTACCTGCCAGTGAAAGCACCAGTGTATACCTCTCCAGAACACTGTACACAGTCACAGTGGTGGGAGAGAGAGAAAGATACATGGCTGCCCGCCAAGCAGCTTTGTTTACAAATAAAGAAATGCGATCGCCTTCCAGTCACCAGTCTGCTCAGGCAGCTGTCAGTGACCGCTCTGGGCACATTAAACTGCACAATCATGTGCATGTGGCTGATCCTAAAACGAAACAGAGATTAATGTTTCCAGAGCATAGAACACTGTAAACATTAATTTATCTAATGTATACCCCAAGCAGTTAAAGCCCAATTTCAGAATTGTATTTTATTTTAAATAAAAGCAGAGAAGGGTTAGAGCCTGTGTTGAGAGCAATTGCCCTCTGTGTCCCCACTGGGAATGTTTCCTCTGACTTCCTGTCAGGGATAGAATGATTGCACCTTCTGCCAGTATCTATCGCACCCCTCATTTCTAGTGCTTAGGTTAGAAAAGAAAATTTGGAAAATAGGCACTGGATGCTTAATTAGACCCTATCCCTAGTCTGTATTTAAAATTATTTGAGCCAATTACATTTTATATCCATTTTCCTTAGGGCTGGAAGTCAGTCTCCATGTAAAAGCCTCCCGTGCAGTGCAGATGAAAAAGCTCAGAACAAGTGCTGCCATCTTTTTCTTGATGTTAGCTAATGACACAAATCACAGAACTGTCATTATTCCAGTAACACTTATAGTTCTGCTTGATATTTAAAAGGCCAAAGTTCACCTTTGGAACATGTTACATGCCATGTGGCCCACAGACCCCTCTTATGTGGCCCGTGACCTCAAACCAGGGAAACACATGCCCATGCTTAGGGATGAGGGGTTGGCAAGCCCAGGTCACAATCAACGGATTGCCAACCCACCATCTTAGGCTCGATTCACACCTATGCATGTTGCTTTTGAGTGTTTTTGGAGGTTTTTTTTTCATGCTTGCCACGTTTTTGAGCAGGGTTTTTGCCGCGATTTGCGGTTTTTTTTTTTTAGTTTTTTTTTTACAGTCTAAAAAAAAAAAAAAAAAAAAAAAAAAAAAAAAAAAAGGCAAAAACGGTGCAAAAACGGTGCAAAAACGGTGCAAAAACGGTGCAAAAACGGTGCAAAAACGGTGCACTTGCGTTTTTGATGCTTGTCCATTGAATTCTATTACATGCAAAACGCTGCATTTTGCATGAAAAAAAGTCCCTGACCCTTTCCAAAAATGCAGAGAAACAAAAAGGCATTGATGTGAACATGTTCCATAGGAACCCATGTTAAAAAATTCCCGTGCATTTCTGCAAAATGCATCAAAAAACGCGCTAGTGTGAATGGAGCCTTAGAGCATCAGAGTGCATGGAACCGACACTGGCAACGGAGGAAGGAGCCGGAGCTGATACTTCCTCTAACACCGACTCCTGTTCCAGGCAGAGCGATACTAAGTTCACTTCACCTGGGCCCTTTCTAGCAGCTTGACGAGTGATGCAAGTAGAAGAGGAAAAAGGTCAGTGTATTAAACATCACATACACAGCACTTAAGCAATGGGCCTATTAGCACTTGTGGTCATTAGGCTGCTTTAACACTGATCTGCAGGTGCAGCACAGCAAATGCAGGAGTTTGTGAGCTTTCCAAAAGTGCACCACATCTGCAAGATGTAATAGATGTCTATGGCTCAGTGCAGCTAACCCACAGGTGTATTGCACCTGCAGTGCGGGTAAACCACAGCGCATCAGTGTGAAAGCAATTTTTTTTACCAGCAAAAAGATGTGCATTTATTTATTTTTATATAAAAGGTGAACTTATCCCTTAAGCCGGGTGTGTATACAGCTGCTTATATTGCAAAGCAATGTATTATTGTACAATACCGCAGATAGCTGCATACCTTAGGAATACCTATGATGGTTCTGCTAGCTTGTGTGTGCACTATGCTTCTTTGTTTTCAGGGGAATCAGCACAAGGATGTTCTGCAAGCAGCTTTGAGCAGCAAGGAGACAGGCAGGAGTGGAGAGCCAGGAATTAGGGGAGAACAGCTGCTGAGGCCAGCAAAATAGGCACTCAACACTCCAGTTTTGGATTTCTGCGCTATGTGTAGAATGGATAAAAGGAAGAAGGAAGAAAATTATTTAAAAGGGAAACCAGTAAGTAGAATTTTTCTCCGCTGCCACAAGGTTTTAGAATAAGGGAGATTTGATGACAAGAGCTCTTAATTTTTACAGGTATTTATATAGTGCCGACAAGTTACATACTATAGATTCACATCAGCACCCGGCCTACAGAAGCTTACAAGCTAAGATCCCTATCTCACATGCATACATATACTAGGGCCAATTTAGGCAGGATCCAATTTACCTACCAGCACGTCTTTGGAGTGTGAGAAAAAGCCGGAGTACCTAGAAGAAAAACACAGGGAGAACATGCAAACTCCATGCAGGCAGTGCCATGGTTGGGATTCAGAACAACAACCCTATTGCTGCCAGGTGAAAGTGCTAACCACTTGACCACTGTGCTCCCCACTCGGTCCAAAGCAGAAAAAATAAATAAATAATGAAGCTGAATTTGGGTGTTAAGAGGTTAATGTAGATTTACAAATTTTTTTTGTTCCTTTACATCTGCAGAACATAACTACTGGACATCCTGTCATGAAGGTCTTTGGCAATACTCATCTTCATCCCACAGCTGTCCCTGTCAGTACATCTTTTCCATAAGATTTCTTCAATCATCTAGACTAAATGACAGCCATCATTACTCAACCCAACTTACTTTGATCGCAAGCGGTCATGCCGCCCCTAAGGGAATGGAGTCCTGATGTAGCCCGCACTCAAAAGATTACTGTACATTACATTAGCATTGTTCAGTACAGCTTTAAGGACCACAGGAGGAACAGGATGCTTCACTGTTCAGCTCGGCAGGATGAAAGTCTGTTTAATCACTTCAGCCCCAAGCCCATTTTTGACACTTGTTGCTTACAAGTTCAAATCAGTATTTTTTAGTAGAAAATAACTTAGAACCCCCAAATATTGTATATATTTTTTTAGCGAAGACCCTAGAGAACAACATGGCGGTCATTGCAATATTTTATGACATACAGTATTTGAGCAGCGGTCTTTCAAACGGGATTTTTTTAATACACTTCTTTGAATTAAAAAAAAAAAAACAGTAAAGCATACAACAAGATTTTTTTGCATAGTGTGAGAGATAATGTTACGCCGAGTAAATAGATGCCCAACATGTTACGCTTTAAAATTGCATGCACTTGTGGAATGGCGACAAACTACGATACTTAAAAATCTCCATAGGCGACCTCTAAAAATGAACGGTTACTTGTTTAGCGTTACACAGGAGGTCTATTGATAAAATTATTGTTCTTGCTCCAAAGATCGCAGCGATACCTCACATGTGTGATTTGAACACAGTTTACATTTGGGGGCGCAACTTACGTATGTCGTTTCTTTGGTGCGCGAGCTCGCGGGGACAGGGCACTTTAAAATTATTTATTTTTCTTATTTTATATAATTTTTTTTTATTGAACACTCCCTTTAAAAAATAAAAAAAATCTGATCACTTTTATTGCTGTCAAAAGGAATATAAACATCCCTTTTGACAGTAAAAGGCAGTGACCGGTATTCTTTATGAAGGGATCGGGGGTCTAAAAGAACCCAAATCCCTCCTTTGCACTTCAAAGTGGAGGCGCACCGAAATGTCAGCCGCCGAAAATGAATCGGCAGAGAACAGGGTTTTTTCATTCGGCTGACAGCAAAAAAACTCCTCCCCTCGATCTCTGCATGTCACGAAGCTGAATTGTCCGGGCTGTAGTAACAATGTTCCGCCTCCTGTGATAGACAGCACACTGATCCAATGGCGGGATATTGAATCAGTGCGACGTGATCACAGGAGGAGGGACATTGTTACTGCGGCCCGGTGCAATTCAAACCCTGCTCCGTGAAACGCGGAGATCACCACTCTGATATGGGTACAGGTAAGCTGCATAGGATGGACACTGGTGAGGCTGTTGGGCACAGGCATGCTGTATATGACGGACACTGGTAGGATGCATATGACATGCCCTGGAGAGGCTGCATATGATGGGCACTGGTGAGGCTGCATTGATCTCTTGTATCATGTCTGCATTCTCTGACCATCTCCTGTATCATATCTGCATCGAATGGAAATTTTGCTAATACTATTAGCAATGTGTTTAAGTAAGAGATTGCTGACACTTTATCCCCAAATCCTGCAGGCTCGTTCTTTCACATGACTGGTCCCCTGAGGCTTCGCTTTAGCACTCTGTCTGGGCTGTTGCATCTCTGACATCACATACAAGGCAGGTCCTGCATTCTAACTGGAGGACATCAAGGGCTTGCCTAAGACCTAGATCGATGGAGGAAGAGGACAGCACTGGCTGCTTGGAGAATGAGAGAGAAGGCAAGTAAAAGTCATTTTATTTTGTACCCTAGGGAAAATGAACGTTTAACCCCTCTGCAGTGCAAGGGTGCCCCACTAAAAGGATAGTTTGTGCAGTTCAACTTTAAAGAATGTTACCCCAACATTTCATATTCCTGATCTGTGCCTGCTGTACCATGTACGAAAAAGTATCCTGCTCTCTTTCTATTGCTTCCTTTGGTGTGAAACACCTGGTGATCCTGCCAGTCCATTTGCTTTCCTATTAAGAGCAGGCCACACGAAGCCTGAGAGCACAGCATGGCCAGTTTTCTTGCTGTGCTGGAAACACAGTCTGTTCTCTTAATGATTAGACTTGTGCCGACATGGCCCCCGTCCCCTCCTTCACAGCCATTCACTGAGAAGACCAGTGTACTGCTGTTTCTTGTCCCCTAGCTCTCTATGCAGCTGAGAATAGAGGGTATGTTGGAAAAAAAAAAAAAAAAAAAAGGTATTAATGTGTTATATAAATAAACAAGCATGTTGCCCTTTATTTCTATTTTAAACTGAATAGGTTGTTTTACAAGGAGAGGGTTCACATATACTTGAATTTCGTGAATCGCAGTGTAATTTTTGAAGAACTGTTCATGATAAAAGCTAATGTTTAGCTGCAAAGCACTAAGATTATTCATTTTCTTGAGCTATTGTGAAGTGATTGGACATCTACCTGTGAAAAATACCTGGATGGAAGAGGATTGAGAAATCTGATCTATGGAGGGCATCCAGTTGGGATACTAAAAACCCTATTAAAGGGAAGGTGCATTAGACCTAAAAGTATTAGGAAAGAGCATGAGTGAAGGTAGTGGGACTGCACAGCACATGGTGGAGTTGGTGTCTGACAATTAGGGCTGAAACAACTAATCGATTAATCGACAACTAATCGATTATGAAATTAATCGATTACTATTTTCATAATCGATTAATCGGCCAGTAACATAATGGGGTTAAAAAAAACTAAAATAAGCCCTTTATAGTACAAAATGAGCAAATAATTGCTACTGTAAATATTACTTACACTACAGTAAAAAAAATGAACCCCTTACAGTAGTGATTATCTGTTTTTCTTTGTACTATAAAGGGCTAATTTTAGTTTTTTTAACCCCATTATGTTACTAAACGTCTTAGACCTGGTTCACATCTATGTGTTTGGTGCTTTTTGCAGAAAAGCACTACAGTCCATTTACATGGTTTCCTATGGGACACGTTCACATCTATGCTTTTTTCAGCCACTGCATATTTGGAAAGGGTCAGGGACTTTTTTTTTTTAATGCAAAACGGTGCTTTTTTTGGTTCAATATACTTCAATGGAAAAGCTGCAGAAAAGCGTGTAATTATTTCAGCAGTTTTTGTTTTTTTTAATCTTCCCAACTAGGGTTGTCCCGATACCACTTTTTTAGGACCGAGTACAAGTACCGATACTTTTTTTCAAGTACTCGCCGATACCGATACTTTTTTTTTAATGTCACGTGACAGTTTTTTTGTTTTTTTTTTTTGTTTTTTTTTTTTTTTTTTTTTTAACAGTGCTTGCTTTTTTTTGGGGGGGGGGGGAGGGGGTGAACGTTGTATGTGTGTGTTATTTTTTTTTTTTTACAATTTTTCTTTTTTACAATAATATTTTTTTTATTCTTTATTGTTTTTTTTTTTTTTTTTAATCAGCCCTTTTGGGGGGCTTTGGTGAGATATCAGGGGTCTTAACAGACCTCTGATATCTCCCCCTTGAGACAGAGAATAGAGATTCCCCAGTCCCTTTCTCTGCAGCGTCAGCTGCACTGAGAATGAATGGAGAGAAGACAGCGGCTCCTCTCCATTCATAAACTGACACATCGTAATCACAGGTGATTACAATGTTTCAGTTATGTGAATGGACAGAGTCAGCTGACTCTCTCCATAAACAAAGGAAGGAGGGGGAGGACGGAGGAATGGAGGGGGAGAACGGAGCAGAACGGAGGGGACAGATAAGGAGAGCAGAACGGAGGGGACAGCTGAGAGGGACAGATAAGGAGAGAGGAATGCAGGGGACAGCGGAGAGGCACAGAGGAAAGGAGGGGGCACGGAGGAAGATGCAGTGACAGTCAGCTGTGAGCGATCACAGCTGTATGTCACTAAAGCAGCTGAAAGCCGCTGGGGGAGAATCTTGTAACTCCCCCACGCGCCGATCACAGCTGACTTCCAGGTATCGGTGGAAGCATCGGGAGCATTTGCCCGAGTACAAGTACTTGGGCAAATGCTCGGTATCGGTGCCGATACCGATACTAGTATCGGTATCGGGACATCCCTATTCCCAACAACAAATTGGCCAAAAATAAATGCAAAGACGCAAATCGCAGCACAATCACGTGCGCAAAAGTCAAAACACACAGCAAAAAGCACTGCAGAAACAGATCAAAAGCAAACTGCATAGGTGTGTACCGAGTCTTATGCTGGCCACATGGATCAATTTTCAGACAAAATATTCAGACGAAAAATCTTTGTACATTCACTGAATGAAAGAATGTTGTTTGAAATTTTCACTTGGTTTTTAACATTGTTTTTAAAATGAATGTAATTTCTGAACTGAAATTCCTTTGAATTTTGCTATTGTTTCAAAATTTTCCCGTCACTGTGGTTGAAAATGAACGTCGTTTTGACCCCACTAACGATTAGAAAATTGAACGAACGTTCTTAAAATAAATTTTTTTTTTGAAGGAAGACATTGTTTGTTAAATAAAAAAAATTTGATCTCGGAGTCTGATGATATTTACCAGATTCACATTTTAATAGTATATACAGTATATATCTCCTCTAATAGTATATACAGTATATATCTCCTCTAATAGTATATACAGTATATATCTCCTCTAATAGTATGTACAGTATATCTCTTCTGTCTGTTATTCTCAGGAGTGGATTAGATATTTTGCTCCCTAACCATATAGTTGGTTATTTATATTTACCACTGCATAGAGATATATAAGAATAAATTGCCTTTTTTTAAAACTTTACATATTAACTAAATTATACACCACACTTTTTTTTTTTAAGATTATTAACCGATTAATCGAAACAATAATCGGCCAACTAATCGATTATGAAAATAATCGTTAGTTGCAGCCCTACTGACAATTTGAGCATATCGCGTGGGACTACTAAAAAGAAGGAACTGAACCTGTGGTTAAATAAAAATCAAACAAAATATATTTAGTTTTAGGTCCCCCCCCCCCCCCCCCATTGTGGATGTGCATGGCTTGATTTTGGCCTAAAGCTCTTTTCACCTCCAGCTGCTCCATATCAGCATTTATACATCCACACTCTCAAGAGTAGATATTTAACAGATAGCAGCTAGCAAATATGCAAGACCAAACTCGCTCATCCATGTCTTTATGGGCCTTGCTTTGTGCACAGTCATGTTGGAACATGAAGGGGCCATCCCCAAACTGTTCCCATAAAGTTGGGAGCAAAATTGTGTCCAAAATGTCTTTGTATGCTGATGCCTTAAGCATTCCCTTCACTAGAACTAAGGGGCCAGGCCCAACCCCTGAAGAGCAACCCCACACCATAACCCCCCCTCCACCAAATGATTTGGACCAGTGCATAAAGCAAGGTCTTTAAAAGACATTGATGAGTGAGTTTGGGGTGGAGTAACTTGACTGGCCTGCACAGAGTCCTGACCTCAACCCAATAGAACACCTTTGGGATGAATTAGAGCGGAAACTGTGAGCCAGGCCTTCTCATCCAACATCAGTGCCTGACCTCACCAACACACTTCTGGAAGATGGTCAAATACTCCAATAGACACACTCCTAAACCTTGTGGACAGCCTTCCCAGAAGAGTTGAAGCTGTTATAGCTGCAAAGGGTGAGCCAACGCAATATTGAACCCTACAGACTGGGATTCCATTAAAGTTTATGGGCGTCCCAATTCTTTTGGTAACGGAATATGAAATATATAGATATTTCTGTGTGCTCACTAGGGAGGCATTCTCTCAAGGACTCATTTACCCCAAACTCTGTATTTTGTGACATTTGCAGCCAAAGTGACATAAAAAAATGCATTATTTAAAAATGCAGCAACAATCCCATTGCCTGTGTGTGCTCTATCTAGTATGGAGTGCTATGTGAACAGACGTCTTCACGGCACATTGGGGCGGTAGGATTGGTAACCGTTGCCTCTCTATCAGATGTGGAGCTACTAGTGCCAGCACAGCAAGTCACACAGAGCAGAGCTGATACCAGATGTCTACAACTACAGGGGGGCAGCACTCCAACTGAACTCCCAGCATGCACCAGCTAGCAGAAAAGGCTGGGATATGTAGCCCTAGTACAGTTTGAGAGGTATGGCTGTTGAGACAGAAGGGGACTTAATGTATAACTAAATGCAAGTTTTTTTTTTTTTTAGTATTGGATAGAGTAGAGAACATGTCAATTTGTATTGCGGTCTGTGTCCCCATTAAGGAGATTCGCCCTCTCTAATTGTTGTTTACCATTAAAAGTGAAAAAAAAAAAATATATATAATATCACACAATTTTGGTTTGTCCCCAGAAAAGTAATAGAGTGGAAATCTTCCAATGGGGACACTAGTTCTGGTGACCTGGGGGTTCCCAAGGAATTCCCTTAATTTGGAGGGATTTTCTCTGACTTCCTGTTTGGCTATGAGACAGGAAGTGAAGGGAATCTCCCCAATGGGACACAGATGGTGGAAAAAAAAAAAAAAACTGACAGGGATTATTATCCTCCCTTGCTCTATACAAAATGTTCATATAGTTCTACTTTACCAATCCCACAGCAGCTGTAAGGCCGTTAGAACGCATCAGACAGACTGGGCCCAGAGAGGTAACAGAACTACAAGTCCCAGCGAGCTCTGAAGTTGTGTGGATGTTATGGAATGCTGGGGGAGTGTAGCTGGAGGGCTGCACGTGGCCTGTATTCCTCCCACCAGATAGATTGGGCTGCCTGTACAGCACACAAACTCCATGCTGCCTGTACCAGTCATTAAAGAAGGACCCCCCTCTTCCTCGGTCCGCTTCCCCCCCAATCCTGCCATACACCTCGCTCCCAGCCCCCCGAGGTGTACCTCCTCTTCCTTCTCCTCTCCCTGGGAACGGCGATCACACAATGAATGCTCGGCTTCCCTCGCCAGCCGGTGCTCCATCTCTCCCGCGTCGCGCAATATGACTTAACGAGACCGGCTCCAGCCGATGACGTCAAACGGCGCCGGTGGGGGGCAGAGGCGGGGCTGAGCGGAGGAGGATGGCAGAAGCGCGCGAATTGGGCGAAGGGGTGTATCTTGGCGATGCATTGTGCTTAGACACGTGACTGGGGGAGAGCAGGGCACTGTGAAAGGGAAGGGATGCAACAATGGGGAGTGGAGAGATGCAGGGATAAGGAAGGGTGGTATGAAGATGGGTACAGGGATTATTAAGGGTGGTATAAAGAGGGGTGCAGGAGTTAGGAAGGGTGGCATGAAGAGGGGTGCAGGGATGGGGAAGGGTGATATGAAGAGGGGTGCAGGAATGGGGAAGGGTGGCATGGAGAGGGGTGCAGGGATGGGGAAGGGTGGCATGAAGAGGGGTGCAGGAAAGGGGAGGAATGGTTGATGGCGTAATATTTATTTATTTATTTCAGGTACTTATATAGCGCCGTCAGTTTACGCAACGCTTTACATATACATTGTACATTCACATCAGTCCCTACCCTCAAGGAGCTTACAATCTAAGTTCCCTAACTCACATTCATACATACTAGGGACAATTTAGACAGGATCCAATTAACCTACCAGCATGTCTTTGGAGTGTGGGAGGAAACCGGAGTACCCGGAGGAAACCCACGCAGGCACAGGGAGAACATGCAAACTCCAGGCAGGTAGTGTTGTGGTCGGGATTCGAACCAGGGACCCTTCTTACTGCTAGGCGAAAGTGCTATCCACTACACCACTGTGCCGCCCTATATACCGCCCTATAATAATACAGAGATGGAAACCCAGGAAGACATTAGGGTAATTAAGAAGCAGATCACAAATCCAACCTTGGTGAAAAGTGGTCATGGATCATTTTAACTACAGGAGATTTTACCCTCTTCATGACCAGGCCATTTTTTGCTATTTGGCACTGCCCTAATTTAACTGGTAATTGTGCCGTCATGCAACGCTGTGCCCAAATGAAATCATGTATCTTTTTTTTTTTCACACAAACAAAGCTCTCTTTTGGTGGTATTTGATTACCACTGGGCTTTTATTTTTTTTTGTACGATATAAATGAAAAAGACAAACAATTTTGAAAAAAAAAAATCAAAACATTTTTTACTTTCTGCTATAAAACATATACAATAGAAAATGGCTAATGTCTTTGGAAAGAAAAAAAATTCCCAAGTGTATATTGATTGATTTGCATGAAAGTTATAGCGCCTACAAGCTATGGTATATGTACTTGGATTTTTTTTTTTTTTATACTACTAATCGTGGTAATCAGCAAATTATAATGCGACTGCAATAGTGTGGCGGTCAATCTGATACTAACTGATGCTGAGGAGGGGGGGGGGGGCTAACTGACATCACCAGTGACATTAAGGCTCCATTCACACCTAGGTGATTTGAATCGCGGGCAGAATTGTGGCAAAATGCAGGACACGTTTGCAATGCCATTATTTCTCAATGGCACCCCAAACGCGGTGCGATTTTGTGACGCGACAGAGGCAAAATCGCGAGATGCGTGTCTCCCCAAAAGATGTTCCAGAACTTCTTTTGGGCGACACGCAATTTTTTTGCATGATTTGTCACACGGCAAAATCGTACCGCGTCTGGGGTGCCATTGAGAAATAATAGCATTGCAAATGCATCCCACGTTTTGCTACGATTCGAGGGCAGAATTGCAGCGATCCCTCCTGTGATTCAAATTGCCTAGGTGTGAATGAAGCCTTATTCAGTAATACTATACACCAGGGGTAGGCAACCTTAAAGAGGTGGAGATCTACCTCAGCAACATGGGAGAAGTCAAAGATAACCGGGAACAGTGTCGGCTCCACACCTGATTTAAACCTCGAATTGCCTTATTACCGTGTCGCAATCGCGTAGATTGCACGGCAATTATGGGTTTAAATCAGGTGGTGAGGAGGCAAGATATCGCCTCCTCACCACCTGTCAAAACACACTCAGATCGCTTTTCAGGGGAGCAGCAATGCCTGCTGCACTTGTGAATGAGCCCTTAGTTGCATTCAGCAGTGGAACCCTTAGTAGTCGTTCACACGTAAAGTTTGGGGGTGGTAAAACCCTGCGGTTTTGTCGCGGTTTTACTGCCCCCAATCCCGACCCACTTTAGCTGCTGAGGCAGCAGCCAAAGGTGCACACATGCCGTAGCAGGAATTAAGCCCTCTGTTGCTTTTGGTGGGTGCTACGCCTGCCAATCACAACACATTCAAGTAAATGGGGCCACTCTGCAAGCTCCCCACTGCATGCCTTTGCAGGGTTAAAGCAGAGAAAGCAACACAATGCTGCCTGCTTTAACCCCTTGTTTGCTGTACTGCACAAGGTTACAGGGCACTTGCAGAGTGGCCTCATTCATTTGAATGGGTCATACTTGGCAGGTGCTACACCCACCAACCATGACAGGGTGTACAACTCCTGCTGTGGCTGCCACATGTGTACACCCTTGGCCACTGTCTTAACTATGGGGTTTTACCCCCCTCCCCACCAAACTGCAAATGTAAATAAACCCTTAATGTGCTGTGGTTTACCTGCACCATGCAGCACAGTGCATCTGCAACTTTCCTGGGTTAGCTTTGCTTTGCCATAGACTTCTATTATATCCTGCAGGTGTGGTACATTTTCTGAAAGCACACAAAATGCTCCTGCACTCACAAAGTACACCAAACCCACAGGATATAATAGAAGTCAAGTCAACGCCCAAGGCTAAAACAGCTTAGCGACTATCAGGGAGCACCAGCCCTATATATTGGAACAGTGCAAGGGGGTAAATTGAAAAGCTGGGCGTTAAATGGTGGTTCCCTGATGATATAGCATAGACATATGTAGATTAAAACAAACGTTTATTCAAAATATAAAAAACAGACATACATATAAAGCCTATCAATAAAGCCCATACACATAGAAAATCACATATACACTGCATAACATCAAACAGTGTTATATGGAGCTTGCCAACATGTTTCACAGCACGCACGCTGCTTCTTCAGGGCTTCATACCAAAGAATTTGGCTCCAACCGTCTCAAATAAAATTGTCTGGTGTGTTCATACTAAGGGGAGGCCAAAGCTAAACTGCCTTGCTGGTATCAGACATATAGAAAAACTCCCAGCAAGATCACAAATCGATATAATATATCCAGGGCTGCCGATAGGGCAGTACAACCGGTCCTGTTGTACTGGGCCCGGCCCCGTCTGGCAGCAGCTGTATAGTCCATGTCTGGCCAAAAAAAAAAGAAAAAAGGGGCATACTAATGTAGCAAGTGCCCTCCCAAGCCACGCCCCCACCCCCCACATACCACTAGCCACCGCTGCCACAGGATCCACAAGGCAGCAGTGCTGACGCTGACAGGCTCAGTGAAGAGATTCAGGCAGAGCCACAGCTGCGGGGGATCCCCCTCCCTCTCCTCTTCACACAGACAGAGAGCAGGGCCGATCAGGATTGCCATCTGCTCTCTTCCTTTTGCTCATTGGCCATGGCCAGAGCCAATGAGAGGGAAGAGTCAGAGCAGGAGAGGATCATGGGACATGTAGTCCTGGGTACCAGTGGTCAAATAGCAATTGCCTGGGAGTGGACTGCTGCCCCCAGCATGCCCAGGGGGAGGGGGGAGAACACCAGGAGGCTGCAAAGAAGACCAAGGGAGTTGAAAGGAGACCATGAGGCAGTGAGGACGAGTTGGAGGGAGCCAGAGAGGGAAGAATTGTTTCCCTTTTTCCTGTTGGGAAGACATAACAGCTGAGCAAGGTGGTGACCATTTCCTGGAAGCAGTGACACAGTCGGTCACAGGTTACTTGTCACAGACCCCCTGATCTGCTGTGTGGGGCACCTATATAAATACCGCTGGCCCTTCCGGTTGCTGGGTTGCCAGTCGGGCATTCCCAAGAGCCTGTTCCAGAACATCTTTCCCTTGGGCCTGGGTGTCACAGGATTGGTGAGTGGGCAGTAGCTTACCTTGCGCAAACTATTTCTAAGAGACACTGCATGCAGACTAAAGTAAACCCTCCCCTCCCCACTCCTACATGCTTTGGGGGGTGTATAAACACATTTTCCGGGGCCCCATCAGGTGAGCTGTGGATTCCAGGTCATTGCAGGGACCTTTTAATCATTTTCGGGGTGTAAGTACACCCCACGCTGCAACCTGCTCTGCTAAATTATAATTCAGGTCATCTGACTGCTTTCCCAGGCAGAGTGATTTTGTGTACATACGCCGCTCCCTCAGGACAGATGTCGAGACTGACTTGAGGCCGCTGACACTGACAGGGAGCAGCAGCACTAGTCCCAGCGGCGTGGCAGCAGTGCATCACACAGTGAGTGACAACTAGTATCTGGATAGAGTCCCCAGAATCCTCACTGCATTAGGACATACACACAGCAGGTGGGGTCAGGGGTGGGGCTAAAGGCAGGGCCAAGGGTGGAGTCATCGGGGGCTCCGTCCGGTAGGCTGTACAGGGGCCCCATGATGTCTAACAGCAGGCCAGCAGCCCTGAATATATTCTCTCCGAGACTGTAGTGTAGAGCCATCGATCTGACCCTGAGCAATTTGTTGCATTCAGATGGGAGTGGATATAGTAATCGATTTGTGATCTTACTGGGAGTTTTTCTATATGTCTGATACCAGCAAGACAGTTTATCTTTGGTCTCCCCTTAGCTTGAACGCGTTGGACAATTTTATTTGAGACATGTGGAGCCAGATTTTTTGGAATGAAGCCCTGAAGAAGCAGCCTGCGTGCCGTGTTGGCAAGCTCCATGTAACACTGTTTGATGTTATGCTGTGTTTATGTGATTTTATATGTTTATGGGCTTTGATAGCCCAATCTCTTATATGTATGTATGTTTGTTTTTTATATTTTGAATCAACATTTTTCAAATTTATATATGCCTACGCTATATCATAAGGGAACCACTATTTCCTGCTGCTTGCACCACTCTAGAGACTGCTGGCCGGAATAAGAGGTGGAGTGCAGTTGGTATCACTCCGCATGGCACAGGACCCGACACCACAGAGGGGGCATCGGCTTATGCAGCTCTTGCTCCCTACTACAGCTCCAACTTTACAAGCAGTCCCTCTGCATTGCACTCTGTGTGATGCTCTGGAATAGCAGGTCAGCAAGCCCAGACCGCGATCTACTGGTTTCTGACACCTGCTATACACTTTCACTGTACTAATGGCACTAGCTGGCAAGGGGCTAAATGTGTGCTTAACTATTTGTACAGTGTGCTACTTTTATAACTTGCAGGGATGAGAAACTGACAGATCACTGCCACTGTACAGAGCTCTGTGTTGTTTATTAACACAGAGCTCTGCCCTGTGATTATATACAGCAGATCCAGGCCCTGAATCATTGGCCAGGACATGCAGGTACTGGGGGGGGGGTAGGGCATGCACGCGCTCTAAACCCGGAAGTAGGCCACGATATATGGGTACATCGCTTTGTCTACACCACCCTCTTGCCCGCAGTACATTTCAAGCGGTAAGGAAGTGGTTATTAAAAGTTGTGAATTATTCAATTAATGGAATGGTATGGTTTTCCAGAAGACTAGTAGCACTGTATAAATCATTGGTGGTTAAGTTGAAAATTAGAGGGCCTTAGTGTGACCCCTGACACTAGAGGGCTGCAAAATGACAGTGCCTTATCGTGTGGTCAGGGTGCCTAGCCAGGGGGGTACCTGCCGCAAGGGAAATCAGACGTTTGCCTTGAGCAGGATTTTTTTTTTTTTTTTTATGGGGGGGGGGGGGGTTTCCGCTGCCCCCCCCCCCCCCCCCAGGCGACTGTGTGATAGCAAATGTCTGCTACGACGTAGTCATCCAGTTCTGGAAGGGTGTCTATTGACGCTCCCCCCAGAACTGCACCCCCTTTGAACGCAGCCGCTCACAGATTGGGGTAAAGAGACAATCACAAAGGCCCTTTATCACGTGATCAGCTGTGTCCAATCACAGCTGATAATCTGCAAAAAAAACTTGCTGGGTATCGGCATTCCTTTCCTCACTCTGTCACACTCGCGCCCGCCAGGCACTCACATCAGCTCCGGGCACATGCCGCATGTGCACGCCTCTAGTGGCCAAAAGGCGAAGCGATGTAGGGTAACGTTGTTTCGCCCAGCTGTGCCATTCTGCCGCAGTAAAACTGCGGCGGTTGGTCGGCAAGCGGTTAAACTCCCCGGTCCCCATCCAAAATTGGAAGATTTTGGCAGTGCTGTTACCTCCTCCCTGCATTAGTGATCAGCGGTAATGCTGTTTCTCTTCTGACAGTACTGGCTTTGTTTGGGTGCCGCATGTTGGAACACCGACAGCATTCCAGCATCTGGCACCCCACTGCTGCTCTGCAAACTGGCCAATGGTTGGGGACTGATGGGGCATACACAGAGAGCCAATGGGTGTGTTGGGAACCAGACGTACAAATGCACACACCTGCTGAGAACACAGAACATCGGGGGAAATTATCAGATGAAATGTAGAGACATGGTAGATTGAAGGAGATTAGTAAAGTTCTTGGAAGACAACCCTAAAATACCAAATGACTTCTATGTTTTTCAGGTGACTTGATTGGTCTAGTAATATTGAAGGATGGTGTGAAGAGGGGTGCAGTAATGGGAGGGGTAGTAACAAAGACAAGGTTTTCCACTTACCGTTAAAATCCATTTCCTGGAGTATAGTAGAGGACCCATGCTTCTTTAAATCGTTACAACTAAGTTATATGCAGCTACAATCAGGTGATTGGCCACTGGCAAAAGCTACAAGAAAGACTACAGGGGCAACCCCCCCCATACAACCTCTCCCACTTCTAGCTAACATCAAATTGTGTAGCAAGCAATAGGGGAATCATACGAACAGGGGAGGGACATATGTATTCTACTGTACTTCACTAAGAGAGCAATAATAAGACAAACTGCTATAGACACAACTTCCATCCCCTAGGTTGCATGGCTGAGGGCACCAGGTCACAGATAGCCTTAAAGAAGGTCTCTAACCTCTCATATCCTAGCTCTTTAACACAGGGGATCATGAAGGTTTTCTTGAGGTAGGTGAATGGCTGGATCAACCACAGGGATTGCCCACTTTAGGGGGAGGAAAAAAAAAATCTTCTCTAGTTAGGTCCAGTATCCATATAAAATAAGCTCAACCAAAAATAAGTATATCATTGAAAGTAGTGCAGCAATAATTTCTTTGAGTTTTGAAGAGATTTCCCTTACAGGTGCATCAATCTCATCAGATGCATCCAAAAGAGAGTATCCTTCCTCATCTGATACCTACTTTTCTTACTGTATATGGTATAAGAGCAAAGTCAAAGAGCCGATTCAGGATGTGAGGTCTGAGGGGCCTAGCTATGACCCCCTGCTGTTTAAGGCCTCAGGTCCCTGAACTGATTGTACAACTTCAATTCCAAAAAGGTTGAGACACTGTGTAAAATCGACATAAAAATAGTATGCAATGTTTTACAAATCTCCTAAACCCATATCTTATTTACAATAGAAAACATATCACATGTTTAAACTGAAAAAATTAATAATTTTAAAGAAAAAAATAAGGTCATTTTGAAATTGATGGCAGCAACACCTCTCTAAAAAGTTGGGATAGGGCAACAAAAAGCTATCAAAGTAAATGGCACTAACTAGGAAGAGTTGGAAGAGCATTTTTCAACGAATTAGCTGAATTGGCAATAAGTCAGTAACATGACTAGGTATATATTATAAAAAAAAAAAAAAAAAAAAAAAAAAAGGAAGGAGCATCTTAGAGAGTCAGAGTGTCTGAAAAGTTAAAATGGGCAAAGATTCATCAATTTGTGAAAAGCTGCATCTAAAAACTGTCGAAAATTTTCAGAATAATGTTTTTCAACGTAAAATTTCAGTCTTTAAATATATCATCATCATCTACAGTATATAATATGAAAAGATTCTGAGAATCTGGAAAAATCTCTGTGCGCAAAGGACAAGGCCAAAGCGCAATATTGGATGACCGTGATCTTTGGGTCCTCAGATAGCACTGCATTAAAAACAGGCACGATTCTGATGTGCATCACTGCATGGGCTCAGGAATACTTCCAAAAATGACTATCTGTGAACAGTTTGCCGTGACATCCAAAAATGCAAAGTAATGCTCATGCAAAAGAAGAAGCCATATCTGAAAATGATCCAGAAACACTGATGTCGTCTCTGGGCCAAAGAGCTTTTAAAATGGTCTGTTGCAAAGTGGAAAACTGTTCTATGGTTAGACGAATCAAAACTTTACATTTTTTTTGGCAACCATGGGCGCCGCATCCTTTGGACTAAAGATGAGAAGGACCTTCCGGCTTGTTATCAGCTATTAGTTTAAAAGCCTGCATCTCTGATGGTATGGGCACCTTACACCTGTAGAAAGGCACCATCAATGCTGAAAGATGTATCCAGGTTTTAGAGCAGAATATGCTCAGGCAAGAATGGAACAACAGGCCTCTGCCAAAGCTCCAGCAGCTGGTCTCCTCAGTTCTCAGATATTTACAGTGTGTTAAAAGAAGAGGGGATGTTACACTGTGGTAAAAATCACCCTCTCCTAACTTTTTTGGTAATGGGGATGTACTACAACCCCCAAAAGGAGTTAAAGTCTGAGCTTGACTCTTTATCCATGTGCTTATGGTCTGCCAGGTCCATAATATAAAAATGCCCCAAAGAGGAGTACTCACAACCTCTGCAGCAGAAAAGCAGGAGAGAAAACTAGATGTTATTCAACTGGATCCAGCATGCAAAGAGGAAGAGGCAGGGTGTGCGAACCCAGTGAACTCAACTAAGCAGTGCCTGCACACAACACACTTCAGGCTGTGCAGGCACAGTACAGTGCCACCAAGTACAAAAGGCACCTGGCACAACCATCAGTTCTTGATAGGACCAGTAAACTGATGCCAAGCACCAATAATCCTGGCCATCCTGGAGCCCTCAGTCATGCAAGGATGACTGCAGTGCAAATGTACCCAAAAGCATGGATAAATTGGGCACACTGGAAATAATGTATAAAGGGCTTGCTCCCTGTACTCACCCCTTTCCAATAACAGGGAGGGGCACTATAAAGTGTGTGTGTATATATTTGCTCACAGCTACTTGAGCGCAGCACAGGGGCTGGATAACCAATTCCTCCTCTTTCTCTGTGTAATACAGGCCATGCAGAAGTCACAAAAGTGATCAAGGAAACCAATCACCAACAGTTTTGATTGTTTTCCACTCCCCATTGACTATGGTGTCCATAGGCGACCTTGGTCTACTTAAAGCTGTCCAAAATTGCCGTCCAAAATTGCCATCCATAACCACCATTAAGCTCTTTTTATTGTTGACTAAAACTGGTATCCTCTTTGCCTAGAGCAGTGGTTCTCAACCTCAGTCCTCAAGTACCCCCAACAGGCCCTCTTTTGGAACTTCCCTTAGATAAAATAGCGCTCATCAATACGATGTAATTGATATTGATTTAACCACATCCCACCCGCACGCCATCATATGACGTCACAGACTTTGAGTGGTGATATCTGAATGATGCCTGCAGTTACAGGCATCATTCAAATATCTTCTTTTACAGCCGGCAATTCCCTGCCCTGCAAGAACAATCATAGTGGCTGTTTAGCTGATTGATTGTTCTTACAGGCGGTGGGAGGGGACGTCCCCCCTCCCGCCACCCTCCGGTGCTTCGATAAGGAATCGACCAGTGCTAGAAGTGGACGATAGAGAATCTGGCGGGCCATATGGTAGTCTCTATGACCTTTTGGAGGCGGGGTGCAATGTTAAGTCGTTACAAGTCATGTTCCAGACTTTTTTTCTATGCACTTATTGGAATGAATTCCATGCGGTTTGCCTTGCAGTCAAAATAGGATTTTTATTACAGCTTACCTGTAAAATGCTTTTCTTGGAGTACATCATGGGACACAGAGTCTTAAGTAATTACTTAATGGGTTATAGGCCACCTTCAGGTGTTGACACTGGCAAACCCAATCAAAGGAAGTTTACTCCCTATATAACTCCTCCTACCTCCTTCCAGGAGCACATCAGTTTTTGTAGCAAAACAATATACTTAAATCCCAAACAGAGGGGAGGGACCTCTGTGTCCCATGATGTACTCCAAGAAGAGGATTTTACAGGTAAGCTGTTATAAAAATCCTATTTTCTTTATCGTACATCATGGGACACAGAGCTTTAAGTAATTACTTAATGGGATGTCCCATAGCAATGCCACCTGAGGGGGAGAGACACTGCACCCAAAAGGCGATATCCTCATACCTCCTTACATCCACCTGATAAAATTTTATGAATCTATGCACTGAAGACCAAGTTGCGGCCTTACATATCTGAGCCATGGAGGCCTGGTGACGCACTGCCCAAGAAGCACTAACCGACCTGGTAGAATGCACCTTAACTTGAAACGGGGGAATCTTACCCCTTAAATCATAGGTTTGAATTATCACTTTCCGAATCTACTTAGCGATAGTGGATTTCGACGCTGGCTCTCCTTTCTTAGGACCCTCTGGCAGAATAAATAAGACATCAGTCTTAAGAATCTGAGCAGTTTTCTTTAAATAGATTTTCACTGCTCTCACCTTATCAAGACAATGTAGTGACCTTTCTTCCCTGGAACATGGTTTTGGAAAAACGATGGCAGGACAATATCTTGGTTCAGGTGAAAACCTGAAAATACTTTTGGCAAAAAGCCTGGACGAGGGCGTAAAACCACTCTGTCCTCATGAAAAATCAAATATAGCTCTTTACAAGAAAGAGCAGCCAATTCTGAAACCCTCCTTGCTGAGGATATAGCAACCAAAAATACCAACTTGCTTGTCAGAAGGACTAGGGGAATATGTTGTATCGGTTCAAAATGGCTGTTTTTGTAACAGACAAAACTAAGTTTGAGTCCCAAGGGTTCAAGGGAGGTTTGACAGGTGGATTAAGCCTCGTCAACCCTTGTATAAAAGCCCCGGACTAAAGAATGAGTAGCAAGTGGTCTTTGAAACAAGACCGATAAAGCTGAGACTTGGCCTTTAATAGTACTTAAGGCCAATTTCATTTCTACCCCTAATTGTAAAAAGGCAAGAATTCTGCCTATGATATATTTCCGAGGGTGCGAACCCTTGGATTCACACCAGGAAACAAGCCTTCCAGACTCTATAAAATATAGTTCTGGAAGCTGGCTTCCTAGCATTAATCAGGGTAAAAGATAACTGCCCCAGAAAGCCCACGTTTCTTTAGAATGTGAGTTTCAATAGCCAAGCCATTAAATTTAGAGACCATAAGGAAGGATGGAATATCAGTCCCTGAGAGAGCAGATCTGGCCGTAGTGGGTGGGACCATGGACCCTCCACTGCCATCTTTCGTTTTCTGCGTACCATGACCTTCTGGGCCATGCTGGTGCCACCAGAATTATCGGCTTTCTTTCCAGCTTCCAGCCAGTCGGGGCAGCAACTGAATAGGGGGGAATGCATAGATCAGCGAGATCCCCTGGGGTCACCAATGCATCCCTTCCGCATGCGAATGGATCCCTTGTTCTGGCCACAAAGTTGACCAACTTCGTGTTGAACCTGGATGCTAGAAGATCCAGGTCCGGACTGCCCCATCTTTGGCAAACAGCCCGAAATATGTCGGGGTGAAGAGACCATTCCCCTGGAAATAACTGCTGGTGACTTAAGTAGTCCACCTGCCAATTCTCTACTCCCGGAATGAAGATTGCAGAAAGGCATGGAACATTTCTTTCTGCCCAAGTTAAAATATGGTTCACCTCTCTCTGTGCCGAGAGACTTTTGGTGCCCCCTTGGTGATTGATATAGGGCCACAGCTGTGGCAGTGTCGGATGGAATCCTGACAGGACAATCCCATAACCTGAAAGTCCAGGCCTTTAGAGCCAGACTTACTGCCCGAATCTCTAGGATATTGATGGGCAAGTTTCTTTCGGTTCTTGACCACTGTCCTCGGACAGTTGTCTTTTCCAGTACTGCTCCCCAGCCTAAAAGGCTGGCATCCGTCGTTACCACTTTCCAGATGACTGGTCTGAAGGATTTTCCTTTCAGCAGATTCTGGGTTAATAACCACCAAGTGAGGCTTTGGGCCACTCTTGGGGACAGCCGCATTGGCAAGTCTAAAGCTTGAATTGTTTTGTTCCAAGCAGACAGGATACTGTTTTGCAACAGTCTTGAATGGAACTGGGCATAGGGAACTGCTTTGAATGAAGCCACCACGGTTCCTAGCAACCTCATGCAGAGGCAAATGGAGGGATTGCCATTTGACCTGACCCACCGCACCAGCTCTCTTATGGAGTTGATCTTTGCTTGAGGCAAGAACACCCTTTCCTGGGCTGTGTCTATGATCAGACCCAAGTACTCCAGCCTTTTTAGGTAGGTAGGAAGATTTCTCTAGGTTGAGAATCCAACCCAAACTTTTAAGATAGTTGGTTGTAGTGCATACGCTTTGCTCCAAACGAGTCACCAATTGATCTATAAGTAATAGATCGTCTAGGTACGCTACGACTGTTATGCCCTGTGCCCTTAACCTGGGGCCAGCACTTTGAACACCCGGGGTGCTGTGGCTAGCCCGAAGGGCAGGGCTGCAAACTAGAAATGCTGCTGTTCTAACTCGAACAGCAGAAACTTTTGATGAGCAGGAAATATAGGGACATTCAGATATGCATCCCTGATGTCGACTGACACCAGAAGTTCTCTTCCTAGGAGGATAGAAACTACCGACTTGATTGCCTCCATTCGAAAGGAGTGGATCTTCAAGAATTGATTTAGCTTTCTTAGATCTAGAATGGGTCTGACGTCTTCATTTGGTTTGGGTACCATGAAAAGATTTAAATAAAACCCCAGACCTTGCTCTTTTGTGGGGATCTGTATGGTCACCCCTTGAGATATTAAATCGGTCTAGAGCATGAAACAGAGACTGTTTCTTCTCTGGATCTTTGGGAACGCTTGATCTCAGGAAACGAGACGTGGAAAGTCCCGAAATTCCAGCTTGTGCCCCAGCGTTACCGTGGGGATGACCCATCTGTCCTGAATTTCCTTTTTCCAGACTTCTGAAGATTGCACACATCTTCCCCCCCCACCCTGGTGAGGGGGGTTGCCTCTTCACGATGAGGCTTTAGGATTCTGTTTTGCAGATTTCCTACCCCAAGGCTTCTTTTGAGCCTGGGTCTGACCCTGAGGTCTTCCTCTAGAGTCTGAAGGCAGAGGCCGTCGCCACTGCCTAGAGGCAGAAGCCCCTGGCACAGGAGAAAGAGCCTGTTTATATTTTACTTTGAAAATAGTACTTCTCCCACTAGAAATTGCCTCGATATATTTATCCAAGTCTTCTCCAAATAGTCGCTCCCCATGAAAGAGGAACCCAGTTAGAAGGTTTTTACATGGTGTTTCAGCTGACCAATTTTTCAACCACAGGATTCTACACATATGTACAAGCATAAGCTTAAGGCAGGTTGCCTGGTGAATAAAATCTTTAACGGCATCTATGGCAAAACATAATGCCTTAGGTAGTTCAGCCAAATCCCAAGCTTGTGTAGGAAGCTCTCTAAGGGCCTGTTTAAATTGGTCCTTTAGGGATTGGCAGCCGCCCATCGCGGCGACTGCGGGCTGAGTGACGGCACCTGCTATGGGAAAGACAGATTTTAGCAGGGGTTCCAACTTCTTATCTGTTGGATCCTTAAAGAGGGAGTCCCGCGAAATTTTTTTTTTAAAAGTCAGCAGCTACAAATACTGCAGCTGCTGACTTTTAAAATAAGGACACTCAACTGTCCTCGAATCCAGCCGTGTCGGCACCCGAGGCCGAACCGTCCCTCGGTCCTCGGCAGCTGCCGCCACCATTCTGTGAGGGAATCAGGAAGTGAAACGTTACGGCTTCACTTCCCGATTCCCTACTGCGCATGCGCGAGTCGCGCTGCGCGTCCTAACTGGTCCCCGCTATCTCCTGGAACCCGTGTGTGTACCAGCAAACAGGATGAGGCATAGACTCCCGTGGGAGTCTATGCCGGAAGTGGGTGCAAATACCTGTCTTAGACAGGTATCTGCACCCCCCTCCCCCCTGAAAGGTGCCAAATGTGACACGGGGGGGTTCCGAAAAGCGGAGGTTCAATTTTTGTGTGGACCTCCGCTTTAAGCATCTGTGCATTGTCTACAGGACAAGTTAAGTTATTATTCACATTGGAAATTGCAGCGTCAATTGCTGGTACTTTCCATTTTTTGGAGAATTTCTCCTCCAGAGGATAGAGAATTGAAAACCTCTTAGGAGGGAGAAAAAAATAAGCTGTTCTAGTAATGCATGTGCTGGAAACGCATGAAAAGGATGGGAAGGTTTTAAAGAACCTAAGGAAGGGGCCGAGTTTTCATGTGAGACTGTTCGAGGCAGCATGAAAGTGGAACGAACCATTTCTGTAAGAGATTGTATCAGCAATTTCTCAGATTGAGAAGCTGAAAAAGGTTCATCTAGTGTTGTTTCCTCTGCAGAGAAATCATCGGTTTGCTTTTCTTCCTGATTGATTGAGGGTAACACCTCATCGTGTGCCCACTGTTCCCCTTGCAAAACTGAAGTGGGGGAAGGGGACCTAGTACGCTTCCTATCCATTTGAATGGAGGATGCGATTAAAGCTGCTAATCTTTCTTCCAGACCCTGGAGGGAGGAGGAAAGGGCATCTTCAGTCACATATACAGGTGCTGGGATGTGAGAGGCAGCTGCACCATCAATTTGTTCCAATGGCTCACCCTGAGTTGCCATAACTGGCACAGATATGTAAAAAATACAGCCACAGTAACAAACTTAACGGTAAAATAGTGGGACCTCCACATCCCCCATGGCGGGGGGGTAATGTAAGGGGGTGCAGCGCTGTCATCCCTCTAACCCTCTGGTCCCATCAGGGGAAGAAAAATACATTTTTTGCAGATTTCTTTTTTTACCTTGCAAATCTCCCTCCACACGCTGTGCAGCCAGACACGGACTGAGCTAACAGTGAAGACAACAGTATGCGCAAACATTTTTATAGCTGCATTCAGCAATATAGATTTTTTTTTAACAATGTGTTGTAACAAAAGTTAATTCTATGGTGTAGTACTCATGTTTTTGTGTCCCTAGCTCTGCATTTGCACTTGCATTTCATTAGAAGGCCCATGCCACCATGCTTTGTAAACCTACCTTTGGCTATGGTTTGCATAAATGGGACTATTCTGTCCATCTGCTTTGGCCAGCTTATAGGCTATGAAAAAAAATAAATAAAAGCATTTAAATAGAATCTGTGATCCTTGTCACTTTTCTAAAACAAGGGCCTTCTCCTATGATGTTGTCTCCTTACTGGCCAAATCAGTCCCTTTCACACTAGAGATTGAAAACTGCAGTTTCAGCCAGAAATGGAGAGACTGTCATTACAAAAAGTGGCAGCTACACCTTGGTGATTCTTGCATCGACTGAACCTCTCTCTCAAAATTGACAGTTTGAAGTGTCTAAAAGGTATCTCCATGTATGATCACTTACTTTGTATGGCTCCCCCTTTCACACTGGGGCGGTAGGGGGCGTCGGCGGTAAAACCGCTATTTTTAGCGCTGTTTTACCGCGGTATTCGGCCGCTAGCGGTGCGGTTTTAACCCCCCCGCTGGCGGCTGAAAAAGGGTTAAATCCACTCGTATAGCGCGGCTATAGCCTCGCTATAGCCGCGCTGTCCCATTGATTTCAATGGGTAGGAGCGGTTTAGGAGCGCTGAATACACTGCTCCTTCACCGCTCCAAAGATGCGGCTGACAGGAGATTTTTTCTTCTCCTGCCAGCGCACCGCTTCAGTGTGAAAGCCCTCGGGCTTTCACACTGAACAAACAGTGGAGGCTGTTTTGGGGCGGTTTGTAGGCGGTATTTTTAGTGCAATAACGCCTGCAAACTGCCCCAGTGTGAAAGGGGTCTAAGAGTCTTGAAGCCTGGAAAGTTGACCTGTCTCCAAAAATATATTTTTCTCCTGTCACACAATACAACAGAAGTACTCTGAAGCAATTACACCTCTTTGGACAATGCTGTTAGTTTAACATCAGGAACATAGGACCGTTCTTCTAAATATTTTGCGGTCCCCTTATAGTGTTACTAAACACACATTAAAATCAGTTAAACATGCTTGTTATACTCACTGTGGAACCTAAGGGGTTAGTCCTCTGCATTGTGTAAAAAGACTGTTTGATCCTGTCTTCTATGTTCTCCCCATTCTTCCACTGTCTCCAATCCATCTCCTGCTAGTATAGAGGCTAGGGGACAAGCTGCACAAGCTCAGTTTGGTGTGTATTGCTAGAAGTTTTTTTTCTTCTTCTTGGGAGTGTACATGTAATCAGCACTGTCCAAATAGAGGGTCAGGGGTCCTGCAGCCTCACAGGATAGTCAGAGGAGAATGAAATCTCCTCCTACAAGCTTTAACCAGTTACTGATAGAAGTCACAAGACTGCTCTGACTACTGATGAGAAAAGGTATTTAGCAGTTTATATTTACTAAAACGATTGCATTCCCATGTTTTGTGTACTGTGGGAGACCAGATATAGTGAATGCAGGGGCCTACGTTTAGTAACACTTTAAGCTTAGTACACACGATCAGAAAATCATACAAAAAAATACTGCTTTCGAAGTGATTGTATGATAATCTGGTCGTTAGTAAACAGCTTTAGAGAGCCGATCAGGACACATCATGCGAAGTTATCTAATGGGACAAGCACGAAAAATGTTCAGTTTTACAATACCAGATCGTACGATTTTTGTTTAATCAGTACAGTTTTCATCTGAAAATACAATACATCACTTCCGCATTTTTATTATGTTGTACAAGAATTTTTCGTAATTTTAGAAACCTCTTCATTTTCAATATGGAGACTAGCATGCAAAAAAAACAAAAAAACAAAAAAAAAAACAGACAATCATTTGTCCGATAATCTCATTGTGTGTACCAGGCTTTAGAGCTGAGAATAAGGAATGACCAAGTACAAAAATACCTCAGCTATAAAAATCACCCAACAGATTGACCTGCTGCTTTACTGTCATTGTGGGATGCTTGTTTATGGGGGATATTTGGAACCCTAAATCGAATCTTGGCCAGTTCAGCAGGGACTGTCCAAGATTCGATTTATCTATAAGCAGGGTAATTGTACCCAATTCAATCCAGCAATCGACTTGGGTACAACCAGCATGTAGGATTTTTACATGTTATCGTGGCCAGCGGATAGAGCCGTTAGCAATATTCACAATGTTCTCCCGGTAGGGACAGCTCCCAGCATGCACCCCGCCAGGAGAACACAGTAGCGCTGCGGGCAGGAATTCCCCATGAACACTAAATGCCTGGTACACACCACTTTTTTTTTTTTTTTTCTTCACAATGGGTTGAACGGAAAAAAAAAACCTGACAGCTCAAGTTAGAGCTGCTGTACTAACAATCCGATGTTAGTACATCAATCTCCTCTGCTGTGCTATTGCGTTCGGATGGGAAAAGCCCCCTCCTCGCAACACTCCGGGTCAGCGCTCTCAGCCACTAACAAAGCACCGATCAGGAGCTGGTCGGCAGACCTTTTTTAGTCCTGACCCTTCAAAAGAAGCTGTCGGGCTACTGTACACACGGGCCAATGTCAGCCAGTTTCTACTGAACCGACTGATGCCGCACGACACTGGGCGTGTGTAGTACTGGGCTTAACTGTGTTGATGGGGGAAATCAAGTGATTTTCTTGGGTTGCAGGAAAGAACAATCGCATCATCCATGGCCTGCCTAAGAGTACAGTTGGTCATACAGTTGCTGTATGTAATTGATTTAGGAAAAAGCAAATGGATTACTGGTTATTCTTCTCACTTACCATCTGGTCAACAGAAGATTGTGGACCAATTTTAAATAATTCTCGACAGACTGCAGAATGTTGATCAAATGTGTTAAAGGCAATATTTTTGTTACTTTATTTTTTAGAATTTATTGTTAAATTGTCCTGCCCAATAAACAAGTTTCCCCCAAATAAAATGCATTTGTACATATTGCACAGTGTTGTCCAGTCACCATTCAGTGTGTAACAAATAAAACAAATAAGAAGGGATACTACAAACTGCTTCTTTTACATTGATCCCAACCAGCATGGAGGCAATGAGTCCAGCTCAGCCTCACTCTTCTCTTTCAGCAGCTATAATTATTGTTTTCTTTCCAGTGTGTCCACTTACAAACATTCAGTGTGGATACAAGTTATCAAACTATACAGTGATTTACACAGCAGGGACTACAGACAGTTAGCAGTTCGCAGTTTAAGTTTGGCACAGGGTTAACGTTGAATTTTACCAGTCTTTACCCACTGCGAGCGGACATTGCCTTCTCTTTTTTCTTCCCACTATTGAAGGTCACAATTCACGCTGAGATAAACGTGTACAATCTCAGTTAAGTCACAAGGATACAGAGATCCAAATAGGCAGCAATATTAACTGTACACAGAATTATCTGATTTCTTTTTTTTCCTCCTAACACTGAGAAAGACGAATGCCAATGAACGCACGGTATAACAGAACATTTATCAACAAGGTCGAAAAATGGAAACTGTACATATCACAAAACCCCCTCTACCAGGGAGGCACTTGTAGAGAGTGGTTAAATTGGCATTTGTGACGAGGAGGACCAGTCTCCCCTTGCTGCACACTAAACCCCAAAACAACGTGGCTATTTATTGCACTTACAGAACCAACAAGCAATGAGGCTCATTAATCGGGGGATTGTTTCTGTCCTGCTTCACTCCCCCTGACTAGTCTTATTGCTGAAGAACCAAAAAAGCAGTGTGGGTCTCTAGTTCTTCTTTGAGGAAGATTTTCGGCATTTGGTGGTAGGAGGCAAGACGGGAGGGCTGCCATCCAGTGTCAGACTAAAGTCCCTGGTGGTGTGCCTTCTGTTGACCGCTCTCCTTGTGCCCGACTCGTCATGGTGGCCTGGCTGTACAGGTCCTCATCGACGTACTCTGAAAAGTGCCTGATTGGGGAAGGGGTGGAGGGAACATGGCGGGCAGGTGAGGTGGCCGATGACAGAATGCAAAGCAGTAGTGTAATGCCGAGTTTGTGAAGGGGGGCAGGAAGTGCATACCATAATTAATTGGTGGAAAAGGGTTTCCATGTGACAAAAATTGGATAGTTTAATGAAAAGGAGGGTAAGAACATTTCAACACGTGAAAAGAAGGGGATCAGTGTTTGAGTGGGCATTGAGAATTCAAAAGCAAAATGAAAGTTCAGGGAGGAGAAAAAAAAAAAAGGTGGTAAAACACAAAAAAAAAAAAAATTATGGTCACATTTTTGAGAGTGGATACAAGATTGAAAATATGTGCAAAATGATGTAGG
This sequence comes from Aquarana catesbeiana, assembly GCF_042186555.1. NCBI lineage: Eukaryota > Metazoa > Chordata > Amphibia > Anura > Ranidae > Aquarana > Aquarana catesbeiana. The sequence goes on from NC_133332.1 coordinate 221,320,300, forward strand.
AACGGTAACATGAATATAAAATGGAGATTGGTGTTTGGAATAGAATCAAGGAAGAAAGGAAAAAGAAATTAGAAATTTATAAAGTTCACGAAGCAGCCCATGCAAATGAAGCACTTCAACAGAGTGTCCATCCCCTATTTATATTCTAAGTTTATACCAACTAAGCAGAAAAAAAAAAAAAATCATATATACTGTAGAAAACCTTTCTGCATAGTGCATGGATGCTGTTGACTTCTCAGCAAATCTCTGTAGCCGGACCATAGCCCTTTTCTCCTCCATTTTATTATCCAGTTGAATTTGGCTCTACTGAGTCACAGAATATTGCCCAAAAAAACCCCATACACAAATATTGTGTGAAAACACACACACACACACACACACACACACAGTACTCAGCAAAAGTTTTAGACACGTGTGAAGAAATGCCGTAAAGTAAGAATGCTTTCAAAATATATATTTTAATTGCATTTCGTAAATTGCTAAAAAATAAACAAACAGAAGAAAAATCGAAATCAAATCAATATTTGGTGCGATTAACCTTTGACTTCAAACCAGCATTAGTTCTTACACTTGTACAAAGCCAGGGATGTTGTAGGATTTGAGTCAGGTGTATGATTGACTAATTATACCAAGCAGGGGCTAATAATCATCAATTTCACATGTAGGTGGAAACAGCTGTGTAGAAGGCTTAAAACTAGGTGAGGAACAGCCAAAAGGCTCCTTCACACGGACGTGTCCGTGTACGGAGCCCGCTCTGCTCAGCAGGGGATCGCTCCGTCGATCCCCGCTGAGCAGGCAGATGACAGGTTCGTCGCTGCACAGTGTGCAGCGACGGACCTGTCAGAGCGCCGCTCTCCCCTATGGGGGATCAGATGACGACGGACCGTAGAGTCCGTCGTCACCCGATCCGATAACGGATGGAAAAGTAGGTTTTTCCTCCATCACACTTTTTCGTATCGGAGCGGGTCGGATGTCAGCGGACATGTCACCGTTGACATCCGACGCTCCATAGATCTCCATGGAGTGTCCGTTCAGGTCCGCCTAAAAAACTGACAGGCGGACCTGAATGGATCGGCCGTGTGAAAGAGGCCTAACTCTGCTACTAAACTGAGATTGTGGAAGACAGTTTCATGTCACAGGTCATACACCATGGCAAGACTGAGCACAGCAAGACACAAGGTAGTTAAACTGCATCAGCAAGGCCTTTCCCAGGCACAGACTGGGGTTTCAAGATGTGCTGTTCAAGCTCTTTTGAAGAAGCACAAAGAAATGAGCAATGTTGAGGACCATAGACCACAGCAGTTGGCAAAGTAAACGTAAAGCAACAGATGAAAGATACATCATGCTTACTTACTTCCATTTGACATCAGAAGATGTCCAGCGGTGCCATCAGCACAGAACTGGCAGGAATCAGTGAGACACAAATACACCCATCCACTGTTCGGAGAAGTCTGGACACAAGTGGCCTTCTCGGAAGACTTGTGGACAAAGCCATACCTCCGACGTGGAAACAAGGCTAAGAGACACAACTATGCACAAAAACATACAGTAGGAACTGGGATAAAGAATGGTAGCAGGGGCTCTGGACAGTATTTACATTTATTGTCCTATTAAAGGGAGATAGCCCAATAAAAATTAAAATAGGACACTAATTAGATTTTAGTAATTGAATCAGTGGATGATATAGATCTTATACTGTATAGATAGCGGATGACAATTTTGTATCAATATATAGAGGGCCAGTCAAGCCATACATTGTTGTTTTAAATTTGATTGTTGTATAATTTGATTGTTGTACAAGTTGATCATTTATGTATTTTATGCATTCTGTATGTATTATGTATTACACTAGGCAAAAGTATTATGAAATGTTTATGAGCGGGGTCAGAATGATGGCCAATCCGCTCGCGTTGGTGCGTCTATGTGGCGGGTCGCCTTTCACCCGTTACGGATATGGTCTGTGCGGGGGGAGGTAGTTGGGCCGCTTGGGCTCCCCTATGCTGACGGATACCATATCCCTGCTGGGTTAGAGATGCTCCAGGTAGTGGATGTAAGCCATAGAACAGGAAGGGTTAACTGCTCGTATCGGGCCAGTGTATAAGAACGGTGCGTCGTGTAGTGTGGCCACACCCTTAGATGATGTCGTGGATGACGAAACGCATCAGGGTGGGGCCATACGACGACCAAGAGTGACGTCTGCAAGCCGTTCGGGGACATCGCTACTGCTATCCTCAGAAAGCTGAGCAGCGTGTGGTAGGAGACACCACCAGGTTCATCCCCATATGGTTCATCCCTGATTGCATTAAGCAATATGCTTATGTGAATTTTATTTTCTGTAAGTGCAAGTCCTAAAAGGGGGGAAGTTTTGGAATACAATAAACCTTTTTAAATGGAATTATACTATGGGAGTTCTCTTTATTTTGGAATGAGCCCATTAGCATGTGATTCATCCTTCCGGCTGCAATACAATTTGGGGTGAAATCCTTCCAGAGAGAGTATCCAAGTAAAAAAGTGTGTGTTCATGCCTATTATCCTGTGTTGTCTGGTAAGAGTTTTATTCAAAGGGGGATCTGTACATCCCCCTATCTTTTCACGTGTGGAGGTGTTGGTGACAGCTTATCATCTCGGTGCCGTAATTAAAACACTACGTTGGACTTTCTCATTATACGTACTGTGAAATATCATACACTTGCAGCGGATATTGGACATTTATATGTGCACATACTTTTTATGACAGCACACCTGGAATAACTGAAATGTGTTTATTGCCAAGTAGCACCGTCTTTATGTTTGTTTTATTTTGTATTATTAACACGTGCTCTGGACTGAGGAGACAAAATTTGAAATATTTAGCTGTAGCAGGAGGCAGTTTGTTTACCGAAGGTTAGGAGAGAGTTACAATAATAAGCGTCTGCAGGCAACAATGAGTACTGGAAGTAATGGGTTTGCCCCCAAAGAGCCCTTATTTCAACATTGAGACTGTCTGGGATTACATGCTGAGATAGAACTTGAGGCAGCCTACATCCACAGATCTATGGCTAGTTCTCCAAGATGTTTGGAGCAACCTACCTGCCAGATTCCTTCAAAAACTGTGTGCAAGTGTACCTAGAAAAATGATACTATGTTGAAGGCAAAGGGTGATCGCACCAAATATTGATTTCTGAAAGCATTCAATTCTTAATTTACAGAATGTTTTTCGCACCTGCCTAAAATGTTAGCACAGATTATATATATATATATATACACACATATATACATACATACATACATACACACACGTTTTTCTAACTCAGCAATAAGGTAGACTTTTCTGAGGATCAGGATAAGGCCAGATTTTTCAGCAGGCAGTGGGGAGGTTGAGAGATGCATAATGGAAGCAACATTTGTGCACCAGACAGGAGACAGTTCAGTAGAGAACTTCGTACCTGCTATGCAAAGGGGCCCCAGTAAAACTGATTGAATGTGGAAGTGGAGATCCAGTCTGATAGTGTCCCTCGTGATAACCTGGACGATAGTATCTCTGGTACTGCATGTGCGAGGGAATAGGGCCCCTTTGAACTCCCCCAGATGCTGCTGAATTGCGCAGATACCAGTCCCGAAGCCCTTCCAGTGCAAGAGCTTTGTGCACATTCCTCTCCATTGTCTCAGGGGGTGGAGCTCGAGGTTGACTCCTAGAGCGAGGACCAGGATGGGAGACTTGGGGAGCACTGCGTTGCTGGAAGCCATCGGAATGCCAAGGTTGCTGAAAATGACCAACATCAGTCAACTGAGGGCCACATGATTTGTTTCGAGTAACGTTTCTGCGCTGTTGGGTCTCGGCACGACTCCGAAGGGCTGGGCTACCCATATATCCCTCGTAGTAACCATCTCGCCTAGAGTAATGGCTACTACCATCAGGGTCAGCCCACCAAGGGGAGTCAGGTTCCACCCACCACTGACCTTCCGATTCTGCCCACCCTCTTGTCTGCTGCTGTTGCTGCTGGCGCTCCATATAATAATCTAACAGTATCTCTTCATATGGAAGGCGGGAGTTGGTGTTGGGTGTTCTGGGGTCTGGGGATCTTGCCCCTCGCTGTTGGTGGTGAGTGGGTGCTGGACCAGCCTGAGGGCGATCGCTCAAGGCTTCTGAACTCTTGAAAGAAGGTTTTCCCTGGGTCTCAGCAGGAGGAGGTCTCTCTATCAGAGCTTCAGAACTATTGCTTCGTCGGTTTCTGGCTGAATGTGTATGTGGACGCTCACTGGGGAAGCCCACTTGAGAGTCTTGACTTCCTGTCCATTGCCTCTGCGACAATCCTGACCCATCTGACCTGGAAAGGAAAAAACAAAATTGGTTAGAGAGACATGAAAGCTCAGTCTTTTTATTTTCTAATATGTTCTTTGCAAACCTAATGTACAGCTGAACCCCACACAGATAGGAAAAATACCTAATGATTAAGGTATTTATTAAAGAAATATTAAATGTCATTTATGAGGTATCTTAACTTGGCTCAGTATCAGACTCCTGTAATTCCTGGTACAGCAGATCTCAAGCTAGGGGAGGGAGGGCTGCACCATGATTAGGTATGCTGCTGTGCATATGAGCTGGTAAGTGGACAATATTGGACAGCAGTGTTGATTCATCACTGTACTGCTAATACATGTGCATTGCGAGACAGAACGTACAACCTTCCCTATGCAGGACTGCCAGATCTTACCACAAGACTTTCCAGCACCCTCCACTAAAGAAACCCTGTAGTACCTACCTCAGTGCAGAGCTGCTGCAGGCATTTCGGCTCAAGACTGGAGTGGCCGGAACACTTCGACCTTCAAGACTGGATAGACTTCGGGGGAAGGAGCGTGTGGGACTGTGGGTAAAAAAAAAAAAAAAATAATATTGGGTGAATTAATATTACATAAAAAAGAAATGCAGACAGATAGGTCTTACTTCTAGGCAAGTGTTATTTTTAAACAAGCACAGGTTAATTATATTTTCAGTTTTGCTTTTAGTGTTACTTAACCTAACTCTAAACCAACTCTTAGCCACACTCTAATGCTGCGTACACACGATCGCACATTCCGACAACAAGATCCATGTTTTTTTTCCCGACGGATGTCGGATCCCAATCTCAAATTTTGTTTGTCAGAAATTCCGACGGAAAATGTCAGATGGTGCCTACACACGGTAGGAATTTCCAACAACCTCCCATCGAACATTTGCTGTCGGAAATTCCGACCGTGTGTACGTGGCATAAGACTAATCTATCTAGCCCCATGAAGCAAAAAACGCTTTACTAACCTGTTTTGCAGCCGCTCCAGTCTGGTCCCTGTATCGGCGGCGCCTTCAATGTGTGGGCGTGTGCAGGAAAGGCAACTGACAACGGAAGCCCCATAGTAAATCTATAGGTGATGTCACTTACCAGCCGCTGTCAGTTTTCTCCTGCACACAGCATCTGCCGCTGGAGACCGGACTGGAACAGCTGCTAAGTCTAGCGATGTTTCCTTTATAGGGCTAGATCGATTAGGCTTAGAATGTGGCTAAGATTAGGTTTAGAGTTAGTTAGGTATTGACTGGAATTCCACTTTAAGATCACACTCTATCATCTGCAAGTGGTTGCACAAACGATGGTGCCCTGGCTCAGCATTTGTAATATAAGTAGCATGTACACATTCTAAACGTTTCTTATAGTCAATTTAGAATAACTATAGGAGGACTAAATTATGGCATGCTGAGGAAGAGGAGGTACATTTTTGAATCGATCAATATAGTGATGATGCTGCAGCTGTCCTTTGTGAAGGACTACAAAGGGCTGTAACAACCCGTCACCCTGTACAAAGAGAGCAGTGGTGACCAGTCAAATGAAATTAAAAATTTTGCATCCATAAGTGGGTGGATTTAATTGCCACAAGAGGCACTGTTCATGAAAAAAGAGCATGTTTCTGGTAAGCCCCAAGATGGCTATTGCACACATACATTACCTTTTTTGCCTCAAGTACAGCCTTTTGGGCTGTAATAGTGTCAATGAGAGCTATAGGTATCAAAGTTCAATTGATATTTTTTTTAAAAATTGAAAATTGTAATCTATGCTGTGTATTTAGATCATAAATCTAGTGCATTTTAAAATTTCACTGAAATGTAAGAAAATAGTTTTACTATTTTGCTGGTGGGACGTCATAAATTCTATAATTAAGTGATGATTAAGGGAGTCATTAGCTTTGCCACCTTTTAAGGCCTCATGCACACAGGACGCTTTGCAAACTCTCCTAGAAGCCTTTCCTCCTGGCATCATGAGCTTGGGCGTTAATTCATTTAATCGGCCAGAGAAATAATTTATTCTGGCCATTTAAATGAATTAATGCACAAGTGCTAAACGCACCTAGCGTTTAGGTGCATTTAGACACGTCAAGTGTTTTTTCTGCCAAAACTCTGCTGCTCCCGGATGCACGGATATTGCGGATATTTTTTTTTTCTGCCACTAACTGCTGCTAAAATCCTATGTGTGCATGGACACAAAGTCTAACATGCACAGGAATTTAGAAGAAAAAGAAAAAGAAAAAAAAAAAAAAAAAAAAAAAAAACGCCTGATGCCACTAGGAGTAGCTGCAAAAACATCCAGTGTGCAGGTGGCCTAAAGCCTCGAATACACGGTACGAAAATCAGAAGGGGATTGTCTTAAGAAAGGCTGTTGTTTGAAGTTCTTATTGTTAGTACGCTCCTTTCAAGAATTGTTTTCCAATTTTCGGCTAACAAATGTTGGATGACAAGCTAGTAAATTTTTGTCAAACGACAGCTCCACGTCAGATTTTCGTATGGTCAGTACACAAATCCGTTACACAAAAGTCGAAAGTACAAAAACGCATGCTCGGAATCAATGCTCACCAAACACAAAATTAGCAGAAGGGGCCAAAAGGGTGGCGCTCAAGAGCTAAAAATTCCTCGTAGTACGTCACTACGTTTGTGTTTGTGGCACGTCAATTTGTGTAACGTTAGTATGCAAGACAAGATCCTGGCACACGTCCTCTTGACAAAAATCAGACACTCGGTTGTCCAACAATCGTACAGTGTGTACGCTCCTTCGTCAGAGATGTTCCATTACTTGCAAATCAAAAACTTTGTCACCCACACTACCAAACAATCTTCCTCCCTGCAGACTTTGACACCATTTGAACCTATATGCTTACATGTTTCATCATCCAGAGACACAATTTCCATGACTTATAATTCACTTTTAGAAGGTCAAAACCCTAACTGTCTTCTGCATGTTGAATGCTGGTAAAAGGATCTCAGTGCTAGTTTTGGAACAGAAGAAGGACCAGAGACACATTTGGCAGACCATGGCTCAATGTTCTATTGACACATCAGCACTGGAGTCTAACCTTATACACTTATGTGATGGTATATATATGTAGACACAATGTTCACCTGAAGTTTGGACCCACTTTTTTAGGTTTGTATTTTAGGTCATGTGAATACCTGGCACTCTCCAACATATATGGCGGGAATGTCACAAAATGTGGAGATATTGGACCAATGTATACCAACTGATGTACATGTTTTTGGGCAAACGTATCCCCCCCAAAAAAAAACAAACAAAAGAAGCCTTATTGAAACCTGAATATTGTACAAATGAACAATTCTACCTCTTGATGCTCTTGTTTACTGCAGCTATGTAGGTTGTCACCAAAAGCATGGTGGTCCTATTACTCCGATTGCACCAGTAAAGTAAAAGATGTCCTGGTACTAACTAAATAAGAAAATGGGTGCAATCCTCAATGATGCCATGCATAAGTATAAATGTATCTGGACTCCTTTAAACGAGCATTATCTCCCTATTGATGCAGACCACTCACTTTAGGTTCTGACATATTTGACCACCCTAAGAGCCTTTTAAAGTGGTTGTATGCCCAAAAAACAAAAACTTGTAAGGCAAAAGGCATAATGAGCTAGTATGCCCCCGCATACTAGCTTATTATAAAATACTTACCTTAGAACAAAGCTCCCACAGGGCCGCCCAGTCACAGCTGACCGTACCGACATGTTCCCTCATCGTTCCTTCCGGGCTCGCGGCTCTGTTGCTGCGAGTGCCTAAAACCGCAATGACGTCACTCCCGCACATGCACACGGGAGCCCTCCATTACAGCACGTGCCAGCACAATACACCGGACCTTCGCTGCACATGCGCCGCTGACGTCAGCGGCTGCATGCAAGGTGAATATCTCCTAAACCATACAGGTTTAGGAGATATTCATTTTACCTACAGATAAGCCTTATTATAGGCTTACCTGTAGGTAAAAATGATCAAGCGGACAATACAACTGCTTTAAATAGAAAAAGTATAAAACTAGCCTGGATCCACCCCCAGTTACCCCCACACCCCTTTTTTCCTGTGACCTTCTGTGTCATTTATCTCTCTTCTCCTTGATTTCATTTCTTTATATGGGGTCTGCTTGAGGCTAGGTTCACATCTGTGCGGGTGGTTCCTGCTTCGGGTCCGTACCTGTTCCCACAGCCGCCGCAACCACCCGCACAGAAAAACATGCTGGATGCATACTGCACTGCACTTGTGGTTCTTGACCTATTCCTTGCATTTCAGGAGGCACTGCAGCCCATTCCAACGAATGGGCTGCCGTACCCACGCAAAACATGGCATGAATACTAGTATATTTGTGAACCTAACCTGACTCTGGACTCGCTCACCTATTTGCAACCTCTCCTCATTTGGTCTAAGGAGGCTCTTTGGACTCAAACACAGCATATTTACACCAGCACAAACAAACCCTTTGTCAGATCTCCATTTATCTCTCTCTCATCTTATATCCCTCAATAAAAATGAATTAAAGTGGTTGTAAAGCCGTAAGGTTTTTCACCTTAATGCATTAAGGTGAAAAACCTTCTGTGCTGCAGCTCCCCCTAGACCTCCCTTTTTTTTTTACCTGAGCCCATAAGATCCAGTGATGTGAACGAGTGCAGTGGCTCCAGCCACTGTCGCTCTCCTCACTGGACAGATTGATAGCAGCAGGAGCAATTGGCTCCCACTGCTGTCAATCAAAAGCTGTGACACGGGAGGGGGGGGGGTGCCGAGTTCTGCTGTATGTGTCAATGGATGCAGCAGCGGGTCATGGGAGCGAGCCCGCACAGGTGCCCCCATGAAAAGCAGCTTTCCGTGGGGGCACCTGATTAGGAAGGGCCTGGAGAGTGAACGGGGGACCCCAGAACAAGAGGATCAAGGTTGCTCTGTGCAAAACCATTGCACAGAGCAGGTAAGAATAGGCATGTTTATTTTTTTAAATCGAACGTTTGCAAACATTTTAAAACAGAAAATATTAAAAGCAATATTAATCATCCCACCTTGCAGTGCTGGCCATGGAGTTACGCCTGTTCCGAATTTCACAGTACATTTCCACAGGGGATGCTTTCCAGCCAACCCTCCGCTCAGGACTATTGGAGACAGCACGGGAGTGCTCAGCAATGCGAGGAGGAGAAGGCCTCATTCCTGGAGCAAGAATGTCATCTGCGGGCGAGAATTATTTAATCTTTTAGTACCATTTTATTTTTTTTGTCTCAAGCTTGAAAATGTCTTTGAATTTACTGAGGTGTACAGTGTGAACTTTCTTCTCTAGCCATACTCACCATGGCTGCCCCCGTCAGATAATGAACTGCACTCCGACTGAAAAGCTTCATCTGTTAAAAAGAAAAAATAATTATTACTAATATGACTTGTTCCTTGCATGAATTCTTATTTTTAGAAAATTGCTTGCTATTGCCGGTCTATAATATATATATATATATATGTATATATTTTTATATTACACACACACAATATTTGCAATACACAGCGTTTTAAATTAAATGATAAAAGGATGCCATTCAGAGTATTTTAAATTAAAAAATTTAGAAAATGTAGCTCCACCCCAATTGGTGATTAAATCTCGTCTCCAACCAAAACCCTGCTGCCTATGAACCACGTGAGAGAGCTTGTACTCCAGTTTCATTTGTAGAGCCGGTACACCTTTGTGAGACTATGACCAGCTCTGGGGAATGACATTGTATTTGTCAAAATTCCACAGCAATGGCATGCTCTCTACTTCACTACAAAAAAGTATATCAACTTCTAGCTGGAGTTCTTTACAATGATCAAAATATTGGCAAACGTACTTAGCTACCTACTCCACAGTTAGGACATGCGCACTTACCGAGCAGACTGTGTGGCACTCTATGTGTAGGCCTCAGGCCCAGTTTTCTGCGCAGGTTATTACTTTGTTCCTCTATCTCCTGCAGCCTGCGCAATGCATCCAGATAAACCCGTCTGCGTTTTCTGCGCTGCTCCACAGTCAGTTCTGTGCTCTGTTCTGCAGCAACACTCAGCTTCCGAGCAGCTTCTGCCATCTGTAGCTGCAAAGCAAAATCCCGCTCTGAGCGGTCCAACTGTGCTTCCTGCAAGAGAGAACCAGAATCAGATGAGATAGACACAGAGGAAGGGCACAATGCTGGACTAGGCTGTGATACCAAATATGACCACTAGATGGCAGACACCACTGCTTTATACATTTAAACAAATTACAGGCATACCCCATAAGTACACAATGGGGTTTATTTACTAAAGCTGGAAAGTGCAAAATCAGGCTCACTTCTGCATAGAAACCAATGAGCTTCTAACCCCAGCTTATTTAATTAAGCTTTGGAAATAAAACCTGGAAGCTCATTGGTTTCTATGCAGAAGTGAGCCTGATTTTGCACTTTCCAGCTTTAGTATATAAACCCCATTGTGTACTTAAAAGTGGGGTATGCCTGTAATGGATGAATTCTGATTAAAATTAAAAAAAAAAAAAAAAAAAAAGGGTAGAGAGAGCCATTACATCTCTAACAATAATCGGTTTATACTTTGGGATTCTTCCACATGACTAGAGGTGGAAGGCACAGACCCCATATCATATTTTTTTTTTTTTTTTTTTTTTTTTACAGAAGTGACTGGGTTACTGGGAATTTTTTTTTTTTTTAGATTAACCATTTGCTGACCTACCCATAGCAGATTTATTACTACAATGCGGCCATGCTGTGCATATCTATCTATATCTACACACACACACACACACACACACACACACACACACACACACACACACACACACGATTCTGCAATTCTGGGTTTTGTGTGCAAGTGCATGCTGCTGGCGGCTTGCCCCCCGCTGTGATTTTACACAGCGGGAGCTGACCAGCGTCTCCGCCGGCACCCGCTGATTGTTCGTTACACTGACAGAATGCCAGTCTGCCTATGTAAACAAGGCAGACTGTCATTCTGTCAGTACAGAAGGCTTGGATTCTGTGTTTCTGTAAAGCAGAAACACTGATCCATGTCTTCCAGTAGTAAAAGCACCTCCCCCCCCCCACTCCACTGAAACATTGGCTAGGCACATAGTTATTCCATTCCCTGCCATTAGTAAAGTGACAGTGCATATTTTTAGCACTGATCACTGTAATAATGTCACTGGTCCCCAAAAAAGTGTCACAAGTGTCCAGTTAGGTGCCTGATTTGTCCTCCGCAATATCGCAGTCCCGCTATACGTGGCTGATTGCCGCCATTACAAGTAAATAAAATTAAAATATCCCATCGTTTGTAGACGCTATAACTTTTGCGCAAACCAATCAATATACGCTTATTGGGATTTTTTACTAAAAATATGTAGCAGAATACATATTGGCCTAAATTGATAAAGAAATTAGATTTTACTATATTATATTGATCGTGTTCTAGAGCAGAAAGAAAAAAAAAAAAAAAAATTAGGTTTTTGTTTTCAAAATTGTTGGTCGTTCTTTGTTTCTAGCACAAAAATAAAATAAAAAAAAATGCAGGAGGTGATCAAATACCACCAAAAGAAAAACTATTTGTGGGGGGAAAAAAAAAGAGAAAAAAATAAATTAAAAAAAATGACAAATTTTATTTGGGTACAGTGTCACACAACTGCACAATTGTCAGTTACAGCTCTTTCATAACCATACACTGGTCTTAAGAAACTCTCCCTTGTGTTGCTGTAAACAAAAACATAATCATCCCACCATTCAAACCTTTCATTGCTCCCACCCCCTTCCCATCCAAGGCCCCTTTCACACGACAAGCCCGCTCGGATCTGCCTGTCCGTTTTTCATTGACTCCTATGGAGAGACGGATGTCAGCGGAGATGTGTCCACTGCCATCCGATCCGCTAAAATCAGACATATGGCGATACGTTCAGCCATCTGTCTGGCGGGTCGGATCGAATCGAATGAGATCTGATGAAAAACAGACATGCTGTCCGTTTTTTGTCCGATCTCCCCATAGAAATCAGTGGGGCTCTGACAGTGAGCAGAGATTGACCTGTCATCCGCCGGCTCAGTGGAGATCAACGGAGCGATCTCCTGCTGAGCTGGCGGACTCCGCTAAACAGATCCGCCTCGTTTGGAAAGGGCCTAAAACACAATTTAATTTTAACTGAAACGACTCCAGTAATACTACTAGTTCCAAGGCCATCTACTCTAGATGGTTTATTCTTTAGAAACAAAAAGGGTAACATACTGCAGTTTGTTACTACAGCTTTGAAGTGGTAGCTGCATTTGTTTCCTTTTTTCAGGCCAAGTACATTTTCTCCAAGTACAGAAATCTAGATCAACAGGTATGCTGGCTTATCATGTGACTGCCACGATTGGTGGTCACAGCGATCACATGATCAGAAAGCTTCTGAACGCAAGAAGTGATTGTGAGCTTTCATTAGCCTCTAGTAACTGTGGCAGCAGTGCGCACTCTCGGCACAGCTCCGTTTGTTAATTGGTACGTAAATACGCGGATGCTCGGTGCCAAGACCCACCCGCCGAGAGGCTGCAGATTTGCGTACTGTCGGTGCCTAGGGGGCACGTGTTTGGAAGATCTTTGAAATTAATACAAGCTGTGTTTGCCTAATCTTGTAATGGGATAGGCACGCACTTCTGGTACGTGCTTTTTCCTGTATTAATGGTGGTGGTCACTTTGGATCAAAGATTTTTCTACATTTACACAAATAATATTGGTGATGGAAACTTTTTAGTCATTGTTATTTAGTCATTTAGTCATCCAACACTGTTGGATTGTTTTATTTGAACTTTTCTCATTTGAAATTAATTTTGGTTAAAAATATTTTTATGTATTTTTTGGAGGACTTTATTTGATCTCAATATTCAGGGAATGATTTATTGTGCATAGATTTTTTTTAACAAAGAATAATTATTGAATCAGCATTGTAATTATTATTTTGTTTTTAAGTTTAGATATACTTTAATTTGCTTTATCCACAGAATGTGAAGGTGACGGGTGCACTTTACATTATGCTGCAATAATTAAAAAAGTTTAATGGACAGTGTGTACGATCACACCCAATCATGGTTTGGATAGAGTATAAGCTTCAGTAAGTGAGTTTGGTTTGCCGTGAGGACGCACCAATCACACACTAGTGTGCAGTGGTCAGAGAGCTGGGAGGAAATTCTCACTCAGTAGTGTTTTGTAAGGTCAGATACAAGGTATAAAAATTATGAAAATTTCATAAGTTATGAAAAAACTGCAGCTGCTCACTTCTGCTCTGGTAACCGCTGCCCGCGGTCATTCTGAATGCTCGCGGCCTCCTTGCGACAGCTGGGGCTCTCTCGCCATATTCCAGGGGGTACTCCACAGGCACTTGACCCGTCAGTTCCTGCCCAGAAAGAAGGGTAACCATTATCAATACAGATTACATAATAAATCTATTATTACAGTAGAGTTTCTGTAGCTCTAGTCAGCCATGTGCCAACATGACAATCATAAGAACACTGCTGACAATCGCAATCAGAACAAACTTTACAGGCAAGTACCACCACGAAAACTGTACTTGTTCTGTCTGATGGGAACACTAAAGTCTTATGCCCCGTACACACGGTCGGATTTTCCGATGGAAAATGTCCGATCGGAGCATGTTGTCGGAAATTCCGACCGTGTGTGGGCTCCATCGGACATTTTTCATCCGATTTTCCGACACACAAAGTTGGAGAGCAGGAGATAAAATTTTCCGACAACAAAATCCGTTGTCGGAAATTCCGATCGTGTGTACACAAATCCGACGGACAAAGTGCCACGCATGCTCAGAATAAATAAAGAGATGAAAGCTATTGGCCACTGCCCCGTTTATAGTCCCGATGTACGTGTTTTACGTCACCCGCGTTTAGAACGATCGGATTTTCCGACAACTTTGTGTGACCGTGTGTATGCAAGACAAGTTTGAGCCAACATCCGTCGGAAAAAAATCCTAGGATTTTGTTGTCGGAATGTCCGAACAAAGTCCGACCGTGTGTACGGGGCATAACTCCTCTGGGCCAGTATCTGATGGGAGAACTACTATGCACTAAAGCATCCCACCCCACAAAGACATGAGCTTCAAAGACCAACATATTCCTGTACCATTTTGAACTTAATTGTGATCATTTACTAGTTGTAGGAAAAACATCCAGTCTTTAAAAATTTCATTGCACGTTTTTGCTAATGCCAAACTGTACCCAGCCAGGGCAAAACAGGATTGTTTCAACCCGTCCATCCTCAGCACGATTCTGGCTAAAATAAGAATCACAACTTTTTTGCTTAGACTAAAGATCACAATTCTCACAATGTAACAACATCTTTCACATTATGCAAAAAAAATTAGGCCAACTTTTTATTTAATTCATTGAAGTGTATTTTTCCCCAAAAAATAGCGCTGCGCAAATACAGTGTGACATAAAATATTGTAACAACCGCCATTTTATTCTTTAGGGTTCTCTCTCATTATTTATATATATAAATAAAAAAAATAAAAAATAATATATATATATATATATATATATATATATATATATATATATATATATATATATATATATATATATTTATTTATTTGGGGGTTCTAAGTAATTTTGCTGACAATGTTGTATATAAACATGGCAGGCTGCCCGTTTTGTTTTGTTTTTTGGGGGGAGGTTAGGGCTAGGGTTAGGGATTAGGGTTAGGCGACCTCTCTGCACTGAATTGGGGAAATGCTGTATTAAGATCGTGAGGGGGGTTAAATCGAGATCGCGATTTTTTTTTTAACAATCATGCAGCTCTAATATATACCTACATAACCCTCGTCCCTCCATTAGGTGACAGGAGCACAAAGAAAACTCTTGGTGCTATCAGACATGTAGGAGTAAGTTACTGACCCCATGTCATTGCCAATCAGTGTTATAGAAAAGTCGATTTTTTACTCTGACAACTCATAGCTTTCACAGGGCATTCTGTTCTCTCCCAGTAGCTGAATGAAGTGTTGGAAAAGAAAAATGACAGTATGTGCTGCTACAAAGGATTGCATTACAGCGGGCCAGATGGTTTCCCCCACATGGCCAAAGCAAAGGTTCACTTTAAAGCTGAACTTTTGGTAACCGGCTAAATATGCAGTCAGCAAATTTGTTTAGCCAGTCTTGTGATTTTGGCAGCCTTGTCAGAGAGCCCAGCCAAGTCTGTGTTCACCATGCAGACAATGTAGTTAGCAATGCAGCCTGGTCCAGGACCAGTTCCAATCTGTGACTGGGAAATGATGGAGCAGCAACTCTAATAAGATACATTGTGCTGTCCCCCTCCTGTAAGCATGTTCACAGTGTTAAAGTGACAGCACAAAACAAAGAAGGGTGCTGCTCCTCGCCCTTTCAGTTTGAATGTTGCTGTGCAAGGGGTTACAATATCAAGACAGATTCAGGAATTTACACTATTTTAACCCCTTTGTAACCGCCTAACACATACAGTATGTGAGCTGCAAAAGGGTGCGCTTTAAACACTCACAGGCTACACATATGTGCTGCTGGGCAGCTAATGTTTCTGTGCTGAAAGCAAGCTCACTGCGTACTCCCAGCACAGACACTGAGCTGTGAAAGACAGTTCTTGGAGCCAAAGGATCAGTAACCGGTGTAACTGGCTCCTGATCATAGAACCTCCCGCGTTCAGAAGTTTTTAAAAGGGGTGTCAGGGTGGGCAGGAAAGGTTAATGCAAATAAATTAAATATATATTATTTAAATTATATCTAAAAATATACAATGCACCTGGAAAGTATTTACAGTGCTTCACTTGTTCCACATTTTGTTATGTTAAAGCCTTATTCCAAAATGGATTCAATGATTCGCCTCAAAATTCTACAAACAATACCCCATAATGACAACGTGAAAGAAGTTTTGCAAATTTATTAAAAAAAAAAAAAAAAATCTACTGAGGAAGACCAGAGGTCAATATGCGTGTAGAGGGGAGGAGCCGACCCAGAGCGGACGTCATTGAAACCTTATACATGCTGTTTTTACTCAAAAGTGTGATTTTTAGTGGGGTTTAATGAAGCTTTTAAAAACGGCGAGCACTAAGTATGGTATGTTTGTAATTACATGATATTGGAGTGATATCTCACAAATGGAGGAGAGTCCAAGGAATGGGGTTGTGAATAGGAGAGATCTATACCTCACCTTTTGGAAACACTCGGAAGGCTGGTGAAACAGCATAGGGCTGATCTTGAACAGCTGATCCATTAAGAACGGGAGAGACCACAGAGGAGTGGAGTAAAAGATTTATCTCAGAGTGACTCACTGTTGAGGTGAGCAGATATATATTGGCTGGTGGAGGTGTACACAAATGAGCAATGTCTATAGGAGAGCATGGCGGTGATTCAGACGGATGTTCACAGCTCAAGAATTTACACATATGCATGGAATAGGACTTTATTTTTGGGAATTACTGTTTCATTTTATTAACACAGATTTGCATGTGTCTTTGTAAGAGAGTAGCGCTGCACTATATTTAAATACCCCATAATGACAACATGAAAGAAGTCTGTTTGAAATCTTTGCAAATTCCCCTTCGGCAACGAATTTGGGGACATGGCATTTTATGCAGTAGTCATTTTTGATACCATCCCCTATTTTCACTATGTCATAGGATAATTATGAACGATATTGAGCATTGGTAATTTTTACACGTCTCTAGCCCCTGCGTGGGCGATCACCGAGCTTGTTATAATTCTCTTGTGTACCCAAAAAACTCAAACATAATGAAACAGAAAATCTTTGCAAATTTATATTATCTATATATATATATATATATATATATATATATATATATATATATATATATATATATATATATATATATATATATATATAAAAATTATCACATGTACACAAGTATTCACAGCCTTTGCCATGACACTCAAAATTTAGCTCAGGTGCATCCGGTTTCCCCTGATCACCCTTGGGAGGTTTCCACAACATGATTGGAGTCCACCTGTGGTAAATTCAGTTGATTGGACATGGTTTGGAAAATCACACACCTGTCTATAAGGTCCCACAGATAACCGTGCATGTCAGAGCACAAACCAAGCCATGAAGTCCAAGGAATTGTCTGTAGCCCTCCGAGACAGGATTGGCACAGATCTGGCTAAGGGTACAGAAAAATTTCTGCAGTATTGAAGGTCCCAATGAGCACAGTGGCCTCCATCATCTGTAAATTGGAGAAGTTTGGAACCACCAGGACTCTTCCTAGAGCAGGCCACCTGGCCAAACTGAGCGATTGGGGGAGAAGGGTCTTAGTCAGGGAGGTGACCAAGAACCCGATGGTAACTCAGAACTCCAGCGTTTCTCTGTGGAGAGAGGAGAACCTTCCAGAAGAGCAACCATCTCTGCAGCACTCCACTAATAAGGCATTGTATAGTAGAGTGGCCAGAAGGATGCCACTCCTCAGTAAAAAGGCACATGACAGCCCACCTGGAGCTTGCCAAAAGGCACCTGAAGGACTCAGACTACGAGAAACAAAATTCTGTGGTCTGATGAAGCAAAGATTGAACTCTGACCTGAATGGCAAGCGTCATGTCTGGAGAAAACCAGGCACCCCTCATCACCCTGCTAATACCATCCCTACAGTGAAGCATGGTGGTGGCATCATGCTGTGGGGATGTTTTTTCAGCGGTAGGAACGGGGAGACTAGTCAGGATCCAGGGAAAGATAAATGCAGCAATGTACAGAGACATCCTTGATGAAAACCTGTTCCAGAGCGCTCTGGATCTCAGACTGGGGCGAAGGTTCATCTTCCAACAGGACAACAACCCTAAGGACAAAGCCAAGATAACAAAGGAGTGGCTACAGGACAACTCTGTGAATGTCCTTGAGGTGCCCAGCCAGAGCCCAGACTTGAACCCAATTGAACATCTCTGGAGAGATCTGAAAATGGCTGTGTACCGATGCTCCCCATCCAAACCTGATAGCGCTTGAGAGGTCCTGCAAAGAAGAATGGAAGAAACTGCCCAAAAATAGGTGTGCCAAGCTTGTGGCATCATACTCAAAAAGACTTGA